>NC_041818.1:3140834-3454918 GCF_900964775.1 Scleropages formosus
TACACCAATGGACCACATAGGAAGATCATTAGAGGTAATTCCACATACCTGATGAACACCTGTGTCACATTAAAACAGTCTTTAAAAGAAGCAGACTTAGCTCTGCTGACTCTTCTGACCACACTCCTTGCTTTCCAAACCATGAAGTTGGCCAAGCTGCTTGGACATATTTTTGTTTTCTGAGTGTCATTCCTCAGGTTAATTCTCCAATGCACCATCTAAGCACTCTTGGTAAGCCACTTCAGTTCCTGGTGCCTACCAAAGTAGCTGCTCATACGATCTCTGTGCTTGCGTTCTGACAGTACCTCACAAGAAATGTGACACAGTCATAACAGGAATTTTATTCACTTGTCTATTTTGACGTTGTTCATTTTAAGTGCAATTTTATTTTGTGACCACCAACCTAACATTTGCTACCTGTAATTTAAAAAATAGGAAAAAAGAAGGAACTTGGGGGTAATGTTCTGATGCCAGTGTTACTGGGTGGGGTTTATAGAAGGGTGTGGAGCCAAGCTATGCAATCTAACTCTGCTCCTCTCTTGCTCTCTCCTGTCAAGTCTCAGTTGCCACCTTCGATTATTTCATATGGTACTCGGGTAACATTATGCTTAGGCTGGTTTTAATGAGTACTTACAGCATCACTGTGATCACCATAATTTCCTGTGCCAAAGTTTTTACATACCACAGTACAGTTTGTATTTTACTGGAGAGTTTGACTGAACAAACTCAATTTTTTTCCAAAAAGTTGGAATCACCCAGAAAATGTCAATGACGAGGAGTCTCTGTGGACCCAAGTGAGAGATTTTTATTACTGACACAGGCAAGAGGCGTGGTTGGGGACAGGCGTGGGTTTGTCGATGTGCAGATGTGGTTCTCGGGGCGAATGCGAAGTCAAGGAAGCGATGCTGGAATTGGGAGCCTTGGATGTCAAAATCAAGGGACAAGGAACAGAGGATAAGGTTTTTAACCCTTACTATTGGTGTTCCTGAAGTTCATTTGAAATTTAAAAATGGCCAAAATGAAACACCTTTCTCCAGAAACACATCAGTCTGTTTTTTTTTTTTTTAGTCAACCATTACCAATACTTTTAACCCTAACCTAACCCTAATACAACCCTAACCTAAAGCTAACCTAACCCTAATGTAATCCTAACCTAAAGCTAACGTAACCCTAACACAGCCAGATGTTGCCATGAAGATTCTTAATATTCAGATTTATAATTTATGAACTTATTATATTTATATATAATATATATAAAACTATATTATATTTATAATATATTATTCTTATATGACTGCAAAGCCCCATTTTCAGCTGCTATTACTCCAGTGTTCCAATGGTAAATTCTAATGGTAGGGAAACCTTTGTAATTGTTAGCACAGCTGAAACCTGCTATTCTGTTAAAGAATGCAAGTAAATTGCATTTTGTCAGATTTTGAGATATTGGCTTTCCTGAAGTTCATTTGAAATTTAAAAATGGCCAAAATGAAACACCTTTCTCCAGAAACACGTCAGTCTAATTTTTTTAGTCAATCTAAGGTTATTTTATGCATCAGATTTCTAAGGACTTGAATATTTCATACAATGGTCTTCACTACTGTCTTGACTCAAGATGGCAAACTTTATTTAACCAGGATCTAAGATGAAGCAGAATGACTGGATGTACAACTGCACAAGAGGACAAGTACCTCAGAGTCTACAGTTTTCAGAACAGACCCCTCAAAGGTGCTCAGCTCGCTGTTTCCTTAAATAATATATTCCAGACAACAGTGCCATCTGCAGCAATAAGGCAATTTGGGGGTGCTGGCCTTAGAGGTAAAATTTCAAAGAAAAAGCCATATCTGAAATTGGCAAATGAAAAGAACATATTCAAATGGGCAAAAGAACATAAACATTGGATTAATGATGACCAGCAAAGAGTATTATGGATGGATGAGTAAGTCTTCGTTGCTGCACTTGACATAATATAGATGTGCGCAAGACGGACAAAGGTATAAAATTCTTTGTAAAATGTGCTAATAAATGATTCCAAATAAAAACCTTTCCTATTTTCTGACAAATAACTACTGGCTAGTTTTTGTCCTGAGTGTTGGCAAGTGTGGTATTGGGTGGGGTGTATAATATTATTTGAGAAGCCAGTAATTCTGTCAATGCTTGTCCTTTCATTTGCCTAAGTTGAGAATTCTACTTACAGAATTTAATTTCACTAATGCCGCAACTCACTGAATCCAGCTACACATTGGCACTTTCTGTACGCTGTGCTGTAAAGAAATAGTCTCTGGCAGTGTACTAGTGTCCCAAATGCTTTTAACCTACTGGTTCCTTATCTCGGTACAAAGGAGCATGCCTCTAAAATGCTGACCGGCTAGTGTGTGAATTGTGACCTTGGGGGGGACCTTGACTAGGGCATAGAAGGGAACTACTGTTTGAAAGCAAGGACTATTGTGTGGGGGTTCCATTACTGGTAAATACGTTTGTGGGGACTACAAATAAAAACTGTGTTTATGCTTTAATTTGACATGAAGCACAGCCACAGAATATTGTGCTCTTAATGTTTTAATGTAATGTAAGCATTACTTGTCCCTTTGAAGCCATTAAAGGCAGAAGCATTGGCACTTGCACAATCTACAGGAATAGTTTAATTTTACAGTTAAGCCCTAATTCATTTGTTTCATAACACAAATTATTTCAGAAAGAATATTTTTTTGAAATATGTTAAGCTCTTTAAATTGTCGCTCATTGTATTTTTGAAAATTGGTAGGAAATAAATGTCACGAAAAACATAGGGAGCTGGGATGGCTGGACGCAAGTGCAACGTCGTTCGTCCGGAGTCGAGGGATGAGGCAAGTTCTCGGTGTCAGGGTCAGAGCGAAGATCCATGAGCAAGGTCAGGGGACTTAGCAAAGGGTCGGTCGAGCGGCGAACAGGACAGGAACGAGGATCCGTGGTCGTGAAACGAAGCTAGGAGTCGAAAACCGGAGAACGTGAAGTGAGAGCTAACAAAGCGTGTAAGCAAACTGTCACAAAGAAGGGCAGTTGTCCATGATGAGATTCCGTAATGGCATGGGAACTGAGGAGAGGCTTTTAAAGGGTGAGTGATCAAACAGGTGCAGGAGCATCATCTGGTGCTGTCGGTTGCGTTGTGGGCGTGGACGTGACAATAAATTGATGGAAAGCAGATTAGAAATGATGGAACAGCCAGTTGCAGTTAAAGTATTCATGTTGCTGCAATGGAATAACAAGATTAAAAAAATAAAAATAAAAATTAACCAAAAGAAAAAACTGTTTCGCATAGAAAATATGCCTTTGGTTTGTGGAATAGTAATAAGAGTGAGAGAATGATTACATTTACCTGATGCTTTTCTCCAAAGCTACTTACAATGCTAAGGTTACAGTTTACACATTTATACACCTGGGTATTATACTGAATTAATTTTAGTGTAAGTACCTTGCTCAGGGGTACTACAGCCAGAAGTGGGGATCAAACCAGCAATATGTGGATACAAAGGGAGCAGCTCAAACTCCTGTGCTAACAGCTGTCTATGTGACTGATTGGTTGTTGAAACTCTTACATGTTATTAACAAAACAAAAAAGAGCATAGCAACTTCTGGCTATCTTTTCTAAATTTTTAAAAACTAAAGAGACTCCACAGATTTGTGACCTTTCAGCAATGGGGTTTGATGTTAATACTATAGTCTGCAGGAAAGTATTCCAAAACTTACACTCTTCTCATGTTAAAATTGATAAAATATTAAAATATAGGGAGTATCTGTGTTGGAGAGTTTTCACTGGCATGCAGTCCAGTTAACATCATTTTTATTCCCAGACAGTTCCTCTGCTAACTTGAGTTTCGCCCTGATAGATATTACATCATTTATGACATTACTTCATATTTTGTACAATGTCAGGAATATGAAGTAATTATTCTTTAAAAGCTCAGTTTTTAACCTGTGTTTAGACATGAACTTTCTAAACAAATATTAAAATCTTTTAAACTTTAAATCTATAATTATAAAATATTACACTGAAATATTCAAACTATTCACCTGTGTAAATGATGGAGGGATTTACTTATGTAATTTTAATTAATTCATTCATTTTTAAATTAGTTACCAATTTCCTCATCCCTCTGTTGATAGTTCTCTTCACTTTTGATTTGTTCAGTAGAAAACTGTTTACATTTACATAGATACTTTTCTTCGAAACATCATACAGATCAGATAAATAAAATACATTTCACAGCAGGTAAAGAGTTTTAGGTACAAAGTGTGCCAGATTGGCCATCAGAAGGGTATGGACCTTTTCCAGTTGACCTTTATAACAAGCTGACCTGTGTAACAAACTTGTTGGATTTTCTCATTCAGCCTCTGTACCACCACCCCCCCCCAAACTCCCTCCCCACCCCCCCACACACATACACACACGAGTCATTCACAGCCATTCAACATACACAGGACAAGATACCCCCATGCTCATACTACAATGACTGTACACAAAGACCCCATCCAACTGATTTCACCATGAAGCCACAGAGAAAACATCCAGCATTACCATTATACATCTCTATGACTCAAGACCAAGCATCTTAATTTCCAGCCAAAACAATCAAATCAATTACAGGGTGCCAACATGGATATTTCTTTGAGGGTGCCAAGTGGGCACCTCCCTTCATTGGTGTTTCATTGAATTTAGCCCACGACACCTCAGGAAGGTTCAACAGTGCAGTCTGGTGTCCCAGACTAGCCCCTTATACACACATGTCAGATGCCCTTCACCCACAACAAATGCAGCAACTCCACAAAATCACGCACCCCAATTAACTTTGGAGCCAGGTCCTCATTATGAATATGGGATATTGATCCCTCCTGAACTGGTACAGGCAAATTTGAATCATGATTGGTCAGCTAATAGTTATGTTGAGGTTACAATCTTCATTTTTGAGTACATGTTTCCTGGTCATATCAGGATTTCCTAGTCATCAGTTAAACTGAAGAAAAAGACACCAGCCATTAGGACAATATCTCTTGTTAATTTCTTTGAAAATCTGTATTACACTGTTTGTTTATAACACTGAGATGTTTCTGCAACTGCGCTATAACATGCAACTAAAAGTAATCATTAAAACATATAACATCAGAAAAAATGAAGGATGACAGCGGCATGCAGAGCATAGAAATATATGATTAAATAGGGTGAAAAAGGAAAAAGCACTGAATGGAAATATGTCAAAGTGCACCAAAATAGCATATTATTTCATGTTAAACACACAGCAGTGGAGCACCGTAAAATATTAAGGCATCCTGCATTCACAGCAGTTGAAGGATAAAGTAGTCCATATAAAATACTTTTATAAATGCTGCATTCTGGTGGCCATCTACTGTATGTAATATGTTAGCTATGTAATTTTCTTTTCATGAAAAAAAATGCATCTGCTATTTTCCTTCCATCCATCCATCCATCTTCTGTCCCACTTATCCTAAAGGGTCGTGGTGGCAGCAGGGAGAAAGGCCCAGCCGCCCCTGTCCCCCACAACTTCCTCCAGCTCAACATGGGAGATCCCCAGCCGTTCCCAGGCCAACTGTGAGATTTAATCCCTCCAGCGGGTCCTGGGCCGACCTCGGGGCCTCGTCCCAGTTGGCCGTGCCTGGTATACCTCCAGAGGGAGGCGTCCAGGGGGCATCCTTATCAGATGCCAAAACCACCTCAACTGGATCCTCTCAATGTGAAGGAGTAGCGGCTCTACTCTGAGCTCCTCCTGGATGTCCGAACTCCTCACCCTGTCACGGAGAGTGAGTCCCAGCACCCTGCGGAGAAAACTCATTTCGGCTGCTTGTATCCGCGATCTTATTCTTTCGGTCATCACCCAGAGTTGATGACCATAGGTGAGGGTAGGGATGTAGATCGACCGGTAAATAGAGAGCTTCACCTTATGGCTCAGCTCCCCCTTCACCACTACAGTCCGGTACAGCGACCGCATTACTGCTGCCACTGCTCCCAGTCTGTGGCCAATCTCATGCTCCCTTCTTCCCTCACTCGTGAAAAAAACCCCAAGATACTTGAACTCCTCCACCTGGGACAAAAACTCTCCCCTTACCTGGAGGGGGCATACCATCCTTTTCCGTGAGAGAACCATGGACTCAGACTTTGAGGTGCTGATCCTCATCCCCACCGCTTCACACTCGGGTGCAAACCGTTCCAGTGCATGCTGGAGGCAGCCATGTGACGGTGCCAAAAGGACAACATGATCTGCAAAAAGCAGAGACGTCACCTTCCGACTCCCCTACAAAATGCCCTCCTGACATCGACTGCGCCTTGATATCCTGTCCATGAAAACCACAAACAGGAGTGGAGACAAGGCACAACCGTGGCGGAGTCCAACACCCACACTGAACAGGCTTGACTTAATGCCGAGTATGCGGACACAGCTTTTGCTCCGTATGTACAAGGACCGAATGGCCCGCAGTAGTGGCCCCGGTACCCCATACTCCCAAAGCACGTCCCACAGAATTTCCTGGAGAACACGGTCATAGGGCTTCTCCAAGTCCACAAAACACATGTAGACTGGATTAGCAAATTCCCATGCCCCTTCAATGATCTGTGAGAGCGTAAAAAGCTGGTCCCCTGTTCCACGGCCAGGGCGGAATCTGCATTGTTCCTCTTCAATCTGAGGTTCAACTATCGGCCAGAGCCTCCTCTCCAGCACCCCGGCATAGACTTTCCCAGGGAGGCTGAGAACTGTGATGATAGTTAGCACACACTCTCCGGTCCCCTTTCTTAAAGATAGGGACCACCACCCCAGTTTACCAATCCAAGGGCACTGTCCCCGAGGTCCATGCAACATTGCAGAGGCATGTCAACCATGACAGCCCTGCAACATCCAGGGCCTTAAGCATTTCCGGGCGGAACTCATCCAGCCCCGGTGCTTTGCCACTGTCGAGCTTACCAACTACCTCAGTGACTTCCACCTGGGAAATGGACTCTGACAGCCCGAAACCCTCTGGCCCTGACTCCTGTAATGGAGGCATATCACTCGGGTTTAAGAGTTCTTCAAAGTGCTTCTTCCACCTCCCGACAATATCCTCATCGGAGGTCAGAGTTTCTCCACCCTTGCTGAGCACAGCCTGGGCGAAACACCTCCGACCCCTTCTGAGCTGCCGGATAATTCTCCAGAACCTCTTTGAAGCCGACCGATAGTCGTTTTCCATGGCCTCTCCAAACTCCTCCCGTGCCCGGGATTTTGCTTCTGCAACCGCAGCCGCTGCTGCCTTTTTCACCTGCCGGTACCTGTCTGCTGAGTCAGGAGTCCCCAGAGCCAACCAGGCCCAAAAGGCCTCCTTCTTCAGCTTGACGGCTTCCCTCACCACCGGCGTCCACCAGCGGGTTCTCGGATTGCCGCTCTGGGTGGCACCAACAAGCTTTTGGCCACAGCTGTGCCTGGCTGCTTCCACAATGGAGGTTTTGAACAGGGTCCATTCCCTACCCCTTCCAGGACATGGGAGAAGCTCTTCCGGAGGTGTGAGTTAAAATCATTCTGGATGAGGTCCTCTGACAGTCGTTCCCAGCACACCTTCATTAAACGTCTAGGCCTACCGAATCTGTCCATCAGTTTTCCCTGCTGTCTGATCCAACTCACCACCAGATGGTGATCAGTTGACAGCTCAGCACCTCTCTTCACCTGAGTGTCCAAAACATGTGGCCTCAAGTCAGAAGAAACGACTACAAAGTCGATCATTGACCTTTGGCCTAAGGAGCTCTGGTACCAAGTACACTTATGAGCATCCTTGTGTTCGAACATGGTGTTTGTTATAGACAAACCATGACTAGCACAGAAGTCCAATAACATTTCACCATTTCGATTTAGATCGGGCAGGCCGTTCTTCCCAATCACCCCCCACCAGATTTCCCAGTCATTGCCAACGTGAGCGCTGAAGTCCCCCAACAGGACAATGGAGTCTGTAGGTGGGGCCCCGTCCAGAACCCCTCCCACCTTCTCCAAGAAGGCCGAATATTCTGAACTGCCGTTTGGTGCATAAGCACACACAACAGTCAAAGTTTTCCTCTCTGCGACCCTAAGTTGCATCGAGGCGACCTTCTCGTCCACTGGGGCAAACTCCAACTGGATGGCAGCCAGCCGGGTACTTGTGAGTATCCCCACCCCCTCCCGGCGCCTCTCACCTTGTGCAACTCCTGAGTAGGAGAGGGACCACCCCTTATCGAGGAGTTTGGTTCCAGAGCCAACACTGTGAGTGGAGGTGAGCCCAACTATATCTAGTTGGTATTTCTCAACCTCCCGCACCAGTTCTGGCTCCTTCCCCCAAGTGAGGTGACATTGCACATACCAAGAGCCAGTTTTCGTTGCGAGGGGTCGTGACACCATACGCCACCCTGCCCCCTCCCACCACCAGGTATACATAGCACCGGACCCCCATGCTGGACCTTGCAGGTGGTGGGCCCACATGCCCCCCCCCACGATGCCTTTTCGGGCTGAGCCCGGCCGGGTTACGTGGGCTGCCCGGCCACCAGACGCTCGCCTAGGAACACTACCACGAGGCCAGGCTCCAGGGGTAGGTCCCAGTGACCCTATTCTGGGCAGGGTAAACGTTCTTTTGTTCCCATTGTCAATAGGGGTTTTTCGGATTGTGTTAGTCTGGATCTTCACTCCAGACCCGTTCACCATGGGAGACCCTACCAGGAGCATAATGCTCCCAACAACATAGCTCTGAGGATCCCTAGATCACGCAAGCCCTTCTGCCACGCCAAGGCCCCGATCCAGGGATAATACCTCCAAATACCTGTTTTAGGAAACAAACAAACACACACACACACATACATACAACTGCTTGTCCCGAGCAGGGTTACGGCAAGCCGGAGCCTAACCCGGCAACACAGGTTGTAGGGCTGAAGGGGACACACCCCGGACGGGATGCCAATCCGCTGCAGGGCATCTCAAGCAGGACTCAAACCCCATTCGCACCACAAACACACCACGGACACACCACAGAGCAGGCCCTGGCCAAACTCGCTGCGCCGCCTATCTTAGAAAACACTAAAATTATATCTTTGATGAACGAGTCTAGAGTAGTTCTGTGGCCAAGGATGTATTATAAATGTTTACAGATCTCCTATACCTTACAAGTCCAGCACACCGACATTGGTACCTTTGTACTCACTTCTTTCCTTTCACTGTTGGCTAACTGCTAATCCCATCTCTGAAAACGATCACCCTTGCTGAAGCAAACAGAGGGTAAGAAAAAGGCATTATTTGAACCTGCAGGTAAGGAAATATTTGCTGCCTAAAGGGTTTCTTCTTCCAGAGGATCTTTGGCCTAATGTCTCTGAAAAGCTGCTTAATGGCTGGCAAAAACACAAGGTTATTTGCTTGGAACACACTGGAGGAGAACAAAAATAAACTCATTTTGCATATTATTTAATACTGTAAAGACCAGCGTTACTGTGTTCGAGTGGGAAATGTGTTAATTGTTAAGCATTCGGTGATGTACGGGGATTATAAGGGGGTGTTTGCGTCTGCCATGGAGGGAGAAAGAGAAGAGAGCCTGGGGGCACTAAGCAGGCTGGGAAGGCTGGCTAGACGCACAGGTCATGGAGGAAACGGGGTCCTCGGACCAAAAGCATTATTTCCCTGTGCGCCAGTGTTCGAATGAAACATTCGAAATAAACGCTGCCTCTGCATCCTTCTTCGCCCCATCCAAACCCAGGGCGTAGCACACCACAATACTTCCCAAGTGCTGGGAGAGGGCTTGATTGTCTGTTTCAAATTAGTGTTCAGCAGTTTCTTTCAAAGTGGATTGAGCAAGCAAATTCAGTTTTTCTTAATAATCTCATGATTCAAGTGCAACATTCAGTGAGTATCTTTCACATTTAGCTGATACTTTTATTCGTGGAAACTTGCGGTGTTAGATACAGTACCAGTTTGAGTACACTTGCTGGAATAATTCAGATAAATACCTTGATCAAAGGTACTACAACAGGATAGGTACAGGAGGAGCAGGAATTTGAACTCAAGTCCTTAAATTGTAGGGCAGTGGCTTTTACCACTATGCTAGTTTAGAGGGTAAAAGGAAAATTGTGAAAATTCACATTGCATGTTAGAAACGAACATATATAAGAATATATTGCTTAGCAATATATCTTGTTTTACATGATTAATTTTTTCATTTTGCTCCATTTAAAATAAATAGTGGGATAATATGCTTTCTGCTGAAATAAGCTTTTCTGTTGGAAGGTCATCTTCCAACCCCAATAAGGTTTGAAAGCATTGGGGGAGGATTTTCAAGGAAAAACACTGTTTCTCTCTCTCTCTGAAACTGCTTGTCCTGGGTGTGTCACCTCCCCCTCCGGCCTTGTGCCCTGTAGCGAACCGGGGCCTAACCCGACAACACAGGGCGCAAGGCCAGAGAGGGAGGGGACACACCCAAGACGGGACGCCAGTCTGTCGCAAGACACCCAAAAGAGAGCTTGAATCCCAGATCTGGCAGACAGCAGGCACAGGCCAAACCTGCTACACCACCAACCCCCTCATTTTCAAGAAAAAGGATTCTTGAACACAAGCAAGCAAATGTGTTCTGCAAGTTTTAAAGATAATGCCATATGTACTAGAAATCCTGTGAATTTGTATGAGAACCATACAGACTGGACAGATTGATTACCAAACACTTTGTTTACCTTTCAGTTTTCACATTACCGACTAAGAGGTAGAAGTATTATGACAACACTTGGGCCTCTATTTATTGTCATGACCTTACTTTAACAGACACCATTTAACCACATTACTCTAAGTCCTCTTAGCTATATACAAACCCCATTTCCAGAAAAGTTGGGACACTTTCTAAAAATGCAACAAAAACTAATCTGTGCATTCACTTGAACCTTTAACAGACAAAAGGACAAAGAAAAGATTTTCAGTGTTTTCACTGATGAACTTAATTCTATTTGTTAAATATAAACAAAGTTAGAAATTGATGCCTACAACACACTCAAAAAAGTTGGGACAGAGGCATGTTTACCACTGGGTCACATCACCTTTTCCTTTAGTTACATTTTGTAATTGTTTGGAAACTGAAGAAATCAACTGTTGCAGTTTTTCAAGTGAAATTTTTGCCCATCCTTGCTGTATGCAAGACTTGAGCTGCTCAACAGTCCGTGGTCACCATTGTCTATTTCTCCTCTTCATGATGCGCCATACATTTTCAGTAGGAGACCGATCTGGACTGCAGGCAGGCCAGTCATCAAATGCACTCTATGCCTCCGAAGCCACACTGTTGTAACTCGTGCAGAATGAGGCCTGGCATTGTCCTGCTGAAATAGATATGGAGTTCCTGGGAAAAAACATCGCCTTGACGGGAGCATATGTCTCTCCAGAATTCCTACATAAGCCTCCGCATCAATGGTATCTTCACGTACTATATGCAGATCACCCATGCCATGAGCACTGATGCACCCCCATACCATCACAGGCCAGTTTTTGCACTTTTCGTTGGTAACAGTCTGGATGGTCTTTTTCATCTTTGGCATGTGGAATCCAATGTCCATTTTTCCCAAAAACAAGCTGAAACAGACTCGTCTGACCACAGAACACGTTTCCACTGTCTTTCGGTCCATCTCAGATGACTTCAGGCCCAGAGAACTCTGTGGGATTTCTGCACAAAATTAATAAACAGCTTCCTCTTTGCATAATACAATTTCAAGTTGCATTTCTTGATGCAGCAGCGTTGTTCAACGTACTCCTGAGCCCACGTGACTATGTCCATCATGGTAGCATAACGGTTTCTCAAACAATACCGCCTGAGTGCTCGATGGTCACGCGCATTCAGCAACAGTTTCCACCATTTGCCTTTACGCACCAAGATTTTTCTTGACTCCACAAATCTTTTCACAGTATTATGAACTGTAGATGGTGAAAGACCTAAATTCTTTGCAATCTTGTGCTGAGAAACACCCTCTTTGAACTGACTGACAATTCTCTCACAAAGTTCGGCACAACATGGTGAACCACAACTCACTCTTACTTGCAAAGACTGAGCCTTTGGTGGATGCTCCTTTTATACTCAGTCTTGATAACCTCACCTGTTACTGGTTAAACTGCTAATTGTGGAACCTTCCAGAACAGTGTTACTTGTAACCTTTTCAGTCTTGTTTTGCCTCTGTCCCAACCTTTTTTTTGAGCATGTTGCAGGTGTCACATTCTGTTGTTTTTATATTTACAAAATACAATTAGCTTTGTCAGTTAAAAGACTGAAAATGTTTTCTCTGTACTTTTATTAGTTAAATAAAAGTTCAAGTGATTGAACAAATTACAGTTTTTAGTTCCATCCATCCATCCATCTTCCTCCGCTTTTATCCGGGGCCGGGTCGCGGGGGCAGCAGTCCGAGCAGAGTACTCCAGACTTCCCTCTCCCCGCACACCTCCTCCAGTTCCTCTGGGGGAACCCCAAGGCGTTCCCAGGCCAGCCGGGAGACATAGTCTCTCCAACGTGTCCTGGGTCTGCCCCGAGGCCTCCTCCCAGTGGGACAAGCCCGGAACACCTCCCCAGGGAGGCGTCCGGGAGGCATCCGGAACAGATGCCCGAGCCACCTCAACTGGCTCCTCTCGATGCGGAGGAGCAGCGGCTCTACTCCGAGCTCCTCCCGGGTGACTGAGCTCCTCACCCTATCCCTAAGGGTGCGCCCAGCCACTCTGCGGAGGAAACTCATTTCTGCCGCTTGTATCCGCGATCTCATTCTTTCGGTCATGATCCAGAGTTCATGGCCATAGGTGAGGGTAGGAACGTAGATCGACCGGTAAATTGAGAGCTTCGCCTTACGACTCAGCTCCCTCTTCACCACAACAGACCGGTACAATGACCGCATTACTGCGGACGCCGCACCGATCCGTCTGTCAACCTGCCGCTCCATTTTTCCCTCACTCGTGAACAAGACCCCGAGATACTTAAACTCCTCCACTTGAGGGAGCAACTCCCCCCTAACCCGGAGGGGGCAATCCACCTTTTTCCGACTGAGAACCATGGCCTCGGATTTGGAGGTGCTGATTCTCATCCCCGCCGCTTCGCACTCGGCTGCAAACCTCCCCAGTGCACGCTGCAAGTCTTGAACTGATGAAGCCAACAGGACCACATCGTCCGCAAAAAGCAGAGACGAGATCTCGCGGCCACCAAAACAGACACCCTCTGTTCCCTGGCTGCGCCTAGAAATTCTGTCCATGAAGATAATGAACAGAATCGGTGACAAAGGGCAGCCCTGGCGGAGTCCAACATGCACCGGGAACAGGTCTGACTTACTGCCGGCAATGCGAACCAAGCTCCTGCTCCGGTCATACAGGGAACGAACAGCCCGTAGCAACGAGCCCCGAACCCCATAATCCCGAAGTACCCCCCACAGGATGCCACGAGGGACACGGTTGAATGCCTTCTCCAGGTCCACAAAACACATATGGACTGGTTGGGCAAACTCCCACGAACCCTCCAGCACCCTAGTGAGGGTATAGAGCTGGTCCAGTGTTCCACGGCCAGGGCGAAAACCGCATTGCTCCTCCTGAATCCGAGGTTCGACTATCGGTCGGATTCTCCTTTCCAGTACCCTGGCATAGACTTTCCCAGGGAGGCTAAGGAGTGTGATCCCCCTGTAGTTGGAACACAATCTCCGGTCCCCCTTCTTAAAAAGAGGGACCACCACCCCGGTCTGCCAGTCCAGAGGCACCGTTCCCGAACTCCACGCGATGCTGCAGAGGCGTGTCAGCCAAGACAGCCCCACAACATCCAGAGACTTGAGAAACTCGGGGCGGATCTCATCCACCCCCGGAGCCTTGCCACCGAGGAGTTTTTTGACTACCTCAGCAACATCAGCCAGGGTAATGGACGAGTGCCCCTCCAAGTCCCCAGCCTCAGCTTCCTCTACGGAAGGCGTGTCGGAGGGATTAAGGAGATCCTCAAAGTACTCCTTCCACCGCCCGAGGACATCCTCAGCTGAGGTCAGTAGCGCACCACTTCCACTGTAAACAGTGTTCGTGGAACACCGCTTCTCCCCTCTGAGTCGCCAAATGGTTTGCCAGAATCTCTTTGAGGCCGACCGAAAGTCTTCCTCCATGGCCTCACCGAACTCCTCTCAAGCCCGAGTTTTTGCCGTGGCGACTGCCAGAGCCGCGCTCCGTTTGGCCCGTCGGTACCTGTCAGCTGCTTCAGGAGTCCCATGAGCCAGCCAGGCCCGATAGAACTCCTTCTTCAGCTTGACGGCATCCCTTACTTCCGGTGTCCACCACCGTGTTCGGGGATTGCCGCGGCCACAGGCGCCGGAGACCTTATGGCTGCAGCTCTGAACCGCCGCCCCGACAATGGAGGCGCGGAACATAGTCCATTCAGACTCGATGTCCCCCACCTCCCTCGGGACCTGGTTGAAGCTCTGTCGGAGGTGGGAGTTGAAGACCTCTCTGACAGGGGCCTCCGCCAAACGTTCCCAACAGACCGTCACTATGCGTTTGGGCCTGCCAGGTCTGTCCAGCTTTTTCCCCCGCCATCGAATCCAACTCACCACCAGGTGGTGATCAGTTGACAGCTCAGCCCCTCTCTTCACCCGAGTGTCCAAGACATATGGTCGAAGATCAGAAGAAACAACTACAAAGTCGATCATCGACCTCCGACCTAGGGTGTCCTGGTGCCAAGTGCACTGATGGACACCCTTATGCATGAACATGGTGTTCGTTATGGATAAACCGTGACTAGCACAGAAATCCAATAACAACTCACCGCTCGGGTTCAGATCAGGGAGGCCATTCCTCCCAATCACGCCCCTCCAGGTATCACTGTCGCTGCCCACGTGGGCGTTGAAGTCCCCCAGTAGAACGACAGAGTCCCCAGTGGGAGCGCTTTCCAGCACGCCCCCCAGGGACTCTAAAAAGGCCGGGTACTCTACACTGCCGCTAGGCGCATAAGCACAAACGACAGTGAGAGACCGTTCCCTGACCCGAAGGCGCAGGGAGATGACCCTCTCATTCACCGGGGTAGACTCCAACACATGGCGGCTGAACTGGGGGGCTATTAATAAGCCCACACCCACCCGCCGCCTCTCACCTTGGGCAACGCCAGAATAGTGGAGAGTCCACCCTTGATCGAGAAGAGTGGTTCCAGAACCCGAGCTGTGAGTGGAAGTGAGCCCGACTATATCTAGACGGTATCTCTCAACTTCCCGCACCAGCTCAGGCTCCTTCCCCGCCAGTGAGGTGACATTCCAAGTCCCAAAAACCAGAGTTGGCGCCCGAGGTTTGGGTCGGCCGGGCACTCGGCCCCGACCATTGCCCAAATCGCAATGCACCGGCCCCTTACGGTTTCTCCGGCAGGTGGTGAGCCCACCGAAGAGCGGCTCCACGTCATGGCTTCGGGCTGAGCCCGGCCAGGCCCCGTGGGCATAGACCTGGCCACCAGGCGCTCGCATGCGAGCCCCCCCTCCCAGGCCTGGCTCCAGGGTGGGGCCCCTGTGACCCCATACCGGGCGGGGTAAACGGAAGCCTTGATTTTTTCTTCATAAGGGGTTTTTGAACCGCGCTTTGTCTTGTCTGTCATCCAGGACCTGTCTGCCATGGGAGACCCTACCAGGGGCATATAGCCCCAGACAACATAGCTCCTGGACTCATTCAGGCACTCAAACCCCTCCACCACGGTAAGGTGGCGGTTCACGGAGGGGCAGTTTTTAGTTTTTGTTGCATTTTTAGACAGTATCCCAACTTTTCTGGAAATGGGGTTTCTATTAAATCATATTATATTATATCAGGGGGCGTGGTGGGTTTGGCCTGTGCTTGGTCTCTGGTGGATCTGGGGTTCGAGTCTTGCTTGGGGTCCCTTGCGATGGACTGGTCTTGGGTGAGTCCCCTCCCTCTCCAGCCTTGCGCCCTGTGTTGCCCAATCAGGCTCCAGTTTGCCGCAACCTCACTCGGGACAAGTTGTTTCAGACAGTGTGTGTGTGTGTGTGTGTGTTATTTTATTATATTGTATTATTATATATGACACACTCACTAAAACCTTTATTAGGCCAATCATGTGGCAGTAGCACAATATATGACATCATGCAGATACGGGTCAGGAGCTTCAGTTAATGTTCACATCAAAATCAGAATAGGGAAAAAATGTGATCTCAGTGATTTTAACTGTGGCATAATTGCTGGTGCCAGACAGGCTGGTTCGAGTATTTCTGTAACTGCTGATCTCCTGGGGATTTTCATGCACATCAGTCTCCAAAGTTTACTCAGAATCTTGCAAAACAACAAAAAACTTCTAGTGAGTGGCAGTTCCACAGATGGAAACGCCTTGTTGATGAAATAGGTCAGATGAGAATGTCCAGACTGGTTTGAGACAGATGCGATACAACACCAGCAGACCACATCGGGTTTCACTCCTGTCAATGAAGAACAGAAAGGTGAGGCTGCAGCTGACATAGGCTCACCAAAACTGGACAGTTGAAGACTGACAAAATGTAGCCTAGTCTGATGAATCTTGCTTTCTGCTGAGAAACGCAGATGGTTGGGTCAGACTTTGGTGTCAACAACATAAATCCATGGATCCAACCTACCTTCTGTCAACAGTCCGGCTGGTGGTGTAATGGTGTGGAGAATGTCTTTTTGGCCCGTTAATACCAATCAATCATTGCTTGAATGCCTATCAGACTATTGTTGCTGACCATGTGTATCCCTTTATGGCCACAATTTACCCATCTTCTAATGGCTACTTCAAGCAAGATAATGCACCATCTCACAAAGCAAAAGTTGTCTCAAACATGTTTCATGAACGTGACAATGAGTTCAGTGTTCTTCAGTGGTCTTCCCAGTCACTGGATCTGAGTCCAATAGCATACCTTTGGGATGTGGTAGAATGGGAGATTCGCAGCATGAATGTGCAGCTGACCAATCTGCAGAAATTGCATGATGCAATCATGTCTACATGGACCAGAATATCAAAGGAACATTTCCAAAATCTTGTGAAATCCATGCCACAAAGAATTGAAGTTGTTTTGAGAGCAAATAGAGGCCCTACCCAACATTAGTATAGTGTTCCTAAAAAGTGCTTAGTGAGTGTATATCAGCATGGGATTTGAAAGAGAAGACCTGTTTCCATATAGGTTGAAATTAGTAGAGTGTTTCATCGTTTCTATTAAATGTAGCACAAAGTTATGTAGTAAATAATCTCATAGTAGTAGTAGTAGTAGTAGTAGTAGTAGTAATAATGAAAAAGTTGTGTTTTCCATAGTTCCAAAATTAACAGAATTAACAAAAGTAGTTATTTCAAGGGGGTGCGGTGGTGCAGTGGGTTGGACTGCAGTCCTACTCTCCGGTGGGTCTAGGGTTTGAGTCCCGCTTGGGGTGCCTTGCAACGGACTGGCGTCCTGTCCTGGGTGTGTCCCCTCCCCCTCTGGCCTTACGCCCTGTGTTGCCGGGTAGGCTCCGGTTCCCCGTGACCCCGTACAGGACAAGCAGTTCTGTAAGTGTGTGTGTGTGTGTGTGTGTGTGTGTGTGTGTGTGTGTGTGTGTGGTTATTTTAAAAAAAACTGATTTACTGTTCTTTAATCCAGAATGTAGTCTAATAAAGTGCGAATTTAGTCCAAAAAATTTAGCTAGCACTTTCTGTACCATCAGGGCAGAACCATCAATTTTCTTCAGTGATGTACTTCCACGTTAGTTAACTGAAGGTAGTGGTAAACACATTTTCTTCTTCTGTTTCTATGCTATCTGGCCCATTAACTTCCTGTTGAACGGGGAAGGCTACGTGTTCTGCATATTTCTTCTGCAACCTAATCTTTTCTTCAAGATCAGCCAGGCCAAATATTAACACATCTTATCTGTTAGCTAAGAATTGATGATAACAGTATTTCAGTATCTTCAGAGCAACAGCACTTAGTAATACCTGAATAATTATGGTAGCTGTATAAGGAAAGATAAATATGTAGAGCATTTTTTCTTTACATTCAACACTTTGCAAATGTGTCAATTTCCATCTTAAAATTATATGATAGGTTTATAAAACTTGTTTTCAGTCTTTCAAAAATGTCTTTGTATTAAACTATTGATTATTCATTCTTATTTATGTGGAACAACCTAAGATGTAAAATACAGCATCTGCTCCAAGTACACTTTGTACAGTACATTTACGTTGGGACCTTCTTATGAAAGGGTGTCACGCCCTCCTCCGCGCAACGAGGATCACCTACGGCTGATCAGGGAGTGACCGCATAAAAGTGTGCTTCCCGAGTTCTTACCACTCATGCTCCACCCGTCCTTAGCCCTGTTCTCCCATCTTCTTTCCCTTCTCTTGCTGGATCTCACGGTTTCTACAATCTCCTGCCTGACTCACGGATTTACGACTTTCGGTTTGTCCCCTTGATTACGTTTGTGTCTCGGCGACCCTCGTTTTGTCTTGTGACCACGGTTTTTGGATTCCCCTTTTGAACCCCGACGCGCCACGCTTGGGTCCGACGGCTTCCTTCCGGTGCGACACCATGACAAAGGGATTCAATGCTGTGAAAAGTATTTGCCCAGTTTCTATATTTCCGAAGCTTTTGCTGACAAAATTTTCAGCTACATTGATTGGGTCTATTGATCTACTACATTCAATTTAATTTATTTTTAGATTGCTCTTCTCACGCAGTGACACAGAGTGCTTTAACACAGGCATAAGGCAAGAAAAACAGATACAAACAAAGAAGACAGTTGACTAATGGCTACCATAATAAAGTACTTTTATAGAGCTTTAAGTATGCCTACTGGCCACTGGGGAAAGGAACAAAAACTCCCAACTGAAGGTTGAGGGAGAAATTACACCTCTGCGGGTCCATGGGCCAGTGGTTGCCTATCCTTCCCGGGAATTCTAGATAAGTAACAACTGTAAGCCAGTTTAAGTAATAATGATAACATTGAGTGGTTGTGCTTCCTTCAGCTGATAAACATGGCTAAATTAAAGTGATTCCTATGTAGGTAAGATTTTGAGAAACTGGTTCATGCTTTTTTGTCAAGCAGGCTGGACTATTGTAATGCTTTATTATTGGGCTGTCTGTATCAGATTGTATTCAGGCTGCAGTTAATACAAAATTCTGTTGCAAGAATTGTTACTAGAACTAGGAAGTACGACCATATAACACCAGTACTAAAATCACTGCATTGGCTCCCAGGTGTGAGATGATTATAAAATCCTACTTCTGATCTATATGGCAGTAAAAGGGGAGGGGACACACCCAGGATGGGACGCCAGTCCGCCACAAGGCACCCCAAGCGGGACTCGAACCCTAGACCCACCAGAGAGCAGGACCTGGTCCAACCCACTGCGCCACCGCGCCCCCCCACCAGAGGCATACTTATACCTTTAATAACTTCATTGGTAACGTATTACTCCAGTATACAGTCAACTGTCTTATGCCTTTGTTCAGAGCTCTGTGTCGCTGTGTGAGAAGAGTGCTCTATAAAAACAAATTGAATTGAAGATAGAGTGCAATCACACACACACATTTTCAGAACCGCTTGTCCCATACAGGGTCACGGGGAACCGGAGCCTACCCGGTAACACAGGGCGTAAGGCCAGAAGGAGGGGGACACACCCAGGACGGGACGCCAGTCCGTCGCAAGGCACCCCAAGCGGGACTCGAACCGCAGACCCACAGAAGAGCAGGACCCGGTCCAACCCACTGCGCCACCGCACCTCCCTGTAGAGTGCATTCATATATATGAAAAAGTAATTGCCTTTTCAGTAAAAAACCAGTTGTACAATGTTTAGCTGTAATGATTGCAACTTAATGTTTCCTGGAGCTGTTGACCAAGGTCTCACATCCACATCACTGTGGGAGAATTTAGGTCCACTCTTCCATGGAGGACTCCAGGTTTTCGACTGTGAAAAGATATTTTTGGGTTTTGCTACACAATCACAACTGGATTCAGGTCAGGACTTTCCAGGCCCTTCCACAACTTTCTTTTTTCTTGACAACACATTTCATTGTCTTCCACACCAAGGAACAGATATAAAAACAATACCAGTGTTGCTGTTTTTCCCTCAGTCTCAAATCATATACAGTACTATAAAACTGACAAAAGGGTATGATCAAATGAAATGTCAAAAAGCTGCAAAAAGAGAGGAAACAGAGGAAATTTTTCCCAGAATTGCTGATTGTACTTAATATTATAGCACACATGGCTATGAAAACACTTCTGCTCCAGATACTGAGAAGCCAGGGAAGAAAATATGTTTTAGTTGATCTTAAGTCTCATTAGTGAAAGATTTCTGGTAATAACTTTACACTGCTAATTGAGTCAGTTTGTATAAATCCCCAGGTCAAAGTGATATAATGAGTTAACACAGTTACATGACATTTAAAGTCTGGCATCAAGATTTCCCTCCTAACCCCCTTAGATCTAATGCAGTACAGCTGCACATTAGCTAATGGAGGGAAAGAACAATTAATAATTAATATTATTAAATTAATAAACAATAAAATAAAATCTCTGAGCCATTTTAGAATCACGTTCATAAATCTAGCAGTGCCTGTCACAATTTTCATACAGCTATGAGCTTTTCACCAAAATAATAAAATGGTCATGTTACACTTAAGGAATGGGATTTATTCATGCAGTTGTTAAATCATTTCCCTCACTCCTGTGACTCCTGTGCCCTGCAGCATCAGGTATACCTGTTGCTTGTGCACTGGGAGCCCATTTCAAAGGCGGAGGTTGCGCCTTTAGTTACAGATCACCTAAACTGTGGAATAATCTACCAGTTACTGTCAGAAATGCCCCATCGGTATCAGTCTTCAAATCCAGACTAAAGATAAGATTAGATAAGATAAGATAAGATAATCTATCATCTTTGTTCTCCTGAACTCCAGAATCATCCCCTTCGTCTTAGAGGTGTTAAGGACCAGGTTGTTCTTACACCACTCAGCTAGATGTTCCACCTCAAGTCTGTAGGCCATTTCGTCATTCTTTGAAATCAGCCCAACAATCGTGGTGTCATCTGCGAATTTGATTAAGGAGCTGGGGGTGTGGAGGGGCTTGCAGTCGTGGGTGAGGAGTGTGAAGAGCATGGGGCTCAGCACACAGCCCTGAGGGGTTCCTGTGTTTAGAATGAGGGTTGAGGAGGTGTGGTTACCAATTTTGACCTGGTGTGGTCGGTTTGTGAGGAAGTCCATGACCCATGAAATAGAGATGAACCTAGGCCCAGGCTGTTCAGTTTGCTGACCAGCTTGTGAGGGATAACAGTGTTAAATGTGGAGCTAAAGTCCAAAAATAGCATCCTCACATAACTGTTTGGTTCATCTAAGTGTGTCAGAGCAGTGTGGAGAGCTGTTGTGATAGCATCCTCTGTAGAGCGGATTGCTTGGTAGGCAAACTGGTGCTTATCCAGATCAGATGGGATGATGGTTCTGATGTGTGAAAGCACAAGTTTCTCAAAGCACTTCATGGCTACGGGTGTTCACTGGGCGAAAGTCATTCAGGCACTCCACAGTTTCTTGGGCACTGGGATGATGGTGGAGGATTTAAGGCATGTTGGAACTGTCGCTTGTTGTAATGAGAGGTTGAATACTTTAGTTAACACCTCTGTAAGTTGGTTGGCACATGCTTTCAGTACCTGGCCAGGCACTCCATCTGAGCCTGCCACCTTGCCTGCATTAACTTTCTTCAGGGTGGTCCTCATCTGGTGGTGCTGTAGAACCAGTGTTGACTCTCCTGCAGGTGGGTTGATGGGTGGGACAGGCCCTCTGCTGAGTGTTGAAGCAGGAAAAGTACTGGTTCAGAACATCAGGCAGTTTGGCATCATCACTGGGCAGTAGATTGGTGGTCTTGTAGTTAGTCAGTGCCTTGATGGCATTCCACATGCTGCAGGGATTGTTGTCGAATTCATCCTCAGTGTGCTGTTTGTACTTATCCTTTGCTTTCTCGATGCCCCTCTTGAGTTTCCCCTGTGCTTCACTGTAGGCTTGTTTGTCACCTGACCTGAAAGCTGCATCCCTCTCCCTGAAAACGTCTTCACATTGCTGTTTACCCATGGCTTTTGGTTAGGAAACACCTTTGTGTGTATTGAACATGGAAAAGTTTATATATCCCAGGACTGTTTCAACATAGTCCTCAAGGTCTGCTCCCTCTGTAAACAAATCCCAGTCTGTGTTATCAAAGCAGTCCTGCAGCACTGAGGTGGCTTCCTCACACCACACTTGTACTGTCTTGACAACTGGTTTTATTATGCAGATCCTTGGTCAGTAGGCTGGGATCAGAATTAGAGAAATATGGTCTGATTGTCCTAGGTGTGGAGATGGAATTGCTTTAAATGCTCCTGGGATGTTTGTGTAGACCTGGTTCAGGATGTTGTTCTCTCTTGTTGGGAAATTCACATTTTTGTGAAATTTGGGCATAACTAATTTGAGATCTTTGTGATTGAAGTCCCCTTCTTGAATAATCACATCACAACCAACTGTCATGATGGACAACACATACCTTGCTGAACTGGGAAATCAAACTACCATATAGCAACAATGCCATTTTTACTTACTTACTTATTAAACTGGCTTAGAAGTCTTATTTAATCTAGAATGCCCAGGAGGGGTGGGCAGCCACTGGCCCTTGGACCCCCCAGAAGTTTTCTCTCCCTCGATTTTTATCTGGGAGTTTTTGTTCCTTTTCTCTGTGGCCAGTAGGCATACTCATGGCTCTATTAAAGCATTCTCTTATGATAGTCTGTAGTCAACTGTCTTTTTTGTTTCATTGTTCTTATGTATTTGTTTTTCTTGTCTTATGCCTTTGTTGAAGCGTTCTGTGTTACTGCGTGAGAAGAGCGCTCTATAAAAATAAATTGAATTTCAACAGACAGCCAGTCACTGGTCACATGATGTTTACAGTTGCACTTGAAAGAATTTACATTTACGATACTTTAAATTGGTAAAAATTGTGCCTCCGTTATTATTCCTTTGATGATTTTAAATTAATAACCTTCTAAGGTTTTATGAACAATTAGATTACCATTAAGCTGCACATTAAAAGTCTGCTGTTGTGCAGCATTTAGACTGTCTGCAGCTATGTCTACACACTGATTATTACACTTGGGGACAGAATAACACATCCGTGATGGATTATTATAACTCCACTTGTGATATTATTATTACAGTAGGCTATAAATAGCAATCTGGGCTACTTGTATGCTTTGAACAGTTATTTTCTTCGTTTTAATTACCATTCCCATTGATATTTTTCTTTCTTTTGTAATTTTATCAATAATAATAATAATAATAATAATAATAAGAACAACAACAACAACAACAACAATAATAATCACTAGTAAGACAATTATCATTTTAAGTGGGGGAGAAACTGGTTCGAAACAATTTGGATAGATCTGTTTTGGGAATTAAGGATGAGGACCCTCCACGCTGTGCCTTGATTGGCCGGAGACGTGGGGCTGTCTTCCGCTTGCCTGATCATCGAGCTACAGCAGCAGCTGGCGCGAGGAGGGGTTCAGTTTGAGGCAGGCTGGTGAGTGTGTTACTGTAGCGCGCTCCCTAGCAAACGAAAAGTGGTTGCCTAAGAAGTACGATTCAGCATGTACACCCATGGCACGTCACACGGAGCACTTTTCGTGGAATAAGCGGTTTTTGCGAGGACTTTGCAACTCTGTGATGTGCAGCGCGGAGCGGGTACGGTGCTTGGGCAGAAGCAGAGCCGGGGGAGCGCGCGGACTGAATCTGAGGAGATAGTCAAGCACCGGGGAGAGTGGTGCGGTGCCATAGGGGACTCGCATCGCATCGGTCGGCGCGCACTACTAGCCTGACCCCCAGATTCCAGCGCATTCCAGAAGAAGCGAGAAAGAACACATGATCATCATGTCAACAGGTTGCTATCCTAGCGAGTCTCCGTAGCAGAAGCAGAGCGCGCGCCCTGTCGGCATGGACTCTGCGTTGTGGAGAGCCCTCTAGTCTCTCGACGTGCGTCGAACCTGCGACCTCGTGAATTGGACTAACGGCCCTGCTTGCTTTGCCCGAAGCGACGCGCACACGGGAAATGCAAATTTAAATGAACACGTCCCTGTGCGTTGTGCGCTGCGCTGCAGATTTGCGCGCTCTTTACTTCTTCCGCCGCAGAATGGCCGCTCGCGGCGCGTGGGCCAGGTGCTACCTCTGGGTTCTCATAGCCGCATGCAGGTGTGCTCTGCCGCGCGCCAAGTCTCTCGAATCCGTTATCTGGAGCTCCCAGAACCCCAAGTAAGTAGCGCGTTTGTGTGCCACGTGGACTTCGTCGGTGCACGTGTTTCAGTCGTGATCATCGAAAGTGACTGCCACGTCACGTGTTGAATTCTATTGTGGAGCGATGCCCTGATCATGTTTGTTGTGATGCATGCTGTTTGTTTTGTGTTGGGATGCGAGTGTGACACGATGGCCGCGTGCCTTTACGGCCTTGAGTTGAGTGTGAGTTGGGTGAACCGGACATAGTAAATACACCAGTTCTTCTGAGTCGAATTAATTATCGAAATAACTTAAGAAATTCGGCGATTCGCACCGCTTTGCCCTCTTCTTCTTTCCGTGTCTCGCAGTTCACGTAACATTTTCTGGAATTAAGTACTGTGCTTGGTTTTGAATTTGGAAGGGTCTCAGCCCACTTGATTCGTGGAGTGGGGGGAGAAAAAATGATAAATACAGATCGGTCGTTCCAAGATGAAGATGACCTGGAAAACTAAGGGGTTTTACATCTATCCACTGTAGTGATTTATGAAGTTCAGTTTATTTTCATAAGTTTTCAGGGGTGGACTGTACTAGCTATTCCTCATCATGTACAACTAGAATGAATAAAAAAAAAAAAATTCCATGATTAGTTTTCTCTTTGTTATAGCACATGCTATAAACTGGGTTTTTGAAATCTTTTTTAAATTCAAAAACAAGGTGTATCTAACAGATGTCCATGCATATACTTTGTCTGGGGCCCATTCAGCAAGTTGAAATGGTCTAATTGTGATAGTCTTTGAGTTGCTAACTCTGTTCCTGTCCATTTGACCTTGTAGATTTTTTGCATCGATTACTGATGTGTTGGATAAATCTTTCCTTCTCTGCATCCCAGTGCCCTTTCATCCTTTTCCAGACTGTAGATGCAGCCATCTGCTCCCCCTCTAGCCAGTTACCAGTACATTGCCCCCCACTTCCCAATATCTTTGTTCTTTGTAACATTCACTTGAAAATTGTGGATCCATGTATTCATATGTAGGGGCAAAGTTCCTGTTTTGCTCAGATCCTTTGTCATGTATGCAGTTCACACACAATCCAGCACAGACAATCATTTTACCAGTTGCTTTGAATATTAATAGCTTCTTTCAAAGTGTTGTAGAATCAGGCAAACTGGGTCTTATCCTGGGCTTCTTGCACTTGTGTGTTTATTTTCCTCCTGTGATAAAGGAATGGCTAATTTAAAGAGTGAAACTGCTGTAGATACCATGCAAACTAACTTTTATTGCTAAATTAATATGGTAACTATCTTTTTTTATTTCACCTCAGACATGTGGAAATTTAGTTTCTAGTGTTTATTATGGATAAATATAAGAATGATGGACAGTTCAGCTGGTTGTAGATTAAAACTTTGCTCCTTCCCATGATCAAAACCTTGCTCAGTTGTTGCCTATACAGCATTAAAAAGTTTTTTTTTTTTTTTTTTTTTGTTTTTTTTTTTTCTCCCCTCCTCCCCTAAATTTATTTAAATGACATCACATTATTTCCCATCTTTAGGTGATGGTGACTGATGGTGTGTTGCTGAGTCCAGGTGTAGAAATAAGAACTGTGTTTTCCAGCAGTTGGTAGCAGTTTTGCCAAGTAAACTGGTGTTTGCTTGTTTATCCCACCAGCTGGTGTTACTTTGTTCTGTATATCCCGTCCCTGAATCCTGCTAGGTTGCTGGCCTCCTGAGGACATCTTAGAAATTTCATGTTTGAATTTTGAGGATATTGACATCCAGTTGTTTGGTAATGTATGATACACCCTATGTGTGTTTGACTGTGTATGTTTTCATGACACTAGAGATTTTCTTTGGTTTGGTTTAAAGTTAAGTTTGTAGGGTTATAGGATTTTGGTTGTCATGCTGAACAGCCAACATGGTGATAAATGGCAGATCTTTTCTGTGCTCTAAATTGAATTTGTTATTCTTCCAGACATGAAACTTCTATAATTTGCATGTCAGTGGAAGCCTGATGATTAATGATTTGCTCAGTGGTGTTTAAAATAAGTGATGGTTGGTGGAAAATAATTATTAAAGGAGTTTCAGAAGAAGCTGGAATGACAGCTGTTGAAGATTTGATGGCCTTTTCTGGTTTTAGACTTGTAGTATGGCCTGTAATGATGCTTAGGTGTTGCCAAAAGTATCTGAAACCACTGTACCTCATTTTCATGTCAGTAAAGTGGCTCAGGTATGGCTTCTTCAGGATGTGCTTTATCAGTCACTAGTCAGAATTTTACCCCATGTTTTTGCAGCAGTTCTTTATTCTTCTGGGGATGCAAATAACCATGCTGCAGGAGTAGCTGTGAGGCATCTGCTGTTGGGCTCACAAAGGAGATGGTTATATAAGTTGCATGGTAATATGTTTGGAATACTATGGTTACGGAAGAAAAGCTCAGCTGGTACGGGAATTCTAAACTGGTGATCTATCTCTGTACTGCCAGTTCAACTCTGCTAATTTGTGACAGTTTTCTAAAACTCTGAGCTATTAACTGCTGAGCTATTCTGAACCCAAGTTATAGGTCAAATAGTCTGCTGTCCAGTAGCATTTAGGATCAGCTCTGGCTGTTGTAGTTACCAGTAACTATACTGTTGGGGGTGACAAACTAATGAGTTACTAAGCCACTATGCTTGCAGAACCTATTCCATATGATTTTATTTTTTTTTAAATTTTTTTTTTTTTTGGGGCGGGGGTAGTTCGTTGTTTGTGGGAGAGGTGTGGTGGTGTGATGGGTTTGACTAGTGCCTGCTGTGTGGTGGGTCTGGAGTTGGATTCTTGCTTGGGATGCCTTGCGGCAGACTGGCCTCCCGTCCTGGGTGTGTCCCCTCTCCCCTCGGCCTTGCGCCCTTTGTTGCTGGGTAGGCTCTGGCTCGTCATGACCCCACTTGGGACAAGCGGTTGTTGACAATTGGTTGGGTTGGTATTTGTTTGAATTTTAGGAAAGTATCCTAAATTTTTATCTTTAGAAGACAATTTTAAACTTTAAAGTATTTTAGCTAAACAAAGTAGTTAGAGAATTGCTAGTTTTCCGAGTTTCTCACATCTGCAGAGCAGTTAGTCATGTCTGTTTTCAGTGTTTCAGGTGGATCGACAGATGAAATCCCAGTGATAATTCCAATAAAATAAGGCAAGTTTTATGCTTTATGTGCTTATTGGGTAGGTGATCTATATTTGATGCTCCATTTGACACGATGGAAGAAAAAACCCTACTCCTTATCTGATTGGTCACCCTTAAACTTAGTTCTGGTTTTACAAGGTAGTCAGAACTATTAGTAGCATGGCACGCATGTAACCTTGCATGCCTTCATAGAAGTGAAGGTGGCTGCAGCTCCGTTTCCTGTTTGCAAGTTGCTTTAACTGACATTCCCCCCCCACAATAACCCATAATAACATGAAGAGGAAGTGACACAAAGTTTTATAATGCTCTCAAAGCTGGAGTTGTTAGAAATGTTTTAGTGACAAAGTGCAAGTCGTAGCTAGTAGCCTTCTGATCAAATGCTGACCGTTCTACCTGCCCAAGGAGTTCTTGGCTGTGTTCATGGCCGCAGTTTACATTCCACCCCAAGATAACACACAGCGCTCTGAATAAACTGTACCACATCGTCACTAAGTATGAGAACAAGTACCCAGATGGACTGTTCATTATCTCTGGGGACTTTAACCAAGCCGACTTCAGGAATATGTACCCAAAGTACCATCAGCACATCTCCTGCCCCACCAGAGGCTTAAACACCCTCGACCACTGCTACACTTCACACAAAGGTGCGTACCACTCCCTGCTGCGTCCACACATCGGGCAGTCAGATCACGCCTCGATTCTACTGCTCTCGGTCTACGTGCAAAAACTGGAGCGAGAGGAGCCTGTGACTCGCACTGTGCAGCGCTGGACACCAGAAGCGGAGGAGAGGCTCTAGGACTGCTTTGACTCCGTGGACTGGGACATGTTCAGAAACTCATCCTCCAGTCTGGACGAATATGCCACAGTGGTCACGGACTTCATTTGCTACTACGTTAGTGTCTGCATACCCCATAAAACAGTTTGCTCATTTCCTAACCAAAAACCATGGATTACCGCCGAAATCTGAAAAAAGATCCATCATCCCCGTTCCTAAGAAAAACAGTGAGCTGCCTTAAGTTAATGACTATCACCCAGTAGCACTGACTCCCATTGCAGTGAAATACTTTGAGAGGCTGCTGGGACACGTTAAGGACATCATCCCAGGCACTCTAGACCCACTGCAGTTTACCTACCGCCACAACAGATCCATTGAAGACACAATATCACACATATTTCACACCACTCTGGCTCACCTGGATCATAAAAACTGCTATGGAACGCTATTATTTGTGAACTATAGCTCGGCATTTAATACTGTCATCCCGACCAAGCTGATCCACAAAACTGCTAGGACTGGGACGTAGTGCCACATCGTGCAGTTGGATCCTGGATTTCCTCACCAACAGACCCCAGCGTGTGCGGATTGGCAGTAATACCTCCTCCCCACTGATCCTCAACACTGGCACTCCACAGGGAAGTGTCCTGAGCCTGGTGCTGTATTCCTTGTTCACATATGACTGTGTGGCCAGGCACAGGTCCAACACCATCATAAAGTTTGCTGACGATACCACCATTGTGGGTCTGATCACCAACAGTGATGAGAGAGCCTACAGAGAGGAAGTGGGGCTCCTGGCAGAGTGGTGCCAGGACAACAACCTGTCTCTCAATGTCAGTAAAACTAAGGAGCTGGTGATTGACTTCAGGAGACAGGATACAGTTCATGCACCCATATACATAGGAGGGGACATTGTAGAGAGGGTCAACAGCTTCAGATTCCTAGGGGTCACCTTCACTGCCAAACTCACATGGTCTGAGCACACAGCATCAACCATCAAAAAGGCCCACCAGCGTCTCCACTTCCTCAGGCGTCTGAAGAAAACCAGGATGCCCTCTACAGCCCTCACCACTTTCTACAGGTGTGCTGTGGAGTCCGTCCTCACGGGGCATATTGCATCTTGGTGTGGAAGCTGCTCCATACAGGACAAGAAAGCCCTACAGAGGGTGGTTAAAGCAGCTCGGGGAATCATCGGCACACAGCTACCGGCAGTCCAAGGCACCTACACCACACGCTGCCTCAGAAAGATGATGCACATCATGAAAGATCAGTCACCCCGCACGGGCACTTTTCTCTGCCATCTGCGAAACGGCTCAGGTCTATTCGAACCCGCGCTGCTAGGTACAGGAATAGCTTTTACCCCACTGCTGTAAGAGTATACAGCACTCACCAATGTGCCACCTTTAGTAACTAGAGTTGGACTGCTCTTTCCAAGCACATTGGTAAATTACACTGTCATTTTAAGCATTCGCATTCTCGCTCTCACATTCTGCGTTCTCTGGCTGTCTACTGGTATTATTATTATTATTATTATTATTATTATTATTATTCTTATTATTATTATTATTGCTGTTAGCATTACACTGTCATTGCCATTGTTTTGTTTGTACAGTATTTGTCTTGGCTTTGTCTTTGTCCATAGTCTGTGGAGAAGCATTCAAGAAGAATTTCATGATACTTGTACACGGTACTTGTACCTATGACAAATTTGAACTAGTACGTGTCTTTAATGACTTTGTGGAAGTGTCCCTCAGTGGGTGTTGATCAGGTCTGAATTTCCCATGGAACTTCATGTGCAATTTGCTGTTCTTGTGTAGCAGAGCCTTACATACTGTTTTTTAGAAGTTTAAATATTGTTACAAACTTTTTAATTTTTTGACGACAGTGCATTGTTACTAACTTGTTTGGGCTATCCTTTGGACATTTGCCTGCATGTGTTTGTGTCTTGAGCATACATTTATAAATAAATTGAACAGGGCTGTTCAACCCTCTCTTGGATAAGGGCTACAATCAGTATTGCAAAGTGGTTTGAGGGCCACATGTAGAAATCATAGTGACACTGGATCTTAAAGGTATAAGGTGAAAAATTGTGCTTGGTTTAGGTGTAGTGTGTGTATCTAATGATGCCTATATTATGTGATTCAGTAGAATTTTCAGTATGCTATAGTGGTAATTTTACAAATTTTCTTCTGCATCATGTGGAACAGCAGGTCATACACTGGGTCTAAACTTTCTGTTTGACTGTTGGAGTAAATTGCAGGAAGTAACTGTGTCAAGCCTCAAATGAATTTTCAGAGTAATGGTTTGAGTGCTTCCTTGGAGGGTAGACAGTTCATTTTGACTAAAACCTCTACAATTTCAGTGTTTTCTGACATGCTATTTTTTTCTTTGCCTGCCTTTCTGCTGAAGGACCTTATTCTGAATGTCTTGTCAGAGGAGTGCAGTGTGATGTTCTTCTTCAACAGGAATGTGCAAAAAAAAAAAAAAAAAAGGTTTGCCCCTTCCTGGCTTGAAATTGAAGTAGAACTTTAATGAAGCTTCTTATGCTACTGTAGGAGGGATTAAATTTAACCCTTCAGTGGTGTCTACACAGCTCTCCATTTTTGGTGATACAATGGGCCATCCAGTTGTGGACAGTAAGTGTTTATAAAGCAATTAAACATAGATGGTCCTGTATTTTAGTTGCACCTTTTATCCAACTGGGGAAAACTGGAAAAACTGGCCCAGGACAGAGATGCCTGGAGAGCCCTTGTTGACGGCCTATGCCCCAAGAGGGGTAGTAGGCATAAGTAAGTTAGTTTTATCCAACTTCATTTCTGCTCACTGTCACGAGTTGTACACTTCTTTCAAATCATTGTCTGTAGATCTCATCTACCTGAAGTGATACCTCTCTCGCTGTGTGTGAGAGAAAGAACTCTTGAATGTGACACTTGATATGCTTTGCTCTTTATTATAGTCTCCCAGGTTAATTTCCTACAACCGCCTAGAACTGAGCACATACAGTACTCACCACAGATGTATAAAATCTGTAAAATTCAGTGAAACTGCTGCTCATTAATGTTGCGTTGCCTGGTGTGGAGGATATTAAGAAGCGTCATAGCAGTCAGATGGAAAAGTTGCAAATTGGTCAGGTTTGACCGGTACACAACCGGAGGGTTAGGTAGCTGTTTTCACAAAGAGGGTGCTTCAGTCTGCTGAAAAGCTTGATGATTATCATTTTATTTTTTATAGAGCGCTCTTCTCACGCAGTGACACAAAGCGCTTTAACACAGACATAAGGCAAGAAAAACAGATACAAATGATGATGATGATGCCTTAGTTTCTGTACATTATTAGGCTTTTGCTGAAGTACAATTATATCAGCACTCACTTGCAACACACTACTGGGGTCAGTCAAGGTCAGTTGTTTTTGGTCTCTCACTGTTTGAAATGTAAACTTTTTAACTGGATTCTTTTAAAAAAGGGAAAATAACTTCAAATGTGGCAAGTATTGAGACCTTTGTTTATTCAAATATTAAACATTACACGGTGAAGGCAAAACTGACCGGTTTCTTCCTACAATAAGCTTTTTTTTAAAAAAAAAAAAAAAAAACATAATGGTTAAAAATATGTGAATTACTGGTAATAGATTAGTTGCTCAGATGACCTCTAGATTCTACCTTGTAGCATTTGGTTACCAATTAAAGTACTTTTTGCTGTTTTCATTCAGGCTACACAACTCATGGTGGCCTTCCGTCTGGTTCTACAAGTCCAGGAGCTGCTCTTTGCACTGAGGTGGTCAGGGCTGTACAGGGTTTTTAATGCTTAATTTAATGGCTATCTTGCCTTTCTAAAAATAAATAAATGTGAGATGTCATCTGACTTCAGTACAGGATCACTGATACTGGAAATGTATTTGTACTTTGTGGGAAGGCTTGTGCAAGGCCCGTGCATTGTTCTGAGCCACATTTTAACATTCCTGCACATCTCCCCCACATAAAAATAGTTTTAGCTGAGGTTTTGTCAAGTTCAGCTTGGTTAATGTACATTTACTTGGCTTGCTTGAATGCGTACAGGCTGTTTTTACTCTTGGGAAGAATGCCTGCCTTCCTATTGCAGCTGGACTGGAAATGAGGATGCACATTGTTGTAATATGGACTGACAGATCTAGGCCTGCATTGCTGGACACTGGAAATAAAACGCACTGCGCTCGTGTGGCTTGACTTTATTTTTCTCTTCCTTCCACTGCTTGTGGGGTTGTTTTTTTTTTTTTGCAGGAGAGAGAGATCCAGGTTTGGGAACCCTGTGCCCTGCCTCCTCCTTTGAAGCTGAGAATTGTTTCCAAAGAACAAAGGAAGTTTAATATTAAAAAAAATCCGGTGATTTGGTTGTTCCCCGACGTTCCAGTTTCTGGACCTGCAAATTGTGAAACGGATGGATTCGGCAGCCATTCCAAAACCAATTAGAACTCACTTCTGAGCACAGACCTAATTGAATAGATGATGAATGTCCTGCTGAGCAGACTCTTCACCAAGTGTGTCACAGCACCAGATGGACCCTCGTTTACAATTCTCATTATTAATTATGAAACGGCTCTAAACCATGTAGTGTGAAAATATGGGAGGGATGAAGACCATTAGAAATAGCAACACACACTCTTTTGGGATTATCATGGGCCTAAGCAGTGGGGCAAACTAACTTTTTATATTCCACCCTCCACCATGCCACTTGAATAAACTTGTCTTCACGTCGGGGCATACATCAGGTGGGAGTCACAAACTTGATCTGTTGCAGTCCCCCCCACCCTTTTTTTTTTTAAATTTAATTCTTTTGTTCCAGGTTTTTCCTGCTCTGCCAAGCAAGCGTCACAAAAGCCAACGCCCCTCCATGTCCCTGCTGGCTTTCCTTTGCTCCTGGTAACCCGTTTGCAATGGTCTCCTCGAGTCGTTGCTATGCTAATGCCTGACATTAAAGCGCCAAACCCCCCACCCCCCATTGCGTTGGGTGAAAGAAAAGGCTGGATTAAAAGTCGTCCTAGTAGCAGGCAGACTCAGCGGCCAAAGGGTGGCGGGTCTTGAGTCCAGCGAGCGACGTGGCAGCTGTGATGGCTGCCTCAATGGTAGCTCTCCGGGAAGCCCCAGCAGACCCATGCTTTCCCTTTCACGTCTTGACACGTCTGCGAGGCAAGTAGCACACGAAAGAAATCTCACCTCTCGGATGCCTCTTTTTCTTCCCACTGCCTTTTCAGACAAATATTTGCATTCCTCCAAGATTCTCAAAATTTAACTTTTTTTCACATGGCACAAAATTTTAGCAATTTGTCCTAATCGTCATTTCATGTCTACGAAATTGCAGAGTACTTTCGTAAAGCACTCGGAGTAGATACTATACTAATAAGTATCATAAAGTTGCACTGTTGCTGCATTCTCAGCAGTTGAATGCAGTATGTGTTTCCCTGGCAACAGACACACGGGAATGAGTCAGATCTCAAGGCCCATAACTGGATTATTGTGATTGATTGGAGTAAAATGTTCATATGTCTCTCATTGTATGACACATCTCGGTGGGAGAGAACAATAACACCTAAAGACAAGACAATAGGGCCCAACATTTGAGGCTTATTCTTGCACAGAAGTATTTGTTAGGAAAGCTGCGATCAGTTCCAGGAAATGCCACCATTGTTGATATGTGGTGTTCCTGGAGGATGGCTTAGTGTTGTGTGGCAAGAGTTTGGCACGGCTCAGTCACGGTACAGGTGTGTGTGTGGCCACGTTTGTGGCACTACAGCAGGTATGGGTTGTGTGGGAACTTCTCCCAGGGGGACACCCCCCCCCCCCCTCAGCATTTAAATGTAAAATTAGTCTGTACTTCAGATGCACCCTTGTGGTTAGTGTTTTTGCATTTATTACTTCAGCTGATACTTTTCTCCAAAGCAGATTAGTGTTAAGCTATTTGGCGATTCTGCTCATCTTTACAGCTGTGTAGTTTTTATTTTATCAATTCATAATAAACACAGGTGGCCCTTGACTTACTACATAATTGACTTATAGTAGTTGCTCCATCAACATTACTTTATATAGTTCTGACCTTTGGTCGTAACGTCTAATGCTGACTGCTCCATCTGTAGCACCATAACATAGGCTGGTTGTGCTGCCACAATGCACCATATTTTTATCGACTCCAATTGTTTTTGGTCAGAAAACTTTTTGCTTGTACTTTTTGATTCCCTTCAAGAAACTTTTCATTTAAAACTGCTAGTAATTGGAAAATGTGAGTTCCGCTAGTGCTGGAAAGAAAAAGTGAAAGAAAACAGATTTAAAAATTAAAGTAAACCTAATAGTGCAGCAGGAAAATGTAATACCGTACTGTTTGTTTTGTTTTCGCATTTTAAAGTGAATAATTTGTGAAATTTGTGGCAAAAATATAGCAAAGGCCTGTTACTCAGCACAGCATTCATGCATGTTTACGTAGACTTTATTATTATGGTACAATAGAATATATTTTGACATATGGTGAAGTTTATTGTACAAAGAAGTCATGAGAACAGAACTGCATTGTAAGCTGAGGACAGTCGGTACCTTGATCAAGGGTGCTGTAGTGGGTAGTGCAATTCAAATTTGTGCTCATCCTTAGGGTGGTTTTCACACATTTACTTTGACCTGTTTTGGGCTTGTGATAAAATTTAGAAAAAATAAAGTTAGTCTAAGAAGGTTACTTTTTAACAATTAAAGTGAACAAAATTAAAGAAATGCTGGGCTGCTGTCTGGTAAGGGCTACAGATCAAGTGTGCTGTTTTGTCCAGAGTTTCTATTGATTATTGGGGTTTTCATTCTTGTGTCCCAGAGACAGAATTGTGGACTATACCTGATATGCATAGCATCTGTCGTTGGTGCCATACCTAAGTGTTAGTTCTTTCAGTGTCTCAGACTGCTGGGCTCTTGTAATCTTGGATCATGTAATAGTTTTTTGACATACCTATTTTCAGTAATTTTTGCCTACCATAAGAAAAAATGGAAGGAAGGTACAACAATGCCAAGTCTTTGAGCGTATGTTAAAACATGTAAGAATCAGCCAGACCTTAGTTCATGCATGGTAATTAAGTTGATTTGATTTATTTTTTTCATAGAAAATTTTCTGGCTTCACCTCAAAGAAGTTTGTCCAAGTAATAGTTTGCCAAAGTATTCTTGACACACACCCATACGGTAACCTTTGGTGGTAATGGTAGTTTTTTTTTTTTATATATATATAATAATAATAGAAATATATAACATAATGGAAAGCAATGAAAACCTGCCTTAATTTGAACACTGTTCACTTTAACAGAAATTAGTTGTACCCAAAATGTATGAAGTCACAATGTTTTTCCTTTTGAGGAGATGAATGTACCTTCTCAGTTATGATTAGAACAGACTGATCATGTGACCTGAAAGCCAATACATTATAATAATTATTTTTAATATAATATATTCAAGATACACAGGACAAGATGTTACACCCCATGTGTATTTTACAACAGCTGTACAGAAGGACCCAGTCCAACATCACCATGAAGCCACAGAGAACAACATCCAGCATTGCCAACATACAATATCTCCATGATTCAAGACTGTAAAGCTTAACTTCCTTCTTTAACAAACACAACCACAGGAAAGGATATTATTATTAATAATAATAATAATAATAATAATAATAATAATAATAATATTTATAATTAATTACTATTATCATTTTGGGCTTTATTGACATTTTCCAATTGCTTCATCTGCTGTATAACATCACCTGACCCAATTTTTCTTAGCATGGAAATATAATATAGCTGTATTTGTTATTAATATTAGTGTTTTAACATGAATAATGCATTAAACTGGTGAAAAAATGTAACAAACCCTTATTGTTCATTAATGAGTGTTTACATGTTTATGGTTCATATAATATACAGGGAATGGGAGCTTTATATCTGTGTGTAAATTAAAGCCTGAGCCCAGAATGCAGTTTTTCAGTCAACTAGATAGTCAAGGCAGCTGCTAAGATTTTATAGCAATAACATTAGGCTGGAGATATGACTCCTCTCCCCCCAAAGAACTTCTGAAGATTTTGATCTGTTGCATCATAAAATTCTCTTTTATTAATGCAGTAAATGCTACATTTATATCATGTACTTCACTTTTTGTTCTTCAAAATGCTTTTGCATCAGTTCTGTGTGTCTGTGCTCTGTCTTTAATCTTTTGCGTTTTCTTCAATGTGAACATGTTGCACCGTGCCAGCTTAGAGGGACAGTGTCGGTGCCCAGGAATTTTCAGGTCAGACCACAGATTTTCAGTGGAATTCTGATCTGGGCTTTGGTTGATTGCTTCCTCAGTACCAACCATCTCACTTTTCAGTAATTCCTTTGTTTTTCCTCCCGTTTTTCTCCCGTTTTCACTGTGCTGTTGCTACATGAATGTTTGCCTGAAATACGTCTGAATCATATTTTGCAGTGTCAGTCTCATATTTTATAATTTTTCTTGTTGAAAAATAGTGACAGAGTTCAGAGCAAGAATGGTATTACGATTGAACCTCACTTTCCAGCCAGACCCCTCAATGTTTTTATCACTACCAGTTGTGAAGGTCTTGCAGGATATCATGAGACTAGCAAACTCCTTGAATGAGTGTTGTCCTTCGTTAACTCTGTGTTACTGCTCTCCTAAAGAGGCCAGTTCCATGTGTGATGCTGATGGAATGATTGATCTGTTGGGTCTCTTTTTCCTTTCAGTGAGGTAAGAGATTGGTTTTCAGATTTTTCTTTTTTTTTTTTTTTTTTTTTTTTTTTTTTTTTTTTTAAATGGTTCCCTCAAGTTATAAATCCTGTTGTGTGGCTCAGTAAGTCACTATTCTATTGGAGCCTTTTCCCCAAGAATGCTAAGTTGATAGTGTATTAATGGGTAATAAAGGGACCAGTTATGTCTCTCGCACAAATCAAACACATCATCTGACAAAAACTCGACAGGACATCTATTCAAGCAAATTATTAAATCCTTGTTGTAGTAGTTGGTACTTGTCTAAAAATGTATGACAGTGATTAAGGCTATCCTGCCAATGGAACATTAATGACAGTCTTGTGGCACCCTGGGTACTGTAAGTGGCATCTTTGTGGGGAAAACTCCTGAGGTGGGCTCCAAGTCAGTTTATTGACCACCATCTTTTTCATCTGGTTAACTTGGTTTGATGGCCTGGTCAAATCAGCTCAGACATTCTTCAAACATTCTCCCACTTTTTCTCGATCTTCACAGTGATGATGATCTCTTGTTTCAGCTGTGGGATTATCCAAACACTAGTTTTTAGTTTACTCGGAAGGAACTGAACATACATATATTCCAGACCAGCACAGGTGGATCGTGTTTACATTTCAGTGTGGTCTCCCGAAAAAATGGAATACACTTGGATACATTCCATGTATCGATTTGTATCGATCTGCATATTGAGTGTAAATAGGTGAATGTATACAGTTGGAGTTATACAACGTAAACACCCCTTTTTTTTTTTTTTTTCCCCCCTCCCCTCTCAGCACTGGTCTCAGTGTTTTTCATATCCTTTATTTATTATTTAGACAATGTGGTCCGCTGACATTAAGTGATCCAATTACTGCATTAAGTGGCATTCCATGGATGTTTGGATATGTCTCCTCTGGTCGGTTTGGGCATTGACCAGTTGGACATTTCTTGCATACTTCTCCCCAACCACCTTCATAACCAACTAAAAAATAACCTGCTTCAGGATTTATATTTATGATATTAAAAACTGTTCCTGTTTCTTGTTGAGGACTATTCAAATTATTTGAAGAAAAATATAATTGTGGGAAAGAAAATTTAAATATTGTGGCAATATTTTGGGGTCCATTTAACATGTAAATAAGTTGCCTAGGTGTTTGCTTGCTAGTTTTGTCACCACAGGAAGTCTGTTTTCATTAAATTGTCAGCATGCAATATTTTCCTCTGTATAAAATGTCATCCATGCACTTTCAGCACAAGATTTTTTTGTCTTTGGAAAGTGCTTACGTTACTTTCAGATGGCGTTCTCGCTATCAATAATGCAGGGTAACCAAGGTCCGGAGCATATCCCAGAAGCCTGGGGTTTGAAGCAGAGTACTCTCTGGAATGTATGCCAGTGTGTCACAGGGCAGTCACATGCAATCATTCACGCTCTCTCACGTTTACCAACATTTTAGTGGGCCCTTTTGTGTTCAAAACAACTTATGTTAGGCTGCATAACAATTTACCTGTTTATACAGGTAGGGTAAATTGTTCAGGGTAAGTACCTTGATAAGCGGTCTAAAGCAGGAGGATGATTTCAATTCATATAACTTCAATGCTCTAACCACTACACCTTTTGCAAGGTAACAAATTCAGTAGTACAGTATTTTTAGGCAAAGTACATGAGAGATTAGTTTGTGGGGGAAAAAAATGGGTATTGTAATAACAGCAGGCCATAATCAAGCCATCACATGCTGGGTTCTTCCAAAATAATAGATTAGTGCATTGTACAAGTAGTTGACATACCAAAGGACTCGTGTCAGTCTCAGTTGTGTGCACAAGGAGAAATATCTCAACTGTCGAGTGACTTAGAATATAATGTTTACAGTTCTCTGAAAGCCATTTGGATACTGGAGCAGAGCTGCGCTGAGGACTGCCATTGTATACCCCTGCTGGTATTGCTGGAGCCTTGAAACACACTGACTGCTGATCTTTGCACCACGGGTGTGTGTGCATGTATCTATGTATGTGTGAACACTTCACAGTACTGTGTGTATTTCTCAGAGGAAAGACAAGGTCTGCAAATAATTGGAACTTCTGGCTCCTTCTTCACATCTAGCAGCTGCTTTGTAAGCTGGTCAGGTGTACGTCCAGAGTCAAATGAGAAGGAAGTGGGTGAATCATGTCAGTAAGGTTAAGTTTCTCAGTTACAAATGGTATTGATAGTGATGTTACAGATTCCAGTAGGGAACATAGTGGTTACAGCTGCTCCCTTTGCACTCGATGGTCACAGGTGCGGACCCCACCTCTGGCTGTGTAATACCCTGTGTCAAGGTACTCAGTTGAGTAAAAGTTACCCAGCTGTATAAAGGGGTAAATCAGTTTCAGTAGCGTATCCTAAGTTGCTTTGGAGAAAAGCATCAGTTAACTGAGTAAATGTACAAATAGCAAGACCTTCCCTTCCTCTCTACACTTCTGTTGAACTGAAATGGCTTTGATTAGGGATTAATAAAAAGTTAAATACGCCCACCACTAATTATAACTTATGAAAAAGTAACAAATATTGACATATGTCTTTCTAGGGGCATGGATAAAAGGGAACAAAAATGTGGTGTCAGCTGTTCCTGCCCCATTATTCACAGAAATCAATATTTTGTGTGTTATGTGACAGCTGAGCAGCAGTAGTCCTACTGTTCAGATTAGCATATCTTTTAATATGGTTTTTAATGATTTTGTCCCATCTCTGAGAAAGTTAAATGCAGTACCCTTTCAACTTACTAAACTGAATTGGAAAAATGTTCAATAATGCACAAAAACCAGCAACATTTCATCTGTTTACACTGGGTCTACTGTACTGCATAAGTGATATTTGAGCTGACTTGTGTGTGTGTGTGGGGAAAAATCAGTCTGTCATATAATACATGGTCAGTGTGAAATAGCTGCATAAACATACTGCAAATTTCCTTGTTGTGTATCAGAACACTGGAGTATGATCTTTTTGTGCCATGATGCCTGATACTACTTTGATAAAATAACACCTATTGCCATACCTATTTTCCTACTATTCATCAGTAAGGACAAGAAGTTATGAGCACAATATGACAATATTACTTGAATGAAGGGCAATTTAAATAGGCCCATTAAACTGTGAAATGAATGTCATCCTCAGTAGACATTGTGCCCACCAAGCTAGCTGATATTTTTTCTCCACTCAGCAGGGAACTTGCAGTGGCACAGCCATTAGTGCTGCTGTCTCACAGCGCCTGGGTGGTGTGAGGACATGGCTTTGAGCCCCACTCGGTCTGTATAGAGTTTGTGTGTTCTCCTCCTGTCTGTGTGGGTTTCTTCCGGGTGCTCCGGTTGCCTCTCACAGTCCAAAGACATGCTGTTCAGGTTCGCCCATGGTGTGTGAGTGGCAGAGAGTGTGTTTCACTGATGTATGGATGAGTGACCCATTGTAAGCAGTGTATCTAACAGTGTAAGTCACCTTGGTGAATAAGGTGTGGGGGCTGATAGGGGAGGCCAGCACCAGTACAGCACCAAACTGCTAACCTGTGGAGAAATTAGCTACAGCCATTGTCACTGATATTCACACAAAGGTGACACGCTTCACACTCTTAGGTAGAAGAGCGAATGCTGAAATCAAAGGTATTCTGATAGCTGTTGATTTGTTTTGACGTCTTTGCATTTCCTTGTTATGGTGACGAATTGGATAACAAATATGTTGGCTTTAGTGTTTATTCCAATTTTTTTATTCTTTCTATCTATCTATCCATTCAGTTTCGAAAACTGCTTGTCCTGGTGAGGGTTGCAGTGTTCCAGAGCTGTTGGATCACTGGGTGCAGATAAGCATTTACATAGCTGCTACTCCTGTGTCGTATATTCATGTTTGTGTACCTTTTTTTATTAAAAAAAAAAAAAAAAAAAAACTGTTGCAAGGCAATTAGGATTAGCCTGTGCTGAGTTTTGTGCAGCTACTCGTGCAATGAACATTGGTACATAAAATGGAAACAAACTAGGTTTACTTAATCACATGTCTGCAACTGTCTTTCTCCTAATGTAATGCACCCCAGTCAAGCCTCTTCGCTCTTCTGCTCGCTTGGTGGTCCTGCGCACGAAAGACAAAGCTCTGAGATTCTCGGTTCTGGGTCCGTTGTGGTGGAATGACCTTCCCCTGTCACTCAACTGCGGAAACTCTGTCTGTTTTCAAGAAGGGTCTGAAAACCCACCTTTTCCAGATCCGCGTTGCCCAAGATCTCTTCAGATCGTCTATGGTGTAACTGTTCAAGCATCGTAACTCCAGAAGCATCCCCAGATACAACCTTTATTCAGCCATTACTCTGGTATTGTACTGCTCATTTGTGTATCTTATATTTAATTTAAAAAAAAAAAAAAAATTGGTGTCGGTATCGGGATTTGTTTGTGTCTTATGCACCTACTTGAGCGATGAACCTCGGTGTAGCAAGTGGTAGGGAACAAACTAGGTTTGCTTGAGACTCTCATGTCTGCAGCTATGTCTCCTTCTCTCAATGAATGCATAAATTGTACTTTTGCTGAGATGTACGTCGCTTTGGACAAAAGCGTCTGCTAAATGAGTAAATGAAATTATCAGGGTGCTACTTTTTTCAGTAATTTCTCCATTTACAGTAATTAAAATCTTTATTCAATAAATAAATTAATCCTAAAAACTGCCATGCCACTCTTAAAATATAAGATAAAACAATAAAAATCAACAAGACCAGCTAATATGAAGACCGCATGGCAGAACCTTTAAAACACTAAAAACATCCCCTAAGGCTTAAAACCATACATAATAAATAATTAAAAGGAATGGGCAAGCGGTTTCAGTCTCTGCGTGTGTGCGTGTATACCCGGTAAAATTCACTGCTCAAGAGGGGTGGTCCCTTGGCCTGTTTCCAGGGTGTTACCATATACCTTACCTACTGTTTTTGGGTGTTTCCCTTTTCAAAACACCTCTTCCCTGTTAATGTTTTGGTGGGATAGGTGAATGTGCTGCTTATTGTTTGTGCAGTTGCGAAATGCTTTCTTGATATGACTGACAGACGGACACAGAAAGAGTCTGAAACTGTTTGTCCTGAGCAGGATTGCGGCGAGCTGGAGCCTAACTCGGCAACACAGGTAGTGTTACTAGCTTACACACCTTATTCACCAAGGTCGCTTACACTGCTAGATACACTACTTAGAATAGATCACTCATCCATACATCATTGAAACACACTTTCTCTGTGTCACTCACACACTATGGGGGAACCTGAACAGCATGTCTTTGGACTGTAAGAGGAAACCGGAGCACCTGGAGGAAGCCCATTCAGACTCGGGGATCAAACCCATGTTCTCTCACACCATCCAGGCGCTATGAGACAGCAGTGCTACTTGCTGTGCCACCGTGCTGCGCAAAATAGACTTTTTGGTGTCTATTTTCAGACCTTTTAAGTCCCCTTTAATTTATGTGGTTTTACAGCATCCATATCTGCTTAGTATTGGTTTTTTTTTCCCTCCCAGGTTTTGTGTTCTGTCTTTCACTTTTTGGTATTTTAAAAGTTTAAGGGACTGTAAGGGGTTTAAAAAGAAGAAAAATATCCCAAGCTTCCTGAGTTGTTTGAATTGTTCCTCTAAGTCAGCAAGATGTTAATGGCCTTCTGTGATGTGTTGCACACCGGCCCACACGATTGTTGTATGGTAAAGCCAGATTGCCCTTAATGGAGGCTGGCAGCCCTGGTGTTTACAGAAAGGGAATCGGAGATGTTTGAGCTCCATCCTTCAATATTCACTGCGGTGGAATTTCACTCAACAATTTCAACCTTGCTTTGTTATTGTAAAAGGTCTGTGTCGTCCTTCAGCAAAACACAGGTAAATTATAGAAGTACCTTGTTGGAGTCATAATTAATTATTCATTGCGTGCATACTTTGCAGATCATCGTGAACTGTGGGAGCTGAAGATGGATGGATGGATGAATGAATGAATGAATGGACACTACCTATTGACATTCAAAGCCAACATGAATTAAAGGCATATATGTTACATTGCCTAGGGGTGGGGGGTGCGGTGGCGCAGTGGGTTGGACCACAGTCCTGCTCTCCGGTGGGTCTGGGGTTCGAGTCCCACTTGGGGTGCCTTGCGACGGACTGGCGTCCCGTCCTGGGTGTGTTCCCTCGCCCTCTGGCCTTACGCCCTGTGTTACCGGGTAGGCTCCGGTTCCCCGCGACCCCGTATGGGACAAGCAGTTCTAAAAGTGCGTGCGTGCCTAGGGGTGTGTAAATGATTGTCAGAATCACATTGTATTTATTCTGGTAAAACCCTGAATGATTGTTTTGAGTTGAACTGCCTGTAAATTGTGGTTGAGAGATTAATTTGGCAACATTCACAAATCTGCAGAAAGAAAAGACTGGAATAACTTAAGATACTTCACTAACCAAGGAGTTTTTGAAAGCTTTATTTTTTGTTTTTTTTCTATGGAGTCAGTTTTCTGGGACCATGATGCTAATTTTCTGTTACTGGACTTTGCCATCACCAGGGAAAAGTTTTTAAATCTTTTCCCTTGAGGACCAATTAATGACAATAGCCGATTTTAACATTATCGATGATCCACATTCTTTTATTGTTATCCTGAGCTTCAGCAACGCAGCCGGGCCGAAATGGAGGCAATGGTGAGTTCATTGAATATTCGTGACAACTTTAATGTAGTTTGGATTAAATGACTCTTGGCAGCCAGAGGACTCTTTACATCTTTGGATAACTACTTCATTGAATCCTGTGGGGAATTCAGTATAATTCCTTAATACCCTAATTGCGAGGTGTTGCAGTAAACCATCTTTATGACACATGCAACAGAAGTTGGACATTTAATGGTTACAAAATTGCCAAATTGCAAACTTTCCTTTTAAGGTTAAAATGTTGTTCTTTTCATAACAATACATTGGAGTCGGGGTGGGGGGCGCGGTGGCGCAACGGGTTTGACCTGTGCCTGCTCTCTGGTGGGTCTGGTGTTAGAGTCCCGTTTGGGGTGCCTTGCGACAGACTGGCGTCCTGTCCTGGGTACGTCCCCTCCTCTTCCAGCCTTGCGCCCCGTGTTGCCAGGTTAGGCTCCGGCTTGCCGCAGTCCTGCTTGGGACAAGCGGTTTCAGACAATGTGTGTGTGGAGTGGGGGCATCTCCACGTATAGCCTTACAGTGTAGGATGAGTAAAACTTACCTGTAGGTTTGTGTGTTCTGTTTTACTGACTTTCTGCTTTCTGAAAAGGTGGGTGGACAGAGGCGGGACTCAAACCCACACTGAGAATGTGGTCTTACGTTGGGCAGTGGTTTGAGCTCCAGCCTTTTGACTCAGAGCCCCTGGCTTTGAATCCCACCTCCTACTGTAGTGCTCTAGCTGAAGCTGCTTGCCCTGAGTTGATACAGTAAAAGTTACACTGCTGTGTAAATGGGTAAATCTGCATGAGTAGCTTAATGCTACAAGTGTCTGATAAATGAATAATTCAATAAATATAAATTCTGAGGGACCAGGGGTTCTTAACCTACTATGTTGTAGTAGGTCATTTTGTGCTTCTTACAAGATACTTCTGGAAGGCAGGATTTATGAGTGATCATTTTAAGTCCTTAGCTCCCAGAGCTGTGTTTTGTACTGTGAGAACAGGCCTGGGATCATATATGAAGAGCAGTGATGGCCTGTTATGACACGTCTGGGAAACAGTGCAGTCTTTTGACAATCCACAATGTTTAATTTACATTTATTCACTTAACAGACACTTTTCTCCAAAACAACTTACAATGGATACTTTTGTATTGTTACTAGCCCACACAGCTTATTCTCCAAGGTGACTTACACTGCTAGATACGCTACTTACAATAGGTCACTTATCCATACTTCGGTGGAACACACTCTCTCTCTGTCACACACTATGGAGGGCCCTGAACAGCATGACTTTGAACTGTGGGAGGAAACCCACGCAGACACAGGGAGAACATGCAAACGCCACACAGACTGAGCGGGGATCGAACCTACGTTCTCTTGCACCACCCAGGTGCTGTGAGACAGCAGCGCTACTTGCTGTGCCACCATGCCGGCCAAGTTGAGTCCTATAGATACAAGAAGCTCAGTAAACTCTGAAATTGTGTACATTAGCATAATTTTTAGCTCTATTTTTTTAAAATAATGAGCATGTGTGCTGTAGATGAATTGCATAGTATAGGTTTTCTTGTGAATGTACGGCACTCGTTGGCAGGCAAACCTTGGCAAAGTTGGCCGCCCTCGTACAGCAAGCCTTGAATTGCACACAGGACCACCGGGGTCCCAGCACGGAAACACTGTTGTTATCTTCCAAAGTTAAACAGGATTTTAATTTTTATTTATTTTTTTTTTCTTTGCTGGGAGGGTGGGAATACTGAAGTCACAGGGGAACATCTTGTAGCAATTAGACAGCTCTGTTTTTTTTCTGAACGCAGTTGTAAACATGGGTAATGGCTCGGAATGCTAAAACCCCTTTTAAATGAAGACGCAAAATTGATTCCGTGTTTCCAACAGTGTTGTCCCATCTGCGGTGAGCTCGGGGTGATGGACTATGAGCTCGTCTCGTGGCTCGCAGTGCACGAAAAGTATCAGGACCATGTATATATTGGAGGTGTATAATAGCTCGGTGTGTCTCAGCTGGAACGGCACTGTATTGTAAAAACCCGCATTACCGTGTGTTTGAGCTGGAGAATGCAATAATTGTAATTGGTTGAATTTGGGTGATGCACGGGGAATATCAGGAGGTCATTGCATCTGCCAGAGGAAGAGAAAGGGGAGACCGCAGCTTGCTTAGCGCTAAGGCTAAGATTCATATTGAATGCTGCCTGTGCATCCTTTTTTGCCCCGTCCAAACCCAGAGCGCTACATGCCACAGTATTACTCTGGAAACACACTGATACATTTCTGTGACTGAGTTAGGTACCTGTATGTATTCACGTTGTACTCATACATTATATTCATTGTGCGTGTACTGTTGGGATGCAATTCAGTTCTGTTGAACTGTGTGCACGGGTTAAAAGTACAACACTTCTACAGCAGTGAAACGGTACACATGCACTTCTTCAGTGTTTCCTACAAACTGTAAAACATCAGCAACTGTGAGAAGCCCAACTGCCCTCCCCTGTTCCAGCATGGTTCCATGTGTTTTTAAGAAAATAGCTTTTTTGTGTTTTTCTGGTGTTATTAATCACGTGATCTCTGTTGGGTTGTGGAGAAATGGGCTCAATAGGGGCATGAGGGCTGCTACAAATCTGGTCAAAGATCTTTATCCCCCAAACTCCTTGGCATCCAGCTGGTGTTCAACATGATGCCGTGCTGGCTTTGGGGCTGGCATCCTCGGCACATCAGCGAGCGTCCATCTGTGAGCATGAGCCCCAAGATGGAGAACAGCCCGCTTGGCCCAGCCACTCTTGCAAGGGGCAGTGGTGGGAAGAAAGAGCCCCTCTGTCTTTCCCCTTTGCACGCCCACTTAGGCTGTCTAAATCCCTCTTCAGTCCCACCCAGATTTGACTTGGAGCTATAATTTTTCTTATTCAGAACCTCCTCAGAGAGTAAGTGGAAGTTACATGTGCTCAAACGCCAGGCTTCTTCCACTGTTGGCAGTCACTTTTGCTCTTGCTGCCCTCACAGGGAGTACGAACCTGGAACTTCTGAGTCTGAAGGAAGCAGCCCTCACTGTCACGCCCCATGCTGCCCTCTATAAATTATAATTTTTAAGCTACTTATAATGGTTACCATGCAGTATAATGAAATTTCTTAGTGAAAACATACTTGTGAGTGTGGTGCCTAAAGCACGTATTAGTGACCATGATCCAGAAATGGTTCTGTCTCACAGTCCTCTGTACTTGACCACACGTGACTTACTCCATGTGGGGATTGTATTTATGGATGAGTGTACACTGCACTATATCTGCACTTCATCGTAAATGAGCTGAATGTTTATTTTTCATAAGTAGTGAGGTGTTCATGTAAAAGACTCCCAGCTGGTCTGTCTTCCTGTCACAATCTATCGATCAAACTGGACAACTCACTCATTTTGCCTTGGCTAGTAGTCTGGGAGTGATGATTGACTCAAGTCTATCTTTGTCTCAGCACGTCAAAGCCACAACCCGGTCCTGCAGATACATCCTGCATAATATACGCAGGATCCGTTCTTACCTCACAACTGACTCTGCCCAACTGCTTGTCCAGGCCATGGTGACATCTTGTCTGGACTACTGCAACTCTCTGTGTGGCCTTCTCGCTACTGCTATCAAACCTCTGCAGCTGATACAGAATGCTGCTGCACAAGTTGTTTGATTTGCCAAATCATTCCCATGTATCTTCTCTACTTATTTCTTTGCTCTGTCTTCCTAGAGCTGCCCGAATAAAATTTAAGACCCCGGTTATTGCCTACAAATATATTAATAGAACTGCTCCCAGCATTTACAAGACTTGATCAACTGCTACACCCCAGCCAGAACCCTCCACTCATCTACTTCTACTTGCTTGGTGGTCCCGCACACGAAAAGTAAAGCGCAGAGGTTATCTGTTCTGGTGCCATTGTGGTGGAATGACCTTCCTCTCTCACTCAGAACTGCGGAAACTGCCTTCGTTCAAGAAGGGTCTAAAAATTCACCTTTTCCGGACTCACTTTGCCCAAGATCTCTCCAGCTCATGTATGGTGTAAATGTTCATGCACCGTAACTTTATGATCATCCCCAGATAAGCCTTTACACAGCTGCTACTCCTGCATTGTATCTAAATGTTTGTGTACATTATAAACATTTTAAAAAATTGTAGGAATGTTATTAGGGTGCATCTGTCCTGCATTTTATGCGCCTACTTGAGCAATGAACATCGGTGCATCAAGTGGAAAGTACGAACTAGGTTTACTTAATCACGTGTCTGCAGCTATGTTTCTTTCTCCTAACATAATGCACAAATTTGTATTTTTGCTGAGATGTATGTCGCTTTGGAGAAAACCGTCTGCTAAATGAATAAATGTAAATGTAAGACTCATAATTTATCTCTGCTCGTGCCCCTTTATCTAAGGAAATGTTTCTGTGCTTTTCTAGTGACTACAGAAAAATTCTGTGGCGGAAAACACAATTACGCGTGCGTGCGTGCGTGCGTGCAGTGTTTTTGTGATGGCTGTCTAAGCATGGTTAACATCACTTACTTCCTCCCCTAAAGGATAATTAAGGGCTGGAGGTAGCATAGCACTTGAATCTCATCTACTGCTGTAGTGCCCTTGGTCCAGGCATGAATATTTATTCTAAATTAATACGGTAAAAATTACAAACCCCATTTCCAGAAAAGTTAGGAGACTTCCTAAATATGCAGCAAAAACTAAAAACTGTAATTTGTTCAATCACTTGAACTTTTCTTGAACTGATAAAAGTACAGAGAAAACATTTTCAGTGTTTTCACTGACAAAGCTAATTCTGTTTTTTATATTACAAAATACAATGTGATGTCTGCAGCACTTGTAGCCCTGTAAATATATTGCACGATTGGTGGATTTGGCATAAATTGGGGGAGGTGATTTTGTGATAGAGAGGACTTATTTTTTATTTTTTCCTGGTTTCTTGGAGTTGATTGACTGGGTCGGTCATCCAGTGGGATGAGAGCACAACTGGAAGTCCTGCCTTCCCACGTGGCAGTTCTGTGAGGAGCGCCACTGATTCAGTCTTGTAACTGAACGTCGTGAATAGAGCGCACACGCGAAACTTTTTTGACTGACTGGGATAAAATTTAAGAAACTGAGAAAATCGCTCCACTGCTGTTTCCGTTGCACACGGATTCGGTCAGTTTTAATTTATTTTGGAGCAACAACGAATTTCTACGCAAAGGCGTAGATGGCGAGCCACCCAAAGAACTGAGCCTTGGATTCGGAAGACTGAAAAGGACTCGATTTCCAACCTTCAAGTGAGGAGTTTGGCAAGTTTTGTGTTATAACGAACACTATCACTACTTGATGGACACGATTCCCCCTGTTGGAACTAATTTAAACTTTGGTGACTGAACTGCTGTGTTGAAACTGGAAGCACTGAGAAATTAATATTTGAACTGTAAATACTGATTGTTTTACTAGTGTGTTAAAATTTAATTGTTAAACAAGTGTTAGCTTGGGTATGCCTAATAGTTATAATATTGGGGTGTACCCTTAGTTGCTACAATTTGTATGGTGTGTATTGTGTGTAAGCAAATTATTTTTTTCCTTGTTGCTTTAAGTTATCACAGTTCAGTTTTATGTTATTTAAGGTAATGTTTTACTGAAAATAATGTACATGAGAAATAAGAAAATATAGTTTTTGGTGAAGTTTAATAGTTAATTTTAATAATTGCCAAATCGAGTGGTCCTTTATTTACACCTCCACGGACGAACCTACTGGCCTTAGAACAAAACATTACACCACGTGTTGCACATGTGTTACACACACTCAAAAAAAAAAAAAAAAAGTTGGGACAGAGGCAAAACAAGACTGAAAAGGTTACAAGTAACACTGTTCTGGGAGGTTCCACAATTAGCAGTTTAACCTGTAACAGGTGAGGTTATCAAGATTGAGTATAAAAGGAGCATCCACCAAAGGCTTAGTCTTTGCAAGCAAGGATGGGTTGTGGTTCACCACTTTGTGCCAAACTTTGTGAGAGAATTGTCAGTCAGTTCAAAGATGGTGTTTCTCAGCACAAGATTGCAAAGAATTTAGGTATTTCACCATCTACAGTTCATAATATCGTGAAAAGATTCGTGGAGTCAGGGAAAATCTCGGTGCATAAAGGCCAAGGGCGGAAACTGCTGCTTAATACGCATGACCATCAGGCGTATTGTTTGAGAAACCGTCATGCTACCATGATGGACATAACCACATGGGCTCGGGAATACTATGAAAAATCATTGTCACTCAACACAGTCCGCTGCTGCATTATTAAATGCAACTTGAAATTGTATTATGCAAAGAAGAAGCCATTTATTAATTTTACGCAGAAATGCCGCCGAGTTTTTTGGACCCGAAGTCATCTGAGATGGACCGAAAGACTGTGAAAACGTGTTCTGTGGTCAGACGAGTCTACATTTCGGCATGTTTTTGGGGAAAAAGGGACATCGGATTCTATGTGCCAAAAATGAAGACGACCATCCAGACTGTTACCAACAAAAAGTGCAAAAACCAGCCTCTGTGATGGTATGGGGATGCATCAGTGCCCATGGCATGGGTGATCTGCATATAGTATGTGAAGATACCATTGATGCGGAGGCTTATGTTGGAATTTTGGAGAGACATATGCTGCCGTCAAGATGACATCTTTTCCCAGGAACTCCATGTCTATTTCAGCAGGACAATGCCAGGCCTCATTCTGCACGAGTTACAACAGTGTGGCTTCGGAGGCATAGAGTGCGTTTGCTTGACGATCTGTCTCCTATTGAAAATGTATGGCGCATCACTGAAGAGGAGAATCAGACAATGGTGACCACGGACTGTTGAGCAGCTCAAGTCTTGCATACAGCAAGAATGGGCAAAAATTCCACTTGGAAAACTGCAACAATTGATTTCTTCAGTTTCCAAACAATTACAAAATGTAATTAAAGGAAAAGGTGATGTGACCCAGTGGTAAACATGCCTCTGTCCCAACTTTTTCTGAGTGTGTTGCAGGTATCAATTTCGAACTTTGTTCATATTTAACAAATAGAAGTATGTTCATCAGTGAAAACACTGAAAATCTTTTCTTTGTCCCTTTGTCTGTTAAATAAAGGTTCAAGTGAATGCACAGATTAGTTTTTAGTTTTTGTTGCATTTTTAGAAAGTGTCCCAACTTTTCTGGAAATGGGGTTTGTAAATCCTGCAAATCAATCCCCATAGCAGGGTATACATCAGAATGTTGTAGTAATCTGTCAGGTAATTAATTTGTCAAGACATTTGTTAAGTATTGTACTCTAAAGACATCTGTTAACATTATTAAGAACTTCTAGAATAAAAGTTTTGAATGTGAAATATAGAAGTATATAATGTCCTAAAGAACAAGCATGTAATATCCAGTTAATTGTTTTTAAGGGCAGTTTATTTTGTTGAATGAAAAGCGTACCAGCTACATGGTGGCACAGCAAGCAGTGCTTCTGTCTCCCAACACTTGAGTGGTACGAGAGAACACGGGTTTGATTTCCACTCAGTCTCTGTGTTTGCATGTTCTCCTTGTGTCTGTGTGAGTTTCCTCTTGGTGCTCTGGTTTCTTCCCATAATCTAAAGACACATGGGACAGGTGTATTGATTACTCTGTCACCCACAGTGTGAGAGTGACAGAGAGCGTGTTTCACTGATGTATGGATGAGTGGCCCAATGTAAGTACTGTATCTAACAGCATAAGTCACCTTGGTGAATAGGGTGTGTGGGCTAGTAACACTATATATATAGTGTTCATTGGAAGTCGCTTTGGAGAAAAGCATCTGCTAAATAAATAAATGTAAATGTAAAAAAGCATCTGCTAAATGAAGTAACACTGCAAATATATCTGCATTATTTTTATTTATTTGGTTTTGTCTCTCTGCTGGTCATGCAGTATTTGTTAGCTCACATGCAGACTCTTAGTGTGCCCTTAACTGTGGTGTCTGGGCAGCATGAAGCTCTTTGAGTGCCCTTTGAATAGACGTAGCTGAAAGGACCAGATAGCCACTCCATGTTGCTCTGTTGTCTCCCCCTTCCAGCACTGTGATTTTGGGGGTGGGGGCAGGGGTACCAAATCATGTGCTGAAATTCTGTCTTGGAATATGAAAGCAGAGGTGTTGTGAAGTGTTGGGACGTGGGGGTGCTTATGAGAATTTTCTTTTGCTTTGTGAAAAAGTGTGAATCAACCTCATTTGCATTGACTAAACACATGAATAGAACTACACACAGTGTAATTGCTGGCATTTGGGTTTCTTCCAGTCTTATGTTCAGCTTTGCAAAGAAAGGTGGGCATTCTGATGGGTGGGCCTGCACATGTATATTCCTGCCTGAATACGCCTGTGGTGGGAGATGCGGTTGTAGTAATGATTCACAGTGAAGTAAATCAGCAGCAACTCCCAGGGCATGCGTTTTAATTGCGGTAATGATGTAACAAAAGGTGGCTTTTTTTCAGGTCACTTATGCAATTTAAATAATTATGATTCCAGCCTCGATGAAGACATTAATGCTGTCAAGTGTAGGTTCTAGGTTTTGATACACTAGCTTATCAATGCTCCAATTTTTGTACTTCTTCCTTAGGAGCATCAGCTAGGAAAGGAATGGATATTTGACTCGTTATTTTAGTTTTATTTCGACAACTAAATGTGATTTAACAAATAAATTGTACTTTGAAACCAACACTAATTCAGTGGTTCAGTGGAAGAAGACTGAATGAATCTGTCACTGATCTCGTTGGTTGTATCATTGATGTGTTCTGCTGATGTGTGTAATTAACATTTTTGCAAAATTTACAAACGTGTGTGTATATGTACAAATTACATTTAATTGGTATAGCAACAGGTTATAGAAGCAGGTTATTCACACTATTTATTGGTTGCCAGAGCACAGTTTTAAGAAGGAGGTGATGGCTATTTGCTGCCCTATTGCCTTTGTGCTAGTGAGGTCACATTTATAGCAGACTTTTTTTTTTTTTTTTTTTTAAAACTAGTCTTCTACAACACTTTACTAAGACTTGGCTGGTTAACCAACCCAATCAATTCCTTAAAACAAGATATGATGAAAAGTTGATGGATAAATAGGGAGCGTAGACAGATGAGTAAACAGTCAGTCAGATTTGGGATTAAATTTAACAATACAATGAATTTGATAGATGGGTAGACAGGATGGATGAATGAACATAATGTAGTTATAGTTATACTTTATCCCAAATGTGAGAAGTAATGAAAATACAACGTATGTGATGGACAGATATATGGGGAGTTTGGGATCAGTAAAACTTATGTACAGGCTTTTACTATAATTATTTATCAAAGTATGGGAAGGGTTGTACTAGTTTTGCTGTTCTCTGGATTTGCAATACAACGCTGGTTCTTGAATAAATTGTGGAGATTTGATTACGCATCACAGTTTCAGCCATAATCACTGTGCTTAGGAAGGCGTGCTGCATCCATCAGATGAAGCAGTTTAATGGAATTTATACAGCGATTGCATAATCTGTCAAAGTACCCTGCCTGAATTATTCAGACGAGAGCATTCAAGCAGATTGTGTTGGGGTTGTTTATTATGCATTGACATAATTAAGTGCGCGTTTTAAAATGAACATTGACACACCTATTACTTTCTTTAGAGACATTTGAGTGCTCAAAACAGTTATCATTTATGTATAATCAGTGACATGAACTGATGGCAGAATAAAACTTTAATGATTGTAATTGGTGGGACAGCTGGTACTGTCGTCGTTCGAACTGCTGCTTTTGGACCCAAAGGTCGCAGTTTCGATTTGCACTTTAAACTGTAGTACCTTTGAGCAGGGCACTTACCCTAAAATTGCTCCCGTTAAAAATTATCCAGCTGTATAAATGGACAGACAGTGGTAAGATGCTTAACGTTGAAAGTTGCTTTGAAGAAAAGTGTCAGTGAGTGAATGGTAGTGTTAATTTTACTGGGGAGGGAAAAAACATTGACTGACACAGACGTTTACGGTTACTCAACTGGAGAAGAATGTGTGCGAAGGTGTGGCTAATCACAGTACACTCAGAGCTATTTCATTGTAAGTGTGAGTGTGCAACTGAGAGAAAATGAGAGGGGTGGGTGGAGGATCAACCACAGAACCTACTGTTGTCATGGTAACTTGTTTATGTTTCACTCTGGTGCATCTTGTAAATCCATTTAGAGGAAGAATGTGGCCTGAATGGGCCTCCGAGTGAAAACAAAGCGTTGAGTGAAAGCTCGGCTGCTGTGGGGGCCCTCGTAAGTGAGAAGGTGGAAACAAAAAACTTTTTGATTGTTCCTGTCTCTTGGAGTTTAATGGGCCCCTTAACCCTAAACAATGGAGGTAAATGCAATCCTCTTAAGCCTGTGGCATTTACTGATATTGAAGTTGCTGGCAAAAGTAACTACTGTGCTGTACAATCGTTGTTTGCATTTCTTTTTTTATCCTTAGGGAAAAATGTTTTTTTTTTTTTTTTTTAAAACAGTATTTTGCATTTTATGTTAAATACCAAGATTTGTGTTTAACTGAGATGCATCTGAGGAAAAACAGGAGGATCCTAATATAATCACGGCAGTGGAAAAATACAATCTAGGGCATTGGTCAACGTACAGTATGTTAACATCAAATGAAGCTGCAACAAATTTAAAGTTTGTAAAACTATTTCCATCATCAACTCATGAATTGCGGTCTGCATGTCCCTCTGCACAGTACAGGCAGTCCCCGGATTGCGAACATACGATTTATGTACAGCCTGTTGTTACTAACCACCCCCTTACTGATCGGAAGTTAATTTTTTCTGTCACCATTAAGTAACAATCAAATGAAAACTTCATAATTAAGGCTATTATATTAAAAACTCAAGTTACTGTATAGAATGGTTCGTAATAACAAAGCTGCTACTTTGCGGCGTGCATCAAAGCATTGTGTGTCTACAGCAGTTCGTCGGCTCATGAGTCCAAAGTAGGACAAAGACTTCCTTCTTTTCAGTCGGACCACGTTGCTGTTAAGTGTCTCGTGTGTTACTGTATTTGGCTTTTTTGTTTTTCTCCTCTTAACCATGCCACCAAAGTGTAAATGTGATGCAAGTGATGGTGACGCATCAAAAAACATAAGGGAAACAATCACGATTGAAACTCAAGTTGAAATAATAAATCGATCAGAAAAAGGCGAAACACCACGCAAGCTCTCTCTGTCTCTGAGAGCATGTGGCTGTAAAAGGCACTTCTCAGCCTCTTCCCAGTTGTGGAATCTCACTCGACACAACCGTCCCCTCTGTGCTCTCAAACCTACTTCGCTTTGCTTTTCCAGCTCCTGTTCCTTATCGTCCCCCAGTCCCATTCCCCATCTCTTTGATAACGACCGCCCGCTTTGTCCCTCAACCACAATTTTGGATCCTCGCCTCTGTTAATTCGCCAATCAACCGTCCACTTTCCCGTCCCCCACCACGAAAACATATCGATACTCTCTTGTGATGCTGGGCAGTGGCAGCAATCCACATCTACCAGTCTGCCATGCGGTTGTATTTTGTGCATCCATAATGTCACAGAAATGTCCATCTGTGTCTCCTGCTGCTGGTGGGAAGAAGAAGAGGAGGGCAATTACTCTTGAGGAGAAACTCAAAGTAATTGACCAGCATGAAGGCGGCAAGCTCGTAATGGCCATCGTATGTATGTTAAGCTATGATGTTCAGTAGGTTAGGTGTATTAAATGCATTTTCAACTTATGATGGGTTTTGCAGAACATAACCCCATCGTAAGTTGGGGATCACCTGTTCCACTGTTTTAGCTTATGTTCGAAGGTAGTGGCAGTAACGAAGACGAGTACTGTTAATACCGTAATACAATTTCTCTAGATGACAGTTCTGCGATTTGAGAAAAAAAATATAATTGTGGGTTTTGAGCTCAGTGGGGCTGTGATTGGGCCCCTCAGGCTTTCCATCAGTCAGTCTACTTTTTTTTTTTTTTTTATTAAAAACCTCCTCCGCCAACCACTGCACATCAAAGAAATATGGTTCATATGGAGATACCAAAAGAGATTTTTAATTTCAGCCCACACACATTTTCGGAACCGCTTGTCCCATACGGGGGTTGCGGGGAACCGGAGCCTACCCGGCAACACAGGGCGTAAGGCCAGAAGGCAGTTTTCTGAAAGAACTGTTACATTATTATGTGGCAAAAACAGTGATGTTGGACAAACTGAATCTGCTGAGACAATTGCATGTCTGTGTATAGAAATCTTTGTTGTAAAATACACTTTTGCGAACTCCGGACATATAAATGGCTTTTGGAGAAAAGTGTGTGTTGAAGCAGTGGGGTTATTCAGAGTAAGCTCTGTCTCTCTCCCACTGAGAAGGTCAAGGAGACCAGGCTAACAGATGGCCCCTCCTTCTGGTGAGCTGGGATGCCTTGTGCATAGGCCCATGAGTCTCCTGGGAGTGGTTTTTATGATGTCTTTTAAATAAGAGAAAATGATAAAGAACTGTACAATGCTGACAAACTTAAGGCATCTCTTAACTATGCATGATTGCTATCTGTGGTTGCACTAGGTAAAGCCTTGGGTTACAAATAAATTTTCACACTAGTTCTCTATTTTCTACTAGAGAAAATACTAAATGCTTCTCAATATTTGGGATATGAAAAGTTTTTTTAAAAACCCCGAAGACATAAGTTGGGAACCCACTGTATATATTGTTTCTGTACTTAAGATTCCTATCAACCGTAATGCTCCTGCTCTGGATGGATTTATGGGTAGATTGAGATGGATACATGATGGGTGGATACTTGATTAATCCTGGAGGAAATCACATAAGGCTACAACTAATGCGGGAAAGGACATGGGAGTAACATAGCAATTATATATGGATAAAAATATGAGCTCTAGTTTGACACAGCTTAAGTGCGTCATTCATCAGTAGCAGAGGAAAAGCTTTGAGGTGTGTCAAAGTCAAATACGTTTGTGTCAAGAGAGAAGAACAATAGTGTTGGTATACTGTAAATTAATTGCTGTATTTCAGGGTGTGGTAAGAATATCAGACCTGTAAGGATGGCTCCATTATTGCTTTTAGAAAGTGTTTTTTTTAAAAAAAAGCCATATTTTCCATGGTATTTCACCAAAACATTGGGTAATGAGGCTCTGCTTTTTGCAATGTTAGGACCAGTAAAAGTATGTATTTATGATAACATTTTCCCAGTATCTTCCTATATATGTGTAACTGTATGTGACAGTTAATCGTTTTAACTCACAGTCACTGATATTTGGAAAGCTGTGTACACTATAGCAGCTACCTCTGGATGAATGGAGAACAAATTCATCAATTAATGCATGGCATTGTTTCCATAAGCGGTAGTGGATTACAACAGAGTATAAAATTTGGCAAAAAAAGGAGATATGATTCCTGTATCTGTGTGTGAATATGCTTTATGTGCTTGTGTGTTAATGCATGTGTCGGGGGAAAGAGAAATCATTGTGTATTTCTGCTTACACAATGAAGTCCTGTATTTTTAAAATGATCCATTTTCTGTAATTACTAGTCATCTGCAAGAAACAATGTGGCCATTGATGGATATATCTGCATAATCACTTAATTAAAGACATAAACACTAATGAGGGTCTTTTGTCTGACTATGCAGCCTCTCTTTATAGTGGGGCCAAGCTGCTCTCAAAAGTGAGGAGAAGATTAGATGCCCGGTCTTTATAATGGTGTGTATGAGGTTTATAAGAAGATCAAGGGGATTGGAATAGTTGAACAACATAGGCAGCATACTTCACATGAACTGGAAAAGTAAATAACAAATCATTGTTTAATTTTTTTTTTTTTATTTGAACTGCCACAGTTCCTCACTGATCTATAATAATCATAAGAGTTTCCAGGAGTCATTTCCACACACACACACACACACACACACACAAACAGCAGTCCATATAAGAGTTGTTTGATCAATAATTAATTGCATGTGTAATGTCTACAGAATTCCCATGTGCCCCCCTGTTCACAAAAAGTTGCACACTATCAAATTATGGTCACATAGTTTATCGCTATGCATTTATGCTGTAAACATGAAATATAATTTTATATTTCATATGAAACATTCACATTTTATCATACAAATGTATAAAGCCCTAAAAAGAAAGCAATTAAAAATAGAAGTAAAAATTGAAATGCACTGTACTTGTGTACCTTGCCCTGTAGAGAAAAGAAACGGAAACATTGAAGAGGAATAATAAAGTGGGTAAGTTAACCAGTACTGGTAGAATTATTTCATATTACTATTATTTAAAGTAACAGTTGTAATTTAACTTTGTTCATTTAACAGATGCATTTCTCCAAAGCAACTTCCAGTTAACTCTTTGTAGTGTTATCAGCCCACACCTTAATTACCAAGGTGACTGACTCTGCTAGTACTGTACACTACTTAAACTGGTTCACTCATCATTACTTCAGTGGAACACACTCTATCACTCACCTACTGAGTGAACCTTAACAGTGTGTCTTTGCACTGTGGAAGGAAACCGGAGCACCTGGAGTAAACCCACACAGACACAGGGAGAACATGCAAACTCCACACAGACTGAGCGGGGTTGAACCCACCTCTCGCACCACCCAGGCGCTGTGAGACAGCAGCGCTACTTGCTGTGCCAACCACTGTACCTATCTTAGCTTGATTTGCTTACCCTATTGTTAAAAGATGTTTATGATGTAAAAATTAAGGACTTGCATTTAAAAATGCTGCAGATTAAAACTTAAGATAAGGTAGTGGCTAAAGCATGTCTTTCATTCATCATCATTCAGCTATTGTAAAAAAAAGTATATCCTGTAGATGTTTGTACTGGCAGACCCCACTGGAGAAGTGCCTTAGAAAGACTGGAAGTGATTCAAAACTGAATTTACAGAAACGGGAGGGGGGGGTGTAATGTATACAGACACTTAACAAATTTTATTATGAGAAATCCTAATAGAGTCTAACAGGATTAGAGCACATTCATGAAAGCATGCACCTTTGAAGTGTCAGTCTAATGCAATTATTAAAATAAACTAAGGACCTGTGTTCACTGAACCATTCAAAAATCCTGCGAAGTTGAATATTTTGTTAGATTTGTTTGATTACCCCCCCTTCTGCTATATGGATTGTGGTGTGGTTACACTTGCTACTTGTTCTGATCTGCATCTGAACTCTCTATAAAATACAGCATGTGGATGGCCGCCATATTTTTCTTCCACTAGAAAAATTAACATTTGTTCTGCAATGTTTAGAATTTCTGGATCATTTTGCCCTTTTTTTATGTGTGTGGCTATATTCAGTGTCTGTTTCTGCTGTTGTGACCCAGTGCTGCTTTGCTAATCAATACAAAAAAAAATTACATATTTTTCTTGGTGTGAGGTCTGAACTGAAGCTTGGCACTTTACCAGTAGTTTCAATAGTTTGATGTCTTTTTTTAAATCCCCTCTTCTTGTGGTCCAGGTTTCAGCCTGGGAAAGGCCTGGTGATTTATCCTGAGATTGGAGACAAGCTGGACATTATCTGCCCCAGGGCAGAGGCTGGGAGGCCTTACGAGTACTACAAACTGTACCTAGTGAAGAAGGTGCAGGCAGACTTCTGCAGCACGGTCATGGACCCCAACGTGCTTGTGAACTGCAACAAGCCTGAGAAGGATATCAAGTTCACCATCAAGTTTCAGGAGTTCAGTCCGAACTACATGGGTCTCGAGTTCAAAAGGAACATCAACTACTACATCACGTGTAAGTTATACAATTTGTGCCTTTTAATGACAGTGCTGCTTGGAAGACACCCATTTATGTTAAAATATGACTGAATTCCAATAATAATAATAATGTCTGTACTTGAGCTTGTTCAACTTTTTTTCATAGCTGTTACCTACTATACACTTAACGCATGCTTACAAACAAAACGTATGCATAGGTGAGTCATACATTGACTCTCTCCAGCTGTTGGAAGAACATCTGAATTCATACCAAATCCAAATTTGCTCCTCATAAATGAAAAGAAATACAGGTGTCCTCTGTTATGTGGGCCTAATTCAATCCTGAAAACTGTCTGTGTACCAAGAGTCTGTAAACTGACCATTATTTTTAGTAGGGAAAAATATTATGTGTTCTTGGATTTTATGGACATACCCAAATATTTCCAACACCCTCTAAACTCTTAAAGTCTCGGGAAGTAATGATCAAAACATTAGTATGATAAGGTATTAAAAGAATCAAGAGGGAAATTAACAGAGACTAAATTAGGGTAGAAATTTTATTCATGCGCATTCATGTAATCAACACAAGAATTCTCAAGTTTTTAGAGAAAATGGAAAAACTTACAGAAAAATTAAACTATTATGCAACACGATATTCTGATGTGCTACTATGGTACAGCTTAATTTTGTATGTGAGCTCCTCTAAGTTTGTAAATTACAGCTCTATCTGTGATACTGTTTATAAAAAACTAAGAGCACTGTTTAACAACAGGCTCCTTGCTGGCCTGCTTGATGCTCTAGTATTTGATGTGAGAACACTGACATTGTTTACATTTATATACATCATATAGCAAATGCTTAAAAAATGTCAAAGTGACTTCCAATGAACACTATGTAGTATTATCAGCCCACACACCTTATTCACTAAGGTCTTACACTGCTAGATACACTACTTACAATGAGTCACTCATCCATACATTAGGGAAACACACTCTCTCTCTGTCACTCACACACTACGGGTGACTTAGTCACCAATCTACACGAAAAGCATGGCTTTGGACTGTGGCAGGAAATGGAAGCCCTCGGAGGAAACCCACGTAGACATGAGGATAACATGCAAACTCCATATAGATTGAGCAGGGATCAGGGATCAAACCCACATCTTCTCGCCCCACCCTGCCACTTTGAGACAGCAATGCTACTTTTTTGAGCCACCATGTCTTTATGTTAAGTGTTTGTGGATGCTGTATTCTCCACAGCTATACTACTTGAATTGCTGTTTCAATAACACTTCCTGATATGCTTGTGAGGTAGTCCCCTTTTAAAATTTAATTTTTTTTTTGGGCTGTCCTCCCCTATCCCCTTCATTTGGGTTATGACCGTGGGTTTTGGAAAACACTGCCTTATAGGAAAACACATTTTGTGTTACGGAATATGCAGAAGGAATTGCATTTAGAGCATTGCACTGATAAAACTTGCCACTGTACCACTGTAGTTCCCTTGAGGAGGGTACCCTGAATTGAGACAGCAAAAATGTACCCAGCTGTGTAGATGGGTAGATCACTGTAAGTCACTTTGAGGGAAAAGTGTCAGCTAAATAAATACGTGTAAATGTGCAACATTGTAGGTTTCATAGTTTTAACTTTTTTTCATAGCTGTTTTTATGTTTCTCTGGCACTATTATGCGTGAAAAGCCTGGAATTCTTATGTAAGTACCTGTACTCCAGTTTTCAGTGGAAATAGATTTGGTCAAATCATGTTACTCCAGCCTTCCATGAGTGGCACTGGCATTTTCGAGCAAAAAATTGATAAACATCATGACCACTCAGTGCGTAGTCTTCCACTGTTGTCACAATCAGACCAGGGCAGTATAACTTCTCAGCTTTAATTTGATCAGTTGCTGGTTATTACTTTTGAAGCTGTACACCCTATACAGCATCCAGGTAACGTTATTCCCCAGTTACTTTGGATGTTGACAACATTAATTAATTTGAAATTAATTTTAATTTTGGTCTACTTTTGAGAATAATAAAATGTAATAACACAAAAAGTGCTATGCTGGATGTAGTGGCTTCATGTCAGGGGGTGTGTCCTGTCCATCACCTTGTTTCAGGGAGTGGATGTGGACACCTTGACCCCTTATTGGGCAAGAGGTGATTGATAATGGGTCAATGGAAGTGGTATATTAGTTTAAATTTTTAAAATTTTTATTGTACTTCTGACTTTTTTTTTTAAACAGCACTTTTCCTCATAAGTACATCTACTTACAAGCTATTTGGCTTTTATTCATTGCAACTTAGTTTTAAAAGTGCCTTTTGTTTTGTTTAGGTCACAGTGACAAAGTCATTGGTCATCTAACAGTCAGGTTGTGGTTGTTGTTGCAGTTGTACTCTGGCCAAGTGTTTATACAGATGTCTTCTGATCACAGATAACTATGAAAACCGTTTATCAGGCGTATGGGGAAACAATCGCTTTTGGCTGTACAAAGAAGGCTTTTGGGAATGATCAGCCCCATTGCTTGTGAAATGTTTTTGGTTTTGCATGTGTATGAAGGCACTGTGGGATTAAGGACAGCAGTAGAAGTTCAAGCAAGTGATGGTTGGAATCAGAGCGTTCTCCTCCTCCTGGAAATAGCTAACAAACAGTGTCAGAAGGGTTTAGGTCTCATGGGCTGACTGTCACGGAGGATCCCTACTCCACACCTGCCCTCGTGCAGCCCAACCAAGTGACCTTGTTCCTCAGTGGAATGCCTACAGCAGCAGTAACTCCTGATGGCCGTTGCAGACTCTTCATTATTACATTTACATTGCATTTATTCATTTTGCAGACGCTTGTCTCCAAAGTGACATACATCTAAGCGAAAATATGAATTTGTGCATTACATTAGGGGAAAGAGACATAGTTGCAGACATGTGATTCTTAAGTAAAATTAGTTTACTTTCCACTTGATGCACCGATGTTCATCGCTCGAGTAGGTGCACAAAACGCAGGATAGATGAATCCTGATAACCTTCCTACAGATTTTAATTTTCCTTTATTTTTTAAAGGTGCACAAACATTTACATACAGTACAGGAGTAGCAGCTGTATAAATGCTTATCTGGGGATGATCATAAAGTTATGGTGCACAAACATTTACATCATACATGAGCTGGCGAGATCTTGGGTGAAGTGAGTCTAGAAAATGTGAGTTTTCAGACCCTTCTTGAATGTAGACAGAGTTGCAATAGTTCTGAGTGAGAGGGGAAGGCCATTCCACCACAACGGAACCAGAACCGAGAACCTCTGTGCTTTACTTTTCGTGCACGGGACCACCAAGCGAGCAGAAGTAGATGAGCAAAGGGGTCTGGCTGGGGTGTAGCGGTTGATCAAGTCTTGTAAATAGCTGGGAGCAGTTATATTGATGCATTTGTCGGCAATAACCGGAGTCTTGAATTTGATCTGGGCAGCTATAGGTAGCCGGTGCAGAGAAATGAGTAGAGGAGATACATGGGAATGCTTTGGAAAGTCAAACACAACTCGTGCAACAGCATTCTATATCAGCTGCAGAGATTTGATGGCAGTAGTGGAAGGCCACACAGGAGAGAGTTGCAGTAGTCCAGACGGGATGTCACCATGGCCTGGACAAGTAGTTGGGCAGAGTCAGTTGTGAGGTAAGGACGGATCCTGTGTATATTATACAGGATGCATCTCCAGGACCTCCCTATAACCAGGCCGAGGGAGAAGGTGTAGATTGAGAAGAGAAGAGGACCTAGTACTAAGCCCTGCGGGACACCAATTGAGAGAGGAAGAGAAGGATGAGAGCTTCGCCAGACCACTTGTGGGATCTGTCAAATAATTAAGACTCAAACCATCTTAGTGCCGCTCCTTTTATCGCAACCTGACTAAGAGAACAGAGTAGAAACTGGTGGTTGACATTGTCTAATGCTGCAGACAGAGTGAAAATCATGAAGACCGAGGAGAGAGAGGAGGCTCTAGCTGATTGGATAGCATCAGACACCGCCAGAAGCGCTGTCTCAGTGGAGTGACCAACTTCAAAACCAGACTGATATCCATCGAGGAGATGGTTCCAGGTGAGGAAATCAGGTAGTTGATCACAGGCCACCCTCTTTATAGTTTTAGAAAGGAAGGAGAGGAGGGAGACTGGTCTTTAGTTTTGGACCGAATTGGGATCCAGGGAGGGTTTCTTTAACAGAGGTGAAATGAGAGCAGTTTTGAAGGCAGCTGGGAAACAGCCAGAGGAGAGCAAGGAGTTTCTGATATACAGATAAAGGTGGAGCGTTGCGTGGAAATGTTCTGTAGGAGTGACAATGGGATCGGCTCAGGCAAGCAGGTGGTGGCTCTGTGTGATATCAGGAGGTTGGAGATTTCAGATTCGGAGAGCAGCTTGAATTTGGAGAGCATAGCTTCACAGGGAGGTCCAGCGCGAACCGGGTAGGGTGATCCTGAGAATTTGTCAGATTGCTTTAACTTTCTCTCTGAAAAACTAAACAAAACAAAGTCATCAGCAATGAGAGAAGAAGGGGGAGGAGGCAGTGGAGAACACAGAAGGGATGAGAAGGTGGCAAAGAGTCTGTGTGGTTCTTTAGTTGCATACTGTATTTTGTTGTGGTAGAAGGTAGTTTTAGCTGAAGAGACAGTCGAATGAAAAGTAGCTAAAAGTAATTTCTAGGCATCCAGGGCTGAGAAAGTCTTGGATTTTCGCCATTTATCATACATAGCCTGGAGTTTGGTCCTGTTAGCACATAACATATCAGTCAGCCATGGGAGCTGGGGCATGCTGGTCTGGAAGATAGTGGACAGAGAGAGTCAAGGGTGGAAAATAGGACAGAGAGGAAAATGTTAGTGGCATCGTCTGTTGATAGATCCAAGAATTGTGCGGCAGAAGGGAGAGCGGACAGCGTGGCAGAGGCAAAGCAGGAAGGTGAGAGATTTTAAGTTGCAGCAGAAGGTGACAATGGGTGCAGAAAAAGACGAGGAATTAGTGGTGAGGCAGGGTTGAAAGGAAATGAAGAAGGGATCCGAGACATGCAGCAGAGTGACAGAGAGAATGGAACAGCCACAGTTGCGGGAAAATCCAAGATCAAGACAATTACCAGCTTTGTGAGTACTAGGGGATTGGGACAGGGAGAGATCGAAGGACTGTAGGAGCAACAGAAGGTCGCTTGCATGAATGTCGTCAACATGCAGGTTGAAGTCACCCAGGAGAATCAACAAAGTGTTGTCCCTTGGGAGAGAGCTCAACAAGATGTCAAGGTCATCCAAGAAGCAGTCGAAAGGGTTAGGAGAGTGATAAAGAACAACCACAACAAGAGTGATTGGGGCAGTGTTAGAGACAGCATGCCATTCAAAGGAGGACAGATTATTTGGTTAGGAGAGACAGAGAATGGCTCTCCGGTTGCCAAGATGTGGGTGTTTTTCTTCATTAATCCTCCAGTTGTGTTTCGGTCAGATATGACCTAATTAGAATTTAAGTCATCATAAATGTGATTCTTTACATCTGACTGTCCTGAGACTTCATAATATCCACCGCACCAGGCATCTGAACATGTAACATTAATGATCAGCAGTTTCACTGAATTTTACATGTTTTAATCATATTTTGTACATCTGTGGTGTATCTGCTAAAATCTGGGTGGTATTAGGAAATGAACGTGTGACACTATAATAAAAAGCAGTGTCAAAGGGCTACATTCAACAGTTTTTTGTTCTTTTCTCTCTCTCTGATTCACTCACTTGAACCACATAGAAAGAGAGAGAGAGAGCAGTATCATTTCAGGTAGATGAGCTCTACAGACCACGATCTCTGAAAAGAGGTGTAAAACTTATGATAGTGAACAGTAATGAAGTTGGATAAAAGGTGTATTAATAGGAGACCATCTATGTTTAGTAATTACTTTATAATTACTTATAATGGGGCAGAAATGACAAAAATAGAAAGGTGTGTCAGGCACAGTACAAGGGTTTAATTTGTTCCCCATTTGTCATTTTATGTTGTGTTGGGTATTTGTTTTTGCTGCTGGCATAGCAGGAGAAAAAGACAAACATGTTGACAAGGACCTTTCTAAAGCAAATGCTATGAGACAGGTGATCAGGTCGTGTATGTGCTGCTCATCAATTTCCTGGTGACTCAGTGCAGATAACCATAATGCGCAGTGACAGCTGTCACTCGGACCACACAGTCAAAGCAATGTCTGCCTTGTTCTGCTGAGAAAAAGCTCTAAGGAGCGGGGAACATAAAACATCCTGATTTTTATATATAAAAAACCTCCAAATGCACAGGATTTGGCTCGTGATAAGTAAAAATAACCATGTACACGTATTATTTTAATGAGGGTGTGGTGGTGTAGCAGCCTTAGCCATGTCCTGCTCTCTGGTATGTCTGGGGTTCGAGTCCTGTTTGAGGTGCCTTGTTGTCTGGAGTGTGTCCCTCCCCCTCCAGTCTTGCGCCCTGTGTTGCCTGGGTAGGCTCTGGTTTGCTGCACCCCTGCTAGGGACAAATGGTTTCTGTGTGTGTGTGTGTGTGTGTGTGTGTGTATTTAATGTATTAAATAAAAAAAAAAAAAGTTTTCATTTCTGTGTTTATTCCAATCGAGACACGTTTTCTTTATTATTTTGGGCCGTCTGTAGTAAATGTTTCTATACTAGTTGTGTGCTCAGTGGTTGGACATCTTACAGTCTACCGTACTTTTCAGAGTATCATATACTGGCACGTTTTCTAATACTGCTTTGGCATCAAGTGTAAGGTTTAAGAATTTTTCTAATTATTTAAAAGTGGGCTTTAACATATACCAAATCCATCGTATTTATACTACGTTGCCTAATTAGACCAAAATTGAACTTGGGGATATTTTAAATGTTCAAAGTTCATTATTTTGTTCATATTGTGCAGTACAATTGATCATCTGGAATATGAGAAATAGTATGTGCCACTTTGGAGGGGCAGCAAGTGGCATAGCGGTTAGAGTATTGCACTGAAATTACCTCAGTTTGAATCCCGCCTCCTGCTACAGTGCTCTTGATCATGATACTTACCCTGAACTAAAAGAGTACATATTACCCGGTTGTATAAATGGTAATAGGAAAGTTGTTTTAATATAATTCCCTTATGTGTGTGTGACCATTACTGAATTTGTGTTATGGCCGCAAACGGAACCTTCTTTCGTGCCAGTTAAGACGAAAACAACTTGATCATTTGAGTGCTCATAATGGGGCAATAGTCAATATTAATAATCAATCTTTGGCATCACCGGGGATGTGTCCTCACTCAGAGGCGAGAACGTCTAAGGCACGCATGCAGGAGGTGAAAAGCAGGTCATGATTTAGCAGAAACATCTGATTTTGCTCTGGTGGCTGTAGATGCAGCTTTTAAGCACTCCTCCAAAAGCCACAGCATTTGGAAATGGTTCTTTTAAAATATGTATCATATCCCATAGCAAGGGATAGAAATCAGGGTGTGCATTTTCCTCTGGCCCTTTGATTGGGGGGTTTCATCTGCATTTTATGTCCTCTGACGGTTCAGCGATACAGGGAGAGGTTGGCAGTGAGCTGCATAGATTATACTGCTAGTAAATTCCTTCTGTTAATAGAAAAACTGACACGGACACAGCTGGGCTTGGAAAACTTGGGTTTTTTCAGCACTTGTGAAGAAGGTCAATTAGATCCTTGGCGCTGATGTGGGTGAAAGAAATAAAAGGCAGAATAGTTATGCTGATGATTTTTGGTTTAAGTAATGTGTAAAAAAAAAAAAAAAAAAAAAAACTACTGTATTTGTCAGGAAAACTCCCCTTTTTATCAATTCTGTTTAAATTCTAGATGTTTTTAATCAGCTGTTTTAAGAAGGAGGCTTTTGTCCCCTTTTTTGGATCCAATGATCAAAAAAAAAAAAAAAAAGATAAAATCTAATAAAGTTTAAAAGACCAGCTTGGATAAGTGTGCCTTTGGGTCCCTGACTCATGAGATGCTCTGCAAATGTGGCAGCTATCATGTATATTTATATCTATATATCTTTAAAAGGTGAGGCTTTTATTCAGAGCACTTTTTTTTTTTTTTTTTTTTTTTTCTTCCTTCCCCCTTCCTGAAGCGATTTAGTGTAAGTACTGTCACTGACCAGTTAACGCCAAATGCAGGTAAAGATAGCACACTTCTACAATGGTGCCATTTTTTATATCATGTACACTTTTGGGACCGTGCTCAAACATACATATTGGTTATCGCTCATATCCAGAAGCCAACCTGTGCTACCTACCAGTAATACTGACCTCTGCACAGGTGGTGTGGCCTGGTCATGTGCATTACTTACAGGAGCTTTTGGCAGCAGCTGCATCCACACCAGTCTGAGTTCTGCAGCCCAAAGTCTCCTGTTCACCATAAATTCATTGAACATCATCATTAGATGTGGCTCAGATGCTATCAATAATCCAGGTAGTGACTGTGGGCCCCCGTATGCCACAATTTTTATTTTTTAACCTTTTAGTAATTAGTTGATATTTCTATCCAAAGTATTTTACAATGATGTATCCATTTCCACTGCAGGTTATTTCTTTAGTTTTAATTGAAGTGATTTTGGGTAAGTTGTGAATTCAGAGATGGCTTTCTGTATATCGCTGTTGTGCTGAGCTGCTGTTTTTTGCATCCAGCTCCTTTTCCTCTGTTTGTCCATTGTCCTCTGACCACTTAAACAAGGTGTTTTTGCCCACAGAAGTGTCACTGTGGATGATTTTAGTTTATCACACCATTCTCTGTAAAGTTGTATGTGAATCTGAGGAATGTTGCTGTTTCTCAGATGCTGGAACAACCAGGTTGGGCACCAGAATTCATACCATGTTCAGAATCACTTAGATTATTTGTTTTGCCCATTTTGATGTTTTGTCCAATGGTAATGGAACCTGTCAAACCACTTTGCATGCTTTGGGTGTAACTGACTGCAGGCACATGATTCACTGTTAGTATTAACAAGAGGGTGTACCTATTAAAGTGGTCATTGAGTGTGCATATTTCTTGTCTGTGGTGTACATGGAGGAAATTCCATGTGTGGTGCAGGCTCTCTGAATACAGTTAGAATTGAGAATTGCTTATCAATAAATAATTACTTAAATCAAGCTCATCAAAATGAAGAAGAATCTGTTTTTCCACATAAGAATGCTCTTTACCGTTGGCAGGACAGCAGTGTGAATTTTTACAGTAAAGAAATCTCCATTAAAACATGGAATGTCTTGTCAGGCGGCTTTTCCCTGGCCTCCTTTCATTGCCCAAGCTCTAGTTCCCTTGAACTGCCTTTTCTTTATTGTTTTTAAGCCATGAATCATGTAAACCTATTTAGTTTGTCATCCACTGTCACACTTGCCTCTTTTTTAGAAGAGCAGCTCTTGGTTTTAAACCTAAATTGCAAATAACAATATGGTTCAGATCCTGGATTTTGTTTGTGCACAGGTTTCACAATGAAATTACTTAGAAATGACTGAGTGGCAGAAATGACTTAAGCTGCTTTGGAATGTCAGATGGGGCTGCTGAGGGTGCACTGTCTTCTCAAGCCAGTGCTAAAGGGTACCAGGAGGCAGGATGTGAGCCACCCTTCCAGAGCCCAGTCTGCATGTGGAACTGCTGCCTACACCGTCAGGGAGGGCTGGGGACAATGTAATGAGTTTCAGGCCTTCGATCTTGCTCTGCCAGTGTGTGCTGAATGCCCCTGCTGTGAGCCGTTTGCTTCCTGTAAATCGGCCAACCCACAAGGATCACCTAACAGTGATGAGTTGGGTGTCACTGCTCCCCGATCTCTCTGTTGCTATCATATTTTGAAATAGCACAGATCCCTCACTTTAGTGAACTTTCCAAAAGGAGGGACCCTCCTTCTTCATGGCCAGTTCCGCATTTACTTGTGTGTGTGTCTCCATACGGCTAATCATAGTTTTTAAGCCAGTGCTTATTCATAAGGCAGTGCTGGTATAAAGCAGACAGCAATCAATAGAAGCAATGTGAGACACAGCAGTGAAACAACACTGAAAGGTCCCTGTTGATCCATTGTGGAAAAAGGGGGAGGAATGAAAAGATGAGTGGGAAATGGACCATCATGGCCTCCCACAACTCTCAAGTCTCTGCATATCCCTCATAAATCCTACTTGTAACATTGCTGCTTATAACATCCTGTTGTTTTCAATTTTTCATGCCACAGAATCCTATAAAAGACACCCAAAAGCCAAATCTTGAAGTTAAACTCTCTGGACAACTTCCCGTGAGGTTTTTAGTATCATTCTGATGACAAATAATCTCCATTGTTTAAATTTGTACTTCCAATAACTTCTGCTTTGATTTGGTCCAATGTTTTTGTTTTCCTGGCTGTCCAGTGTCCTTCTGTAGCACCACAGTTGAAAGGAGTCCATGTTTCTACCAGCGCTGTGAAGTGGGTACACAAAACCTTTGGCTTTCTGACTCCACAGCCCTGCCTAAAAGTTGCACGTGATTTTTGGGGTCAACTTATCTGGCGAATAAAGGCCTAAATCTGTGTTACACTTCTAATTTTGGAGGGTCGACTTATACACAGGAATATACGGTAAATTTACTCGGACTCAGTACATTTTTTCCCCAAGTCTAGTAACCCAATAATTGTTTCCGACGCCATGACTCTGACTCCACAGCACTGGTTTCTTCGATCCTGTTCCAACTTTGAGATCCATGTAGCGTTTTGGAAAAAATACATTGATTGAACTGTTCCTATTTTCATTCTTATGGATGCATCAACATATTTGAGGACTTTTTCCACATCTTTCATTGTAGTCATAGTTATAGCCACTGATCTCTTCCATAAGTTTTAATTCTGAGTGGCCCTAACCTGGTAATTGATCATTGATCCCACAAAATAGTTGTCTTTTCTATAAAATTAAATAATGTCATAGCTGCTGATCTCTACCATAAGTTTATTTCTGAGTGGCCCTAAACTGGTCATCGGGGTCACAAAGCTGAGCTTTCCACTGTGTAGCCCTTCAGTGTTGATGTGAAAGGGTGGTGGTTGTGGTGGAAAGCAGGCTCTGTTACACCGAGCTGGAATTCATCTTCAGTCCCCTGTGGTTTTATCCCTTCTGTGAGGTGTCTCTGAGTCACTGGGTGTCAGTGGGTGTCTGTGGCAATGTCTGCGTGTACATTCTCCTCCTACACGGCACCCTTTGGAGATTGGTGTGAAAAGAGGAAGGAGTTGGCAGGGACCTAAATCTGTGGAGGACACACCAGCTGCCCTCTGCCTTCTGGTGTGCAAAACTAAAGGAGTAAATAAGTTAAAAGCAAAACTTTTCTCATGACTCAATATTGTGTTACAGAAAACTACTTGAATTTTGAATATTAACTCAGAACGCAATTACATTGGGTCCTCAACTTAAGGACACAAGTTGTGCCAAAAGTCTGTTCATATGAATCATATGCCATGGTTTTTGTAAATCTATAAAAAATAATTTTTAATAATCCACCAAAACTGCATATTTTAGGACTGTGGAAGGAAACCAGAGCACCCACAGCACATCCATGCAGACATGGGGAGAAAATGCAAACTTTACACAGACTGAGCTGGATTCAAACCTACACCATGAGGTGATGTTATCTGCTGCACTGCTGTGCACCCTGACCTTAGATAGAGCGATTTTTGAATCCATTGTAGCTCTAAGACTTATTGTTGTATTTTCATCAACCCTTTTGTCCATTGTAGAGCCACTGTGTTTGAGAGTCTTCCCTGGAGACATAGCGTTCTTCGTATGTTCATGTGAGAATCTGCTCAGCTGTTAGGAAGTAGGAGACTTTCGGATTTCGTCATCGTAAATGTAGAGAAATGCATCATAAGTGAGAGTATTGGTTGTTTTTTTTCTTAAACTCTTTGTAAAATGGAATTATAACCTAAATGGGTATGTCTCGGAGGATGACTGAACATGAAATAGAAGTGTGCATCCAGTCAAACCTAACGTGGTGAACAGGGTTTCTTTTACAGTGTTTGTGTTCTGTCTTCCAGTCATCATTATCTAGAGCTGTCAAGTTTATAACTGTACAATATTATTGTATAATGCTGTGTATAATGAAAAGAATAAAGCTGCAGCTTTTGTACAGAAGGAAATACTATACCTATAAATCTGGGTCTCATTTTACACTAACGAAATTTTCAGAAATACTAAACATTTTCTTGTCATATTCCTTGTGCTTTCAAGCAGATTGCCCAGACAGAATGAAGTTTTACCTTATGTGTAGAAATGGTACTACACAATGCCTACAACCAGTTGTCCCGAACGGGGTCGTAGCGAGCTGGAGTCTAACCCAGCAAGACAGGACGCAAGGTTGGAGGGGGCGCCAGTCTGCCGCAAGGCACCCCAAGTAGGACTCGAACCCCAGACCCACTAAAGAGCAGGCCCGGGCCAAATCTGCTACGCCACTCCGCCTCCCTAGATAGAAATGTTTCTATTGCTTTCATTTTCCCTTTCTTGCCATTTTTGCCAATCTGCAGTATCGCTCAGCTTAGAAAGTGACAGGACATGCTCCAGATCCTTCAAAAAAAAAAAAATAAAGGTGCCACATCTGGATTTTTAAAGTAGTCCTTGCTGTGTCGATGTGTGAGTGGCAAAAATCTAAACAGTGTTACTGGATTTTACATGAAATGGCATAACGATAAGAAACACAATTGTCAAAAATTAAAGGCACACCAGATGGCAATTTTACATTTATTTTACCTTAAAATGTTCCCAAACAGCCTGAGAAGGAGCACCAGACAGAACTGTTTTACATGTTTACACCTACTTGAACAATGAACCTTGGTGCAGCAAGTGGTAGGGTACAAAATAGTTTTGCTTGAGACTTTCATGTCTGCAGCTATGTTTCCTTCTTTTAATGTAATAAATTGTACTTTTGCTGAGATGTATGTTGCTTTGGACAAAAGCATCTGCTAAATGAATACATGTAAATGTAATGTAAATGTTTGTTTTATGCATTATGTCTGATATGTTTTTTTCTAATGATTTCATAAATTCATCCTTGTGAGTACATAAATCAGGTTAGCGAATCTTGGAGAAGGCACAATATCTGTCATTTCACAGTACAGGCATGGAAAACTCATTGTACAAGTCACCAAATATATTAATAATCAGAATGCACTCTGAGGTGGATTAATATTAAATTACCCAACTGCTACAGAGACAAGCACCTATCTACTGTGTAACACTGACGCAGAGTTCAGAATTAAAAAAAAAAAAAAAAAAATGGTTTCCTGGTGTGTAACAAAATATGCAACAGAACCACAGCTGAAGCTCTAGATTTTATGTATTACTTGAAGATTCAGTGGGCTGCGTATATGAAATTAGATAGTTTTGAAGTGGTGAAGTGAGAGAATGACCTTCATTGTCCTCTATTTATGTTTCTTCATTATTAATTTATGAAACTTGTCTGCAGCTATTTGGTATGATGAAATTTCAGTGGAATTAAAGGCCGGAGGACTTGCTTTTCTCTTCAGGCTCATCAGCTTCAAGTAGAGGTAGAGCAAAAGGGTTTTTTTTTTTTTTAATACATAATCAAAGGTGCCGAAAAAAGGCAACCTTTGGCTTGTCCTTTGCACAGAAAAATTATACGCATATGAAAGGTCTTCAAGACATGTCCTGTCTGTCTTTCTAGGAGACCTGGGGGTCCTGTAGAGCATGTTTAGTTTTACAAACCATTTCCAGACCTGAAAGATAGACACTAAGGAGTGGTGGCAGTTAAACCCAAAATACTCAAATTAATTTAAAAAGGAAAAAAAAAAAAAACATTTTAAATTCTATTGAATTCAATTGTGCCTGAGCAAAGTTTTCCAAGGACTTGCCCTTTTTCCTGAGCTGTAAAGTAATTTCTGATGACACTCACTGCTTCCCCCGGAAAGTTAAAAGCTGTCTGTACAGATTTCCATCACTGAGGCCCCACGGCATTGTGTCGCTAGAGCGTGGAGTCCCCCTCCTGCTATCTCCCTTTCCTTCCTTTTTTTTTTTTTTTTTTTTTTTTTTTTAGTCTCTGTGAGTCACAGAGATGCGATTGGGCCTGAGAGCGGTCTCCTGCAGTTAGAGTTACCATCGTCTCCAATGGTACAGCTGGCCATGCGGATTTAAAGGTCGCCCCTAATATTGTAGCTGGAGCTCAAGTTGCCTCTAATCTGAGAGCAGCACTGAAATGCGCTGTAGTCCCTGAGCTCAGCTGGGCAGCTGCTGCTGATCTGATGGGATCCATTGCCCCATGGCTCCCACTGCTGCTGCTGTGCATTCAGTGTATCAAATAAGTGCAGGGCTCCACAATAATTTTTTGGGTCTGGCTGTCCGCAGCACAAGTACGTTTTACATTTGATCAGTCTCATGAGATTTTGCACCTGTCCAGTTTTTGAACATATCAGAAAGACATGTTAAATTAATAAATGTTGAGGTTTCAAATACCCTTGTGTATTGTACTGAAAGGGAAGCAATCCATGTATTCAAGGATGTAATTGGGGACAGCTGGTATTGTAGTCTTGCCTTTGGACCTAAAAGTTGCAGGTTTGACTCCCACTTCCAGCTGTAGTGCCTTTGAGCAGGGTACTTATAAATTTCTCTAGTAAAATTACCCAGCTATATTATTCATTTTTAAATCATTTAAAGTAATAGAACTTCAATTGTGGGGAGCATGAAAGAGTTTTATTTAAATCAAATGTAGTTTGCATGCTTTTGCATAATACTAACAGATTTACCGGTTCATCATATACAAAAAAAAAAAAAAGACAGTGGCAAGGTACATTTAAGGTATTATTTATTTGATTTCTTTAAAAAAAAAAAAAAAAAAAAGGGGTTGCAGTCATGCTTGCTAGCCATAGATAAGAGGAGCAGCAAGTAACATAGTGGTTAGAGTTTGACCTGAGGGACTCAGGTTTGAATCCAGCCCACTGCTGGTATGAAAAGAAACACAAGTTTCGCATACATTTTGAGTTTGTCCTTAGTCCCACTCCCTGAAATATCGTACTGTGTCACAATGATTCATGTAACAGTTAACAGTTGTGTTTGTATAATGACTCAAAGGTCCCAGTTTCCCCAGTCCTGCTGTAAGACCCTTGATCGAGGAAATTACATATAAGGTTAGCAAACTACCAGACTGGATAAATAAATCATTTGAATAGCTTAATACTGTAAGTCATTAGCTAAGTGAAGAAATATACAGATATGTTGTCATATAAGGCTATTTTTTTGTGTTTACTTCTTGCTTATATTAGTTTTTTTCCAGATGTACCATGCTGTACACCTTTGTTTCTGCAACAGGCAGGAGGCCAGAAATACATATACATTTGAAAACGGTGGTAGTTTTACAGAAAGATAACAAAGACTGCCGAATAGAAGAGATGAATGGGAACTACTGAAATCCCCTAACCACATGCCCAGTTTCTGCAGACCAGTGTGAATCCTTAATCTTCATGTTAGCTGTGTTGTGAACAGTTGGGGAGCACGGCATCGCATTGGTCTGATTCATAGCAAATCAGAACCATGAGATTCAGCAGTACGATACTGTTCCTTACAGGGAGGTGGTGATATGTCTTGGCTTTTGGGGGAACGTTGCATTTTCGGTGGCAGCTCAGATCTCAAGCCTGCTTTCCATTAGAGCAAACAGAGCCATCCTTGGGATCATGAGCTATGAACCCAGAGGAGACGGATTGGACCTTGCCAATGCTTGGAAGAATTACTGATGCATCTTTACAGCAGATGTGTCTTAGTATATAATGCTTGCATGTTTTTTTTAAATGTATGTATGTATGTATTTATTTATTTATTTATTTATTTATATCTGCATGCAATTTGTGGCAAAAGTTCAAGCTGTGTGAGGTTTTAACATGCACCTCCTTGGAGGTCCTTGCTTTCCTCTATTGACCAAAAATATTTAAGTGAAGCAGCGGTGTGTTCAACCACACATATATTAAAATATACCAGTCCAAGTTTTAACCTTGAGAAATTTGTTGTATCCATGACATGTACCTGACCCTACTGTTATTTCCCACTCCCTTTTTAAAATCTATCACTTAATTTATTTAGAACTGCACTTACTACTGATAGCTTACTATGTTGGTTTTCTACACAGCCTGCATGTTTGGCCATTTTGTTGTATATGCTTGGCGGTGGTGTGTTTAAAAGCCAGAGAATATACAGCTTAGACAAAAACACTGAATAGCTTCCAAATCTTCAACATGGGGGTATAAAGGTATGAAAAACACATTTTGTTTAATAGATATCTGTATATGGACCTTCGACTCCCTTGCACTTCATAGTTCCACAATCAAGAGCTGTGGCATGTAGAGTTGAAGTGAATCGTTAGCTTCGTAACTGTGAATGTATGAAATGATTGTGCGTGTGTATGTACAGTGTATATATTAAATACACTTTGTATTAATCGATATTGTTTGCACTTCAGTTTTTTTTTTTCTTTAATCTTGGGCTGATGCAGTGTACCTGTATATTTTTATCTGAATAAATTCTACCCTAGCAAATAGTCTTTATAGCTGAGTTTCTGTGAAAATCCATGAAAATCCTGTCATATTTTGTATCCCAGAATTTCTTTGGTGTTTGGAAGTATTGTGGCTTTTTGTTGAATTTAAGAACTAAACTGAAGGATCCCTGTGGATTTTTGAGCTCTTTGCTGACACTGACATGTTGTGATAGTAGTAAATGCTGGGACACATTTCCATTCTGAGAAGAAACCATAGGAAATGACAATAACCAAAAGCTGAATTCTTTTTTGGAAGCCAATAACAGAATTAATGCACCTTCATATCCTCACCCAAATGACCTTTCAGACCTTTGTCCGCGTTGGATATGGAAATTCTCATCTGTGAGATGATGCCTGTTGGCTTTAGACTCACCTGCCTCAAGAAAAGGGAGAGCAAGAGGGAATTTTTTTTTTAAACACATAATCAAAGCTGCCAAGCATAGGAGAGACAGAGGCACATTTGTTTCTGAATCATGTCCTATTAATCCCTGTGCATGTCACAGTTAACATGCCATGTGTTATGAAGGGTGAATTACTGAAACTGGCTTCTTTTCTCCCCAATATAGGAGCAGTAGATGGACATGCTGCAGTTTTAGGGATAAACAAAATTTGTTTCCTTTAAGGGACTTCTTCAAAATGTATTATTTTGCCAGCACTTTTGTATTACTTTTTTATTACCCACACATACTCAACTCCTTTCCATTTTAACTCCGAAAATGTGTGTATACAGTATTTTGTAATTACTGTACACTCCAGGAGGGGGTGCGGTGGCGCAGTGGGTTGGACTACAGTCCTGCTCTCCGGTGGGTCTGGGGTTCGAGTCCCGCTTGGGGTGCCTTGCGACGGACTGGCGTCCCGTCCTGGGTGTGTCCCCTCTCCCTCCGGCCTTACGCCCTGTGTTACCGGGTAGGCTCCGGTTCCCCGTGACCCCGTATGGGACAAGCGGTTCTGAAAATGTGTGTGTGTGTGTGTGTGTGTGTGTACACTCCAGAAAGAGATTAACATTTGGTCAAACCTTGGTCCATTTTTTTTCCTGCCAGACAAAGGCTCAATAAGGTTTAGCATGAGAAAATGTGAAGTAAAGATGTACGTGCCTTGATCACTTCATCTTCATCTCTTTGCAAAGCTTTGTGTTCCCAGAACTTTTCCACTTTATTCTCTAAAGGGCCATGTACCACCAGGAAAGCAGTTTATCTTCCACATTATTTGTATCTCTAACACCATACCTTCCTTCACATATGGCTTTGTGTAAAGTATTTTGAAATACTAATGTATTTATGAAAATTGCTTCTCCCGTATGTTTTTGTGCACTGAATTTTGTCAGAATTGGCCATTAAAATAACTATTTTCAATCTGACTGGGTTGTTAATGATTTAAGCCATGTGACAATGGCCACCTTTTTGTCTGTTTCTGAAAATGAATAAGGTTTTCGAAACAGTTACTGATCTTACTGACAGAATCCTACCACCAGTCACACTAACTTAATTTCCTTGTTTCTGTTATTAACTCATAAATGATAATAAAAACAAAGCTGACTTCACATTTAACACCTATTTTAAAGGAGAGAGGTTCCCTATTAGAGTGCACAGATGTTGCATGTAAATCTAATTGAAAAGGACTGTTTGCACATCTGTTCATCAGCACTGAGGCCCTCAGAGACATGAGGAGGTGAGCTTTCAGCAGGAGTCTCACACTGTGAAGTGTGAAGATGCAGTGACTGAAATGATTTGGCAGTCCCAGTCTTGTTGTCTAGGGTCCCAAGTGTGTTGGGGCAATAGCAGCAATGCTTTGAGGTGTAGAAAGATGAATAAAAGTGACTGGTTTTGTGGGTACAAGGATAAGCAGAGAGAAGTGCAGTCTTTGTTTAATTTTGATTATTAGATGGTAGCAGCATTTTTGGAGTGAGAGGCAGCATCTATTCATTGTGTCTTATGTCTTATGATCTGCTTATTACACAAGTTTAAGTCCGAAAAAATAAACATAATGGTTGCTTTTTGGTTTTATGCTTTTCCCCTCTTCTAAACCTCTACATTGGGTTCTTAACTTGCAAACAAAATTGGGACCCCTTTGTACTGACTTGTTGCTAGTTTCAAAGTCACTTTTACCATATAAAAGCTGAATAACACACACACACACACATTTTCGGAACCGCTTGTCCCATACAGGGTCGCGGGAAACCAGAGCCTACCCGGCAACACGGCGTAAGGCCAGAGGGGGAGGGGACACACCCAGGACGGGACGCCAGTCCGTCTCAAGGCACCCCAAATGGGACTCGAACCCCAGACCCCCCAGAGAGCAGGACTGTGGCCCAACCCACTGCGCCACCACACCCACCATTGAATAATACGTGTCTGTCAACTTTTTAACAGCTTATGTTCTATTTTTTTAAATAACAAGTACACTATAATGCATAAAAAAAATACTTGTAACACTTCCATCTGTTATCAAAATTTGCTTGTGTAGTGTTGCAGTGGTCTACCATGTCCCATAAGCATAAAGCATGAGACAGGGTACAACCCCTGGACATTATTCCGTTGTTCCTGTGTAACACTTTTACTATTTTTTATTTAAATCAAACCACTTTAAAATGAAAATTTGTTTTTGAATGAATGAAAATAAAAAATGATAAATCTACCCATTCAATGCCATTGACTGGTTCTTCATATTAACATGTCTGATCTTTTTCAGCTACAGGCCACTTTCAACTTTATCATCTTCACAATAAGTCAATAAAAACTTAATGAAACAGATGTTCCTCAGTTTATTTGCTTGTAAAGTTAAGTAAAAAATCTTAGGTATAGCTATAGTAAATAAAAAAATACTTTCCATGACTTCTTATTTTAATTTTTATAGTTTTGAGACACATTTATTCAATACAATTTTTATATAGTGATCTTTTTCACTGGAGTGACAGAGACCACTGAAGAGTTTTATAAGGTGCAGCAGAAAAATCTAAAAGATATAGCGTTTTTCTTGTTAATATGATGAAAGACAGCTATTGTATAAGCCGGCTGACAACTGAGGAACAGAAAATAGAACACTCCCAAGAGGAAACTAATTTTAAATGACTGAAAATAAAAAATCTTGCTTGATACAAATTCCAAAGGAATGCAGATCATTGAATGATTAATTACATAAACATGTTCATTTTTACTCCTATTCACCTCCATCACTAGACATTAATTGCCATGACTGAAGTGATTGCCGTTGTGTTTCTATTCTGAGTCCATTTTGTTTCCAACTAATGGCAGAATGCAAAAACGCAGGTCATTTTCACTCCTCACAGCAAAGAGTGAAGAAAATTGTTTGAATAAATTAATTTGAAAATGGATTTATGTTAGAAGAGTTGTAACAGCACAAGTAACCAGTGTATTTGGATCTTTTTTTGTGTTTTGGGATGGACAGTTAAGCATAACAGAACTAATCACATCCAAGTTCAGTTTTAAGTACAGCATGATTAAATGGTTATCTTCTATTTACCTGTTGCTTTCTGCTACTGCTAAAGTGGGGCACTCTGAGGTTCCTGGTGGTGAGCCGGGACCGTGGAATCCTGATCGCCCCAGCTCAGTGGTGGCAGTTATTGTACATGGCTAATGTATTTAGTTGAAAGTTATGCATCCCCAGCTCTGCATAATCAGCCAAGGTTACAACATCACTTTTACTTAATGTAACATTGGCTTTGCTCCGTTCTCTTTGCTTTGTCAAAGAGCTCAAGGTGAAGAACAGTAAAGTGCCTGCCTGGAAGGCATTAGTGCTGGTAACGTGGCAGGAGCATGTTAGAACACTTAGAGCCTTTTCCCGTATTTGCTGTCCTTTCTTCTGAAATGATTTCACTCGCACAATTGTGCTGCATGTCTGTTGCCCTCATGAATCTTTTGTTATTTGCAATGTCCTGTGTGTTCTTTTTCATGTGCACATGAAAAAAGCATAAGCACTAAGAGGGGTAAGTCCCATTCCATTATGAGTTTTGTGGCCATATACACCATTACTCTTAGCCATATCTTGTCTTGCAGACCTCTATACATCCTTCTCCATCACCACTATCGTGTACCATTATATATACATTCTTGCCCAGGTTTACTCATAAGTGGTGGGACTTTATTTTGTTGTTGGAGCACCACTGTATTTCCCTCCCATGCCATTCTCCCCATTGTAACTACAGGAAAACGCCCAAGTTCCTTAGGCACTCTTATTAAAACATATTCCGAGCAGTACATTCTGTATTTCCACTGACAAAAATAACAGGTTTGACTAAGAAAAAAGTATTTTTCAGACTGAGAACTACTTTTTAACTAAATTTTAGAAGCACACCAATGCTGTGACAGAAGAAAAATAAGCATGTATGAGATCGGGGTAAAGTTTTCATTCATCACAGTTAAATAAAATGCAGTGGCACATGGTGACAGTGTTTTGTGGAGGCATTTTAATCACTGTGTTTGGTAATATTTTATTTGCATAGCCTTATTCCAGATCAGAAAGCCCAAAAAGTGGCAGTTTTCAGTAGACAAGACAGTCCATTTATACAGAGATGGAATGCAAATTAGCTTTATTTAATCCAAAGATTACATGGTTTTCTGTTCTTTTAGACACATTGTGTTTGGTCTTGGTGTAAAATCACAGTGTGGTTTTCTTAATGGCAACGTAGAAAAAAAAATCAGCACAATGGAATGTTGATGGTATTTTTCCTCCTTGATATAGAAATGTCCTCTCATTGTGGAAGTGCCAACAAAGATGCAAATTCATATGACGCATCTAACTTATCTAGTGAAGTATAACGGTGCATGCTGGGAAAGCACTTGATCTAGAAATACTTGATTTCTCATAATCCAGCTCTTCTGATGATTTGGTGAATAAAGGCTTCAGGTTGAGGGGTTCTGGGAGCTGCTCACGTGGAGGGTAGCAAGATAGATCAGCGGAAGGGAAACATGAAGCATAAAGTTAACAAGTGCTATGGTTTGTTTTGACAGTTGCAATCAAAGAACACCCCATTCTTTTGGCACCTTGCCGTTGCATCGCAGCTGTGGAGAGGGGCCTTTCATTCCCATGGAGTAGGATCTAATTAGTTGACTGCTTTCCTAAATAGGCCCTTGGTCACGACACGTTAGTGTGAGTGTAATTTGGACAAGTTAATAAGGCAGCTCCGGTGGCAGCCCTTGACCACTGGAGTGAGGATCAGTGGGAGTGAATATCAGGTTGAAGAGGGGAGGTGGAGAGAAGGCGAAAGGCTGTGAAAACAGAAAGGCTAGCAGTAGAGATGTGAGTGACAATAATAAAGCTAGAAAACCAGTGGCAACAGCAGCAAATGGAAACGCCTCTCATGCCTAATGTAATTGAGAACCCACTGTGGTTACTCTCCGGGTCAATGTCCTACCACCCTGAAACGCCACAGGCCCCACACTTAACTTGAGGACAAGACCCCCAGAAAATGGGCTTTAGCATGTGCTGCCACCCAGTTGCTAATTACAGGCCGTACGTGACAAGGGAAAGCTGAGCCATCGGCATTTGCCGCTTGCTGTAATTGTTCCCGACATAACTCTCCCTGCCAAAGGTTGGCCATTCCTCCAGGGGAAGAAGGAACAAAACCTTCCATTTATGTAGGGTTTGGATAGAGGGAGAAAAATGAGAGGCGATCACTCAATAGAATACATTCATTTCAGCATACATTATTAGGTATCCTTGTGAATTCTTTTAATCTGCTTTTTTAATTTGTTTTTATTTATTCATTCATTCATTGAATGAATCAGTCATACTCTTCATTTGGGCCCAGAAGAGAGCTGATCCCTGCTTTTGTTTATTTCATGCGCTAACCCCAATCTTTGTCTTATTACAGCTACTTCCAATGGAACATTGGAAGGCCTTGAGAACAGAGAAGGTGGAGTTTGCAGCACACGCTTCATGAAGATTATTATGAAAGTTGGACAAGGTAAGGTCACAATGAATGAATGAAACTTAATAGTCCCAGATGGAAATTCCACTCAGTTGCAGCATGCAACACACAATAAATACACACATACATGAACGCATACGTAATGCACAAATTGTATTTTCACCGAGATGTTTGTTGTTTTGGAGAAAAACGTCTGCTAAATGAATAAATGTAAATGCAAATGCATACATACAATGAAATGGATCCCTGTAACATAGGAGTGTGCTGCTACACACGGCATGTAGCACAAAACAAATCTGTGATTCTTTGGTGTCACTTAAGTGACATGTGCAGTACAGGTGTCCACCATACACGACAAATATCAACATGTTGCTGTGATATGAACCATAGATCTGTTTTCAATTATTTTCATGTTCTCATGATTTAAAATCAGAATAAGCCTGAATATGCTGCAGTCCTTGTGCCATAATACTGTGGGCTGGGTATAATAATGGCTCAGCCATAATGAAGGCATTGTGTGCTAACAGAAATGACTTCGGTGCAGGGAGAGCATTTCATGAGTTATTGTTCATAAACCCAATGGCTGCTGGCATAGGAATTTACAGAGAATACTCCATTAATTGCTTTCATAATACAGAGCCAAATTAATTTCACAGAAAATGGATATTTCAGACATACTTTTACTCCATTTATAAACCTTTACAGTGAGAGACAAGAAGAATAAATTAAAAGTTTAATTTAATTTTATCAATTTTGGTTTTCTGTTGCAACATAATTCTCTGGAGTGACCATGTATTTATCATACACACATACTGTTCCTTTGAGTTTGTGAAAATCATTTCTTGCAGAGATATTACACTGTGTGCCAAACGCAACATTGAGGTCTTGAGTCACAATGCAGCTTTATTCCTTTGATTTAAGTCTCCAGAAGACTATTTTAATTGCTCTCTATGGATGAAACGTATAACAGTGCCATTACAGCTTCCTGTGCTGCGTGTACGAGTTGACAGTCCAAACAAGTGCTGACACTGGTATCCAAATCCTGTTCAATTTTTGATTACCCAGCAATTCTGAAATGCTCTCCTGCAGAACATGTCAAAATAAGTGGGTTGGAATGTGATGCATGCAACATTGAGAGCAAAGATGGCAGTGTGATGATCATCAGTACCCTCAAGCTTACTGAAAAACATTTTTATTTTTCGGAACTGATGCGTTTCGGTGGGAAACCATCATCGTACCTACGTGCTGCATGACATATATACACATCTAAGATCATTAAATTGAAAACAACATCATACTCAAAAGACCAACAACTACCAGCGCCCCAGCAGACTTGCATGTTTCTCTTTCAGTTACACAAAAAAATTGCTCTAGTGATAATCATGCTTTCAGTATAGCGCAATTGCAGCTATAGCGATAGCAGCAGTTGCAAGAAAAAAAAAAGAAATAAAATGAATAAGAGGAAATATAACTTGGTGCACCTCAGACAGAGCGACCAGGCAAGATATTTGTGTGGGAAAGGGGACGCCTTGCAGTACAGATCATCACTCAGCCTCTCCTTGCCGTCTCTTTAAGTCCTGTCAGTGCCTCCGCAGCCCCAAGTGCCCGAGGGTCCTGGGCTGGGCCAAATAGGTGGGAAAAGTTGGGAGAGTCAAGAGATTCCTCCCATCAGGCCTTGCTTGTCTCACCTTGCAGGGGCTGCCCAAAGCAAATACACCATGATTGAAGTAGCAGGTCCTGCAGGGACGAGCCCCGACTCTGCTCTCTGAATAAGACGTGAAGATAATGCCCCAGTTTGGGAAACTAGTACTAATAAACCTATACTCTGATCTCAGTGTTAAATTAGAATGCAGTAGTTTTTAACCTTGACCAAAAAAAAAAAATAAATTAACCCTGACTGATCTGCACAAACAAAAAAGTGGGTCATGGGAACCACAAAAAACAGTAAAAATTATGTAAAATCTGTAAAGGACAACAAAGCAAAGGACATAATGCTAAATATATTCCATCACTCCTGTTCAAAAGTATTTTAGGTTTTTGGTGGATTTTTTTTTTTTATAGAAAAAATGTAGCACATAATAGTGCTTTCAAGAAAATGAATAATACACTATACTATAAAAAGCTAATTAAAGTTGTTTAATCCCATTCTGCTTTGTGCCTGGGTATGCTTTGATTTTATGACATATGGTTTGTGCATTCTACACAGCAATTAATTTGACTTCATGGTGTAAATATTTTTCCCTAATAGAAGATTTTTATTCAGAGAAGATGTGAAATATTGCTCTGCAGCGTAATTGAAATACTTTGCAGATGCACAAAGAGAAGAATTTCACCAGAATGGCTATTAAGATATAACACTTGCTGCAAAATATCTCATTGTTACTGAAAAGTTAATATTACTGCTATAAGAATAACTATAATATACCTAAAGAAAAAACACACAAAAGAATCACAGGTAATTGTGTTTAAAACCGAAGCTTTCCTCTCCCGTTCACTTTAAAAATCAAACTTAACACATGTATTGCATTCATAGGTGACAATAGGTCAAGGTGCTGACAATGTTGTTTTATTCGTATTCACAAGTCCACATTTTTTGTTTTCTAAATGGGAAAGACCTCAGAAGAATACAGATTAAACATCTAAACATTTAAAATTCTTATATATATATATGTGTATATATCTTATTGTTTTGGAGAAAAATGTAAGCTACATAAGTGAATATGATCTGGTATTTGAAAACCAGGCACAAACACGGTACAGTATCAATTAAAAATCAAATCAGTTCATATTCATGACAATTATATCAAGTTGCACTTATTGTTTGGAAATGAACTGCTTTTGTGATTGGTGGTGTTGTCCGGACAACTTGCTGCTTAATCATGGCATGAGAACAGCATTAGAAATCAAGACTGTTTTTGGAATTTTCTGTGCATGTTGTAAATTACAGCGACGTGCAGAATTGAAAAGCAACTAAAAGCAACAGTACCGCAAGTGTAGCACAATTTAAAAATGTGTCATGTCTTGTTCTATATTTCTGGCTTGCCTTTTGAATTTTAAATGCATTTTTATTGCTGTTTTGGTTGTATTTTTTACCCCCACCATAATTACACATAATTACCACAGCCTTTTTGGCGCTTTAATCATACAGTTGTGGTCTGTGTATTTGTGCATTCCACCAGTGGAATTGTACCATTTCCCATTGAAGTGGTGGCCTTTTTCCCTTCCTTGACAGAACACTGTAGACTCTTATGAAATTAGTGCTTTGCTCTGTGGAAGTGCGGTAATTGACATATTGGAAAGTCATCCCGTTCTGCTTTTTTTTCTCCCCTGTGGGTAGCCTCATTCCTTCCAGCTGTGCACATCTGCATTACCATCTCGCACCACAAACACATATACACACACACACACACACACATGCATCCTTTCTTGTATGCTTTGTCGTGTTTGTTTTCTCCAACGTTAAGAAAACATAAAGATATAAAATATAGACAACAGTATGAATAGAATTATTTAGAAATTGGCCAACACAGAAGTTTTATTTTATGTTTCCTTATATATCTTGAGAGCAAAACAAAAGTAATGCTTTTACTTGTGTTATTATTTGCCCAAAGCAACTTGGTTTTTAAGGTTTTTAGTGTTAGATCATTAAACCTAACATTATAACACAGCACAGTATTGTTACTGTAGCAATTCATGGTAAGTACTTTGTTTTAAAGGTACTATAGCAGGAACATTAATAACCCCAATGTTTATCTCGGTTGGATTTAGTGACTGTGGTAATGCCAGTATTTCTGTATTTTTTGCTCCTGTGTAGCAAGCTGAACTTGCGTTTATGGTATCACCTAGCACGTGCTCTGTCTTTTTTTGCTTTCACACATGGAGTTACCGCTTCAACAGCAATTAGACCAAAGTTTAACAGAAAAGTCAATGAAATTAAAAGAAGCTCAATGCATCTAAATTGAAGCATGTGGTTTTCATAATATGCGAATCTTCCAGCCAGTCCCCCTATTGTGTTTTCTCCATGGTAGCTACTGGTGTTCTCTGTACTCATGGTCCCAAGGTAACCTACATTTCTTACCAACCTGACATTAGTTTGGCAGAAAGCACCTGAAGTAAAGATTGTATCGTACGCTCGTAAATGTCATGCCTGGATTTAAACCTATGGGAAAATAAATGTTCAGCATATTATTCAAGAGATCTTTCATATTTTATGACAAACAAATTAAATGCAGTAATTTTTTACAAGACCCTAGAGTCTCAGGAGAACCAGAATAGTAAAATATTTTTTGGCCTAATAACCACTTTGTGAAAGGCAGTTGGTCTTATTTGCATCTATAATAATTTCTGTTAAACCCTTGTATAGTACTCTGGAGATCCACTATAAAATACTGTAATGTAATAACTATCAGGATTTTTGGGTCGAGGACTAGTACTTCCAATATTTTCTAATAAAGTACTTGGAAAGAAGGTCTAAGGCCTTAAGGGAGCATTAGGTGTACCCCTGATCACTTTTTCTGTTAAATCATGTCTGAACATATATTCGTAAAATTAAAGGATTGAAAAAAAATGATTTTAAGGTACCAGTAAAGTCAGGATTCCTTTCCTTATCAGAATTGCCTAAAAAGATTCTTAATGACCATTGTGGTCCCACCAGATACATTATTGCTATTGTTCGTGTTGTTCTTGCTCCTGCGACTGCTGCTGTGTAACTGTTCATGTTTTGTGTTTGCATTTTTGCAGACCCGAACACTGTAATCCCAGATCCAGTGATTGACACCCCTGGCAAAGAGCAGGAGACCATAGTAAAAGAGTCAACTACCAGGCCGCCTCCCAAAAAAGGGAGGGAAGGAGCGGAGAAGCAAGGAAACAAAGGTAAATGGCTCTTTTGTTATAGCATGCCTTAACATCGCCCAGTTTCCTAACATCCTGCTCAGGATCGTAGCCCATGCCCACATTCCTAATTTCAACAGAGAATTTCCCAAGTAGCCAATAACTAGCTTGTGCGTCACAGCACATGCAGAGCTTCGAGTAATGTGAGTGAACAGTTTAAAATACAAGCTTTTTTCCATTGAGCACTGATGTGAGATCGTCTTATCAAAATGATGCATGTCAATGAAAGTTTTTTGTGAGAGGTAGATGTTAACAAGGGAAGAAAAGTTGACCAGTTTGAGAGATGGGTATTAAAGCAGGAACAGAGGAGATTAGGGGCAGAGAGGTCCTGCTCAGCTTGTTTCTCTGGAGGACTGAATCTCCTCCCTGACCTTGTTTTCAAACCTACTGGAAGCTATTTGAAATATTCTCTGACATCATAGGACATATCTACATTTTGGCGTAAGTTCTAGTTTTCCCTCCTTTTTTGCCTCCTGTGTTCAAGCTTCACATAAAATTCTGGTTGGGGAATTTAAAGTTTGTACTTATGCCAATGGGGAATGCAAATAGATGTGCCATTGAAGTGTGCTAATGAAAAATTAAAACTATAACTGCTCCTCTGTGCCGGGGAAAAGGATGAGATTATCAGAGACTATTAGAAATTGTCAATATGACAGACCAGAGAACAGGCCCTTTTCTGGCCCCTGCATGCTGTGCATGCTAATCTGTACATTTTATAGCTGGAGTTTCAATCCCCTGACCAACAATTTTTGTCAAGCTAAGCAGAAAAAGGCAGAATTCATGAATGTTCGGAAAATATTTTTTCCTCCAAGCCTTGGGTCTGCTAGGGGACAAAACCAAATCAGTGTACAGGCAGAATGAGGGCCGCTCCCTGTTAGGCTGATTCAAAGGCTCCTGAAGCACTTTCCACCTTGGCGTGAAGCCATCAGACATTATGTGTCTAGATTTTCTTTGCATAGTTCCACTGTTTCGGCAACTATGCTTTACATTCCCCTCTCACCTCTACCTTGGAACAGTGAGGAATATAGTAAAGTGCGTTGCTGATCCTGCCTGTCTCCGAAATACCACGGCTGAACAGCATCTACATGCTCACAGCACTTCCCTGGCTGCTCATGTTATTATTATTATTATTGTTGTTGTTCTCGTGATGTTCTTCACCAAAGCAACTTATGCTGACTTACCCATTTATGCAACTGGGTAATTTTTACTTCATCAGTTGAGTGTATGTACCTTGCCCATGGGTACAACAGCAGGAAGTACGAGCTTTGGCCCTTTGAGTCCTTGCAGAACTATTAATGCAATTATTTAAATCACTGTGACACAGAGTGCTTTCAGGGAGGGCAAGAGAGATTCACCGTATGAACAGAACTTGTGTTTTATTTGTGCTATTTACAGAAACAGTGACTGGAGAGGGATAACAGTGAGGTACTCGGCATGGGGTGGGGGTGCGGTGGCGCAGTGGGTTGGACCACAGTCCTGCTCTCCGGTGGGTCTGGGGTTCGAGTCCCGCTTGGGGTGCCTTGCGATGGACTGGCGTCCCGTCCTGGGTGTGTCCCCTCCCCCTCTGGCCTTACGCCCTGTGTTACCAGGTTGGCTCCAGTTCCCCGCAACCCCGTATGGGACAAGCGGTTCTGAAAATGTGTGTGTGTGTGTGTGTGTGTGTGTGTGTGTTTGTGTGTGTGCTCGGCATGGGGAAGGTCTGGGAAGTAGATTCTCTCTGGCAGGGATGTGTTTTCTCTGGTCTTCTCAGGGTCACGGATCTTCCTATTACCACGGAAGGTTTAAATGAAGGGTGATGAGGACACTGCCTTATCAATTGATAGACATAAGACATAACAGGAAATCCAGTGTGCAAGATGATTATGAGTACTAGAGAGGTGGTATTTATTCATTGCTGTTAAATTCCCTAGCAGGTATCCTACTCGAGAAGGTCCTCAAAAATTGTTGGCTTGTTTAAACAAGTGAAAAGTATGGGCCAGCAGAGACAGCCATTTAAGCTCCATTGCATTAGACAAGAAATCAAATTATAGTTTTCACACAACAGCAAGATCAACGGCATATTGACTGCGATCCATCTTTCTAATGAACATTTTCTGTGTGCACGTCTACATGCTGCCATTTTTTATTCTCGGAATAAAGCACCCTGTTTAATTTTATTCTTGAGACCTTTCCCTTGAGGGATCACTTTCAAACCTTTTCTCTCCCGTTTCTATCATCTGCGGTAGGACTCAAGTGACTGAATTTAATAGCGGAGCATCTGTTTTTAAGCGGTGTCACCCAGACCACAGTTTGTGAGATGGAGCTGAGTATACACAATCCAGGAAATAGTGTGGGTACAGGGGACCACACAGGAAACGCTCCTGTCCTGCTAACTGAAATCAGTCCTCAGCAGTCAGAGACATTGTTTTCTTTTCCCCACAACATGAAAATACCAGCAAGGTAAATTATTAAAATGGTTTATTTTGTTAGCAGAATCATTTTACAAGTGAACTAATAAGCTCAGTTTAGTCAGTGGTGATTTTGAGATGGGGATGGCACATCCCCTTGGACACACACACGTATACTCACATTTGAAATACTCTTTTTATGGGGATTTCACATTGACCCACACTGATTCAGGGATCAATTTCAACTGTCACTGCAGTAAAACATGAAAATGCATGGAAATTCACATTGAAGTTTCCTTTTTTTTTCTTTTTTTGAAAACTACAACTGACTGGCTTTTTAATTAGAGATGCTGTTTTCCATATCCCAACAATGTCTGTTTTTCAAGGCATACTGTTCTTTAGAGGGTGTTTTCCTCAGAACAAGGTTGTACACACAGACTTTGGTTCCTTATCTGTGTTTCATGTAGGAGACTTTGTGTACAAGGGAATTAGGTCTGGTGATTGTAGCTTATGCTCGGTCCGTTGCTCTTTCACTAAACCTGACCATAGACCTAGCCTAAGCCCTAAGCTTAAAGTGTGTAATGGACCATAAAAACAATGGTGCAGAGCTTCTGATATTCCTTCAAGTTAAAACAAAATAAACCTTTGAATTTTGCGTAGTTCTGGGTATGTACCTTGATCATCTGCAGGAGATGGCATTCAAACCTGGATCCTTCAAGTGGAAGTGAGCAGCCCTAACCACTACACCACCTGCTGCTCCATGCTTGAAAAAATAGTGTTTCATATGTATTTCTTAACCTTTTGTGTTCTTAAGTCTTTGTTAAAATGATGGTCAGATATAGAAAATATTATCAGTGTATATATTTAATTTATATATTTGTATTTTTTTTGTTGTGCCACAATGGAGATTATTCAAATTGTCGTTTTTTTTTTCTTGAACTTTGTGTGATGTACCTGTAGTGATATACTGACAAACCCCCCGCACAGGTACCATCAACCAAAACAAGACGAGCATGGGCGAAGGCATCTTTGGCTCCAAGGTGGCTCTGTTCGCAGCTGTTGGTGCAGGCTGTGTCATCTTTCTGCTCATCATCATCTTCCTCATCGTGCTTCTGATCAAAGTGCGGAAGCGGGCGCGTAAACACACACAACAGCGCACAACGGCCCTCACCCTTAGTACTTTGGCTAGTCCCAAGTGCTCGGGCAATGCCGGCTCTGAGCCTAGCGACATCATCATCCCGTTGCGGACTACAGAGAACAACTACTGCCCCCACTACGAGAAGGTGAGCGGGGACTACGGACACCCAGTGTACATTGTCCAGGAGATGCCCCCGCAGAGCCCTGCCAACATTTACTACAAGGTGTGAAGACCAGCAGCAGGAACATGGAGCAGCAATGTTTTGTGGCACACTTAGGATTAAAACCTTACTTTTTTTTTTCTTTTTAACTCCCTAGACCTGCTGATATTGGAGGAAGCCTGAACATTTTGAGCAGTGAAATACGGAATGCAAATCATAAAAAAGCAAGAGAGAGTGGAAACAAAACTTGTAGATGAGAACAGGAGTCAAAAGTGTGCATTTTCTGCACCAAGAGCTACTCCTTCCATCCATTACTGCTTTAAATTTTTGGATAAGAAAAAACCAAGGAGGGATGAATGATCAGGTATCTGACAGCCATTTTCCTCACTTGTTTGGTGACAAGAAGAAACACAACATGTCCAGATGTTTGAAATCCTGCCAGTAGCCACCTGTCTGTCATTCAGGGCTTCCTTGGTGGAGTGAAAGCCTTGCCAGATTGCTCAGGTAACAGGGCACATTAGGGCAGAGTAGCACTGTGCCATTGCACACTCCCGTGTTTACCTTTCAGCTTTCCTCATCCTCATAATTGTGTTTTGCCTCATATTTACAGTATACATATGTTGGTGATAGCTGAATATTTTGCCTTTTAGTACCAGTGCTAGCAGAAGCCAAGGACACACTCATGATGTCTGTTTTTAGAGTAAAACTCAATATTTCTGGTTGTCTTATAGGTCCACAGACTCTGCCGTGTCAGACTTCTGGTATTTATGGCCATTGTTGTTCTTAGTCATCTCCAAAGGTGCCTGGTCGTGTACAGACAGGAATGCAAGCAGTGAGAAGTTGAGATAAAACTGCAGTGTACCTGTGGCTTCCAGGAGACTGCGGGTGACGCTGAAGGTTCGCCAGGTGCGAGTAGGGTGAAAGCCATAAAAGTGCACAGCGACCTTAAAAATGTGGTATTTGTCTTTTTCCTTATCTGAAGTGTAACTTAAATTTTCATCCATCCATTTGGATGACTGGGGTATGACTCTTCGAGCAAATGAATGGAAAGGTTGTATTTGTTTGACAGAAGCACACGTGTTGAAGAAATTAAGATGTTATCAGCAAACCTGGAGATTTGTCTTCCATGAACAGGCAAGCTCTGATTATGAGATTCAGGTGAGTTAGTGTATTTTTAAATATCATGTAATGTGTCTTCCGGAATTTTCTGTCAGTCTAGATGTGTTGTGTATGATAATTGGTAAGGCTGTAGAAGACAATGAAGTTCCAGCTTTTAGTGGGGACTTATTTTTTGACAAGTTTGGCAAGGGCTTTCACTGTTCATATAGAACTCTGGGCCAAGAACATGTGCAAATGAGATTATTAAAAAAGTATGAAGATTTGCATCAAAGCCCTTTTTTTTTTTTTTTTAAGTCCATACACGGGCTTTTTAATACATTCAAATAAGTTTAATAATAAGACTTATTTTTAACAGTATAAATATTTTTTTCTATGCAGACTTATATTTATAATAAGTCTAAAAAGTCACGATCTGAAGTTAACTTTGTTATCCTGGGTTGTGCCTTGAATGACAAAGGTGTTGTTTTTATCATGCATAGTCATTGTAATCACCACAGCTTCACAGCTCCTAGGCTCTGGATTTGGATGCAGGTTTGAATTTTGCTGAGTCAGAAAAGCCTTTTTTTCTAAACTCAGTAATGACCAACCAACAAAATGACACCAGTGTACTTACGGTTACTTTCTGCTGACCCAAAATATCATCATTCTAGCAACTGACATGGTTTTTAGTGTCTTCTCTGTCTTTGCTGGACAGCAAGGTGTCTGTTAATTCTGTGCAAGAAATGAGGTGACTTCTGCTGCAAAGGTAACCTGTACATATATATAGCTTGTAAGAGATTTTCAAATAACGATTTGTGTTCTACATTTGAGTTCTACATGTTGCCTTTCTAATGTATTTTTCAGTTTATTTTTGTAATTTTATGTACAATCTCGCGCAAATTACATTGGAACATGTAAATATGTGAAAACAGATCAGCTTTAAAGTTAAATTTATTAGAACCCCCTTTAAAATATAGATTTTCTAATGCAGAATTTTTGTATAGTTGTCATTTCAAAGACCTTTTGTATAAACTTTTCAATTATTTTCCTTTTTCCTTCTTTGTTAGTAAATGGAAAGATAATACAAACACCTTGAGAATGGGTGTTTTGCAGACTCTGGATATGTCTGAAGTCTCAGACATTGTGGTGAAATTTCAAATGTTTATTTCACCTTTTCATGTGAAATGGTAATAGCATCACATCAATAAATGGTAGTCAGCATTTTAACAAAGTCTAATGAACAACCCACAATGCCTTAGAGCAGCAATCAAACATGTGCCACCTTGGAGCTCGAGCTGTAACAGCCTTTTTATTGTCTTCACACCAACATTTCCCTCTGGGGTAAACACCGTAGGCTTGTGAATTACCTGTGCGATGAGAAAGAGGGTTCAATTCTATTCTTGCTCGTACCTCACAGTGTCATAACACACCTTCATTAGGAGCTTTGTAGAGTGTGTCATTTTTACTGCAGAGCACATGAGACTGTGGGATGGCATTCCCTGTAAACCACTCATCAAATGATGGCACAGTCTTTTCGTCTCTTTGGATTACCACAATATTATCGCAAAATTACTTTCAAAGCTTTGTCTAATAAACAGTGTGGGCTACAGGGAGAGTCCTGTGCAATCAACAGGACTAAGCTGACGCCATCTGATTGTGTTTGTCTTGCAAAGCAGAATGCTAGTGGACTTGAACTTGAACGTTGGGGAACTTCCTTCAGTAGTTTAACCCCATTCCATTTTCACTGTTTAGATTGTTGTTTGGGGTTGTTGGCAAGATGAGTGTCGTGTGAGTACTTCTTGGGTATCAACCAAACAGTATGGCAGCTTTGTTCACACCGCCTGCCTTCTGTAACTCTCTTATAGTAAAGTCACAGTATTACATTGTGAGTACATGAATTTTTTTCCTGTTTCTCCATAAATGTGTTGAAAAATTTGCAGTTTTTACTGAATTCTAGAAAATGAGTTAGTTTGGAACCAGAGTCCATGAGGTTATCCAACCTAATAATGCATATTGACAAATAAATTTTTCCTGTGGAATCCAGTGTTGAGTGATTGTTTATTTACCGATTTCCTTTCCAAGTGAAGTAAAATAACCTACAGTGACTTGGCAGGTTTGATTGATTACTGCTGTTTAATGTGTATGTAGTGAATATGAATATGTACATATGATGAGGAATCAATGCAATTTTCTTGCCTAAGCAAGGTGCAAGATGCAAAGTAGTAGGTGAACCTCCCCAGTGCATGACAATGACAATGATCACAACAATCATGCAATGCGTGACACTGCCCTATACTATACAGGCCCAAAAGTAACTGGCAATTGTTTTTTTTTTTTTTTTTTTTTTTTATTTTTAATTTATTGCCAGCTTTTAAGAATGCAGGACATTTCACTCATCTAGTCTTCATCGTTGACATAAAACCAGGGAACAAAATCAATACAGTTGGCATTAATAAGGTTCATTGTTGCACCATTTCCAGGTGGCTTCAGAAAATTATTACAGAAAAATTATTTATGTAATTTATACAATTACCAATGGGTTTAAGGCGCCTGCTGATCTATGACTGACGTTTAAAGGTCCTGCCAGTTGCTGATTTGAGACACTGTATGATGAAATTTACATTTAGTAAGACATATTAGTGTAAATGTCATTGTTCTGGTTTCATTTCCTTTTCGAACCATTAGCTAGCAAAGCAAGACTCTGAACCTTACCTTAATGCATATTGTATAGTCTTGATAGTTAAATAGGAGAACTTGGGACTAACTGACAGAATAATAGTGTTTTGCCACTGTTTTTAACTTCTCTTGATGTTGATTTGAAATGTTTCAGTTTGACAGTGTTTGTTATTCTTTTATAGACATCTATTCATAAAATACAGTGCATTGATCATATTACTTTAACATTTGTTAATTTATCAGACCTTTATCCAAAACAGCATACAGCTCACAAAAGTGCACTTCACCAACACATAGCAAGATATAGATGTGGACATGTGATTTTCAAAGTACATTTTGACTGATGTCACCTTTGGAATCAGCACACATTAGATGGGTAGCTGTATATAGAATTGGTACAGAATATAACATTGCTAAAACAGACAGAACTGAAAATATTTGGGCTTTTAATTTTAAAAAGATACATCCTTATAAAATTTTTTTATACATGTTGTGCTATTCTTATAGATTAACACACACACCGTCTGAAACTACTTGTCCCATGCGGGGTCGTGGGGACCCAGAGCCTAACCCAGCAACACAGGGCGTAAGGCTGGAGGGGGAGGGGACACACCCAGGATGGGATGCCAGTCCGTCGCAAGGCACCCCTAGCAGGACTCAAACCCTAGACCCACCGGAGAGCAGGACCCGGTCAGACCCACTGCGTTCTCCCAGATTAACACAATAAAATATATATAAAACAATCATCATTGTGTCTTTCAATTTGTATTTTTAAATTGAGGAAATTGTATCTATATTGAATAAATAGAGAAAATCAATTTTTGAATTAAAACAACACTATTGCAATATAGATGAAGTTCACAATATATAGGCTATGGATTGAATTTTGAAAATGTCTGGGGTCATTTCTTGTGTGGATGCCAAGAGGTGGGTCACAACAGGAAAAAAAAATAGGACAATTGTGACTCCTGTAATGGAGGCATATCACTCGGGTTTAAGAGTTCTTCAAAGTGCTCCTTCCACCTCCCGACAATATCCTCATCGGAGGTCAGAGTTTCTCCACCCTTGCTGAGCACAGCCTGGGCGAAACACCTCCGACCCCTTCTGAGCTGCCGGATGATTCTCCAGAACCTCTTTGAAGCCGACCGATAGTCGTTTTCCATGGCCTCTCCAAACTCCTCCCGTGCCCGGGATTTTGCTTCTGCAACCGCAGCCGCTGCTGCCTTTTTCACCTGCCGGTACCTGTCTGCTGAGTCAGGAGTCCCCAGAGCCAACCAGGCCCTAAAGGCCTCCTTCTTCAGCTTGACGGCTTCCCTCACCACCGGTGTCTACCAGCAGGTTCTCGGGTTGCCGCCCTGGCTGGCACCAACAAGCTTTTGGCCACAGCTGTGCCTGGCTGCTTCCACAATGGAGGTTTTGAACAGGGTCCATTCCCTACCCCTTCCAGGACATGGGAGAAGCTCTTCCGGAGGTGTGAGTTAAAATCATTCTGGATGAGGTCCTCTGACAGTCGTTCCCAGCACACCTTCATTAAACGTCTAGGCCTACCGAATCTGTCCATCAGTTTTCCCTGCCGTCTGATCCAACTCACCACCAGATGGTGATCAGTTGACAGCTCAGCACCTCTCTTCACCTGAGTGTCCAAAACATGTGGCCTCAAGTCAGAAGAAACGACTACAAAGTCGATCATTGACCTTTGGCCCAAGGAGCTCTGGTACCAAGTATGCTTATGAGCATCCTTGTGTTCGAACATGGTGTTTGTTATAGACAAACCATGACTAGCACAGAAGTCCAATAACATTCACCATTTCGATTTAGATCGGGCAGGCCGTTCTTCCCAATCACCCCCCACCAGATTTCCCAGTCATTGCCAACGTGTTTGTTGAAAGTCCCTCAGCAGGACTATGGAATCTGTAGGTGGGGCCCCGTCCAGAACCCCCCAACCCTCTCCAAGAAGATCGAATACTCTGAACTGCTGTTTTGTGCATAAGCACACACAATAAAGTTTTCCTCTCTGCGACCCTAAGTCACATTGAGGCAACCCTCTCGCCCACCGGGACAATCTCCAACTGTATGGCAGCCAGCCAGAGCCTTGTGAGTATCCCCACACCCACCCGGCACCTCTCACCCCGTGCAACTCCTGAGTAGGAGAGGGACTATCCCCTATCGAGGAGTTTGCTTCCAGAGCCAACACTGTGAGTGGAGGTGAGCCCAGCTATATCTAGTTGGTATTTCTCAACCTGCTGCACCAGTTCCAGCTCCTTCCCCCCAATGAGGTAACATTCCATGTACCAAGATCTAGTTTCTGTCGCGAGGGGTCGCGACGCCATGCGCCACCCTGCCCTCTCCCGCTGCCTGGTACACATTGCATCCAACCTCCATGTTGGACCTTGCAGGTGGTGGGCCCACATGGCTCCCCCACGATGCCTTTTCAGGCTGAGCCCGGCTGGGTTACGTGGGCTGCCCAGCCACCAGGCGTTCGCCTAGGAACACTACCCCCAGGCCTGGCTCCAGGGGTAGGTCCTGGTGGCCATATTCCGGGCAGGGTAAACGTTCTTTTGTTCCCATTTTCCATAGGGGTTTTTTGGATTGTGTTAGTCTGGATCTTCACTCCAGACCTGTTCGCCTGTTCATTCTTGTGTCTTATATTAGCTCTATTGCAGTGAGCAGTACTTTAAGCATATAGATCTTGCCCAGGATTTATGTTGGAACAAATCAGAGCTCTTGTTTCCGTAACATTTACTTTTGTTCAAGATTCTTATATGATTTTAATAAATGTAACAATATTTTATAAACAGCACATACACTACATTTGTAATTATAGCAGTTACACATCATATGTGACTTTAATAATTTAATACTGACATTCAGTACTTCTTCATGCTGCTAATACAAAGAAGTGAGGCCTCTGGTGTATGGCAATGCTAATCTCAGCACGGTTACCTGATTGCTTTGCTTCCAACAAAGACTTAGTACAATGTCATAGTGTGATGTCGTTACAGTAATTTTAGATTTTATTTTATTCATGAAAGATTATTTATTCATCCATTTTTTACCATTACTAACAATTAAAGAAATGGTAAAAAGTACACAGAGTGTATTGAGACAAATTTCTTAGAGAAGGTGAAACTTGGAGTGTAACTCTGTACTACCTTTGACATACTGCCTGTTCATTACCTCAAACTATGAGAAAGCAAGACATGTCTTTTTAAATTATTAAATTGAATTATTTAGACACTTTTACAGGGCTGTAGCTGCAATGCTACAAAAGGGGAAAAAAGAAAAGGAGTCTTAGTAACTTTATGCATCTTGGTGGCTCTGCTATCCCATTTGCCTTGTTTTCAACTCAATACACATGATCAACCTTTTTTTCATGTTAACAACCTTTAGGGACCTACCCCACAATGTAATAATTTTACTGCCTTACCTTTAGTGCATCAGTTCTCAGTGTTTCAGTATTACTTTATACTGTATTTCCACAAGGACAAAAAAAGACTGGATCAATTTCAAATGTTTCTCTATCTTTTTAAAGTGTTTCCAAACACAGAACGTGCAGTAGACATTTATTTCAGACAATGGATCAGCCTGATCAGATGCTTCATGTAATTTCCTATCATGCAGCTTTTGGTCTGGTCTAGGATGTGTGCCAATGTCTCTGTTTTTGTGGTATTAGGGTGTGTCCAGAAACTGGGCATCCAGGAACTTGTGTGACACATGAATATGGTAAATGGACATAAATGATACCTCAGTGGTAATTATTTTAAGTCCTCAAACCAATCTGTACACTATTTTAGCTGGTCTGTCTTTTTAAATGTCACCTAGAAAATTACCTGGCCAAATGCACTTCTGTGGTTATGTGGGAGGCTGCTGGAGTTATAAAGACGTGTAGAAATCACTTGTCAAGTTTCGATCAAATTTATATTTTTAATAACAATATAATCAAAAGGGGGGTGCAGTGCCATAGTGGGTTTGGCCAGGGCCTGCTCTCATGTGGGCCTGAGATTCGAGTCCTGCTTGGGGTGCCTTGTGATGGACTGCTGTCCCCTCCTGTGTGTGTCTCCTCCCCCTCCAGCCTTGTGCCCTGTGCTGCTGAATTAGGCTCCGGTTTGCCGTGACCCCGCTTGGGACAAGCAGTTACAGACAGTGTGTGTGCGTATAATCAAAGTAGATGCTAATGTTACAACAAAAATTTGTGAAACCTTACAATTATATGGATATCAGCATGAATAGCTTCTAAATGAGATATGATCCTCAACTAAGTCATGATAAATAAGACAGCTCCATCCATCCATCCATCCATCCATCCAATTTCAATAACTGTTTGTCCTGGTCAGCATCACAGTGAACTGGAGCCTATCCTTGAAGCATTAACAACCAGTAAAGAAAGTTTGGTTAAACTAACAGCACACATAAAACTATAAACTGAAATATTGTTTTTGAACAATGTTAAAATATTGAGTCAGGGATGGAATGTGGGGATGGACCTGCGCTGCAATTTGAAGCCATTTTGGTCCATTCTTCTCAGTACAATTTTTCCGCTCATGTATATATGTTTGTTGGTTTACTGTAGCAATCTGTTTCAGATCATGCCACAACATTTCCATAGGACTGAGATCAGAACTCCTCTGTAATGTTGTTTTTATTGTTTGAGCCTCTTTATTGGTGATTTGCTCCTGTATTTGGAGCTATCGGCATTCTGGAACACCTTTTTAACACATTACTTCATAAATAGATGCCCTGATATTATGATGTAGAATCTCCTGATACAATCTGGAATGAATTCATTGTTGCCACAATAGGTGCAAGTTGTTCAAGCCTTGAGGCAACAAAGCAGCCCCTCACCAAAATGCAGTGATGCATACAGTGATACATCCCACAAGCATGCATTACAGATGGGATAAGGTTCTGAAGTCGATATTCAGCATTTTGTTTCCTTCAGGCATACGGCTTTGAATTTTTGTCAAATAGTTCAATTCTTACCCCATCTGTGAACAAACTGACTGTATGTCAAAAACTGGATGTCTGTATCTGTACCTCTCTATCTATTGGTGAAATGCACTTCTGCCTGAATTGTACATCACTTTAGAGAAAAGCGCCTGCTAAATGAATAAATGTAAAATGTGAATTTGCTAGAAGTTTTCTTAAAAATAAAAATGATTAATTTCCTAAAAGTTAAATATGCATTTGGCTATTACATTTTCATAGCCATCCTTATTTGGTTGAAATAACATGATAAATTTGAAAATGTATGGTATACAAATCGCAGAGCGGTGCTTGAAAAATTGTGAACCCTGTAGAATTTTCCCTATTTCTGCATAAATATGACCTAAAATGTGATCATATTTTCACTTAAGTCCTACAACTAGCTCGAGAACCCTACTAAACAAATGAGACAAAACAGTATAACAGCTTCTGCTTGTGCTGGAAATTTAAATTTTTGTGAATTTATCCATCCATCCATCCATCCATCCATCCATCCATCCATCCATCTTCCTCCGCTTTTATCCGGGGCCGGGTCGCGGGGGCAGCAGTCCGAGCAGAGTCCTCCAGACTTCCCTCTCCCCGCACACCTCCTCCAGTTCCTCTGGGGGAACCCCAAGGCGTTCCCAGGCCAGCCGGGAGACATAGTCTCTCCAACGTGTCCTGGGTCTGCCCCGAGGCCTCCTCCCAGTGGGACAAGCCCGGAACACCTCCCCAGGGAGGCGTCCGGGAGGCATCCGGAACAGATGCCCGAGCCACCTCAACTGGCTCCTCTCGATGCGGAGGAGCAGCGGCTCTACTCCGAGCTCCTCCCGGGTGACTGAGCTCCTCACCCTATCCCTAAGGGTGCGCCCAGCCACTCTGCGGAGGAAACTCATTTCTGCCGCTTGTATCCGCGATCTCATTCTTTCGGTCATGATCCAGAGTTCATGGCTATAGGTGAGGGTAGGAACGTAGATCGACCGGTAAATTGAGAGCTTCGCCTTACGACTCAGCTCCCTCTTCACCACAACAGACCAGTACAATGACCGCATTACTGCAGACGCCGCACCGATCCGTCTGTCAACCTGCCGCTCCATTTTTCCCTCACTCGTGAACAAGACCCCGAGATACTTAAACTCCTCCACTTGAGGGAGCAACTCCCCCCTAACCCGGAGGGGGCAATCCACCTTTTTCCGACTGAGAACCATGGCCTCGGATTTGGAGGTGCTGATTCTCATCCCCGCCGCTTCGCACTCGGCTGCAAACCTCCCCAGTGCACGCTGCAAGTCTTGAACTGATGAAGCCAACAGGACCACATCGTCCGCAAAAAGCAGAGACGAGATCCTGCGGCCACCAAAACAGACACCCTCCATTCCCTGGCTGCGCCTAGAAATTCTGTCCATGAAGATAATGAACAGAATCGGTGACAAAGGGCAGCCCTGGCGGAGTCCAACATGCACCGGGAACAGGTCTGACTTACTGCCGGCAATGCGAACCAAGCTCCTGCTCCGGTCATACAGGGAACGAACAGCCCGTAGCAACGAGCCCCGAACCCCATAATCCCGGAATACCCCCCATAGGATGCCACGAGGGACACGGTCGAATGCCTTCTCCAGGTCCACAAAACACATATGGACTGGTTGGGCAAACTCCCACGAACCCTCCAGCACCCTAGTGAGGGTATAGAGCTGGTCCAGTGTTCCACGGCCAGGGCGAAAACCGCATTGCTCCTCCTGAATCCGAGGTTCGACTATCGGTCGGATTCTCCTTTCCAGTACCCTGGCATAGACTTTCCCAGGGAGGCTAAGGAGTGTGATCCCCCTGTAGTTGGAACACAATCTCCGGTCCCCCTTCTTAAAAAGAGGGACCACCACCCCGGTCTGCCAGTCCAGAGGCACCGTTCCCGAACTCCACGCGATGCTGCAGAGGCGTGTCAGCCAAGACAGCCCCACAACATCCAGAGACTTGAGAAACTCGGGGCGGATCTCATCCACCCCCGGAGCCTTGCCACCGAGGAGTTTTTTGACTACCTCAGCAACTTCAGCCAGGGTAATGGACGAGTCCCCCTCCAAGTCCCCGGCCTCAGCTTCCTCTACGGAAGGCGTGTCGGAGGGATTGAGGAGATCCTCAAAGTACTCCTTCTACCGCCCGAGGGCATCCTCAGCTGAGGTCAGCAGCGCACCACTTCCACTGTAAACAGTGTTCGTGGAACACCGCTTCCCCCCTCTGAGTCGCCGAACGGTTTGCCAGAATCTCTTTGAGGCCGACCGAAAGTCTTCCTCCATGGCCTCACCGAACTCCTCCCAAGCCCGAGTTTTTGCCGCGGCGACTGCCAGAGCCGCGCTCCGTTTGGCCCGTCGGTACCTGTCAGCTGCTTCAGGAGTCCCATGAGCCAGCCAGGCCCGATAGAACTCCTTCTTCAGCTTGACGGCATCCCTTACTTCCGGTGTCCACCACCGTGTTCGGGGATTGCCGCGGCCACAGGCGCCGGAGACCTTATGGCCGCAGCTCTGAACCGCCGCCCCAACAATGGAGGCGCGGAACATAGTCCATTCGGACTCGATGTCCCCCACCTCCCTCGGGACCTGGTTGAAGCTCTGTCGGAGGTGGGAGTTGAAGACCTCTCTGACAGGGGCCTCCGCCAAACGTTCCCAACAGACCCTCACTATGTGTTTGGGCCTCCCAGGTCTGTCCAGCTTTTTCCCCCGCCATCGAATCCAACTCACCACCAGGGGGTGATCAGTTGACAGCTCAGCCCCTCTCTTCACCCGAGTGTCCAAGACATATGGCCGAAGGTCAGAAGAAACGACTACAAAGTCGATCATCGACCTCCGACCTAGGGTGTCCTGGTGCCAAGTGCACTGATGGACACCCTTATGCATGAACATGGTGTTCGTTATGGATAAACCGCGACTAGCACAGAAATCCAATAACAACTCACCGCTCGGGTTCAGATCAGGGAGGCCATTCCTCCCAATCACGCCCCTCCAGGTATCACTGTCGCTGCCCACGTGGGCGTTGAAGTCCCCCAGTAGAACGACAGAGTCCCCAGTGGGAGCGTTTTCCAGCACGCCCCCCAGGGACTTTAAAAAGGCTGGGTACTCTACACTGCCGCTACGCACATAAGCACAAACGACAGTGAGAGACCGTTCCCTGACCCGAAGGCGTAGGGAGACGACCCTCTCATTCACCGGGGTAGACTCCAACACATGGCGGCTGAACTGGGGGGCTATTAATAAGCCCACACCCGCCCGCCGCCTCTCACCTTCGGCAACGCCAGAATAGTGGAGAGTCCACCCTTGATCGAGAAGAGTGGTTCCAGAACCCAAGCTGTGAGTGGAAGTGAGCCCGACTATATCTAGACGGTATCTCTCAACTTCCCGCACCAGCTCAGGCTCCTTCCCCGCCCGTGAGGTGACATTCCAAGTCCCAAAAGCCAGAGTTGGCGCCCGAGGTTTGGGTCGGCTGGGCACTCGGCCCCGACCACCACCCAAATCGCAATGCACCGGCCCCTTATGGTTTCTCCGGCAGGTGGTGAGCCCACCGAAGAGCGGCTCCACGTCATGGCTTCGGGCTAAGCCCGGCCAGGCCCCGTGGGCATAGACCTGGCCAACAGGCGCTCGCATGCGAGCCCCCCCCCCAGGCCTGGCTCCAGGGTGGGGCCCCGGTGACCCCATACCGGGCGGGGTAAACGGAAGCCTTGATTTTTTCTTCATAAGGGGTTTTTGAACCGCGCTTTGTCTCGTCTGTCATCCAGGACCTGTCTGCCATGGGAGACCCTACCAGGGGCATATAGCCCCAGACAACATAGCTCCTGGACTCATTCAGGCACTCAAACCCCTCCACTAGGGTAAGGTGGCGGTTCACGGAGGGGGTTTTTCGTAATTTATCTTTTGTAATGAAAGAAGTGACTTGAGGGGAAGTTCCATGTCAGCGGCTAGGGCTCTAGTGGGTTTATTCTCTAAGGATGACTGTCCTGGCACTTAATTGAAGAATCTTTTCTGGCATCAATGTTTTGCGTTCAAGGATGGATAGAAAAATGGGTTCAACAACTGAAGACATGTCAGAGCTAGAGAGTGACAGAAGGACCGTGGGGTTCCTAGCCTGGACCTGCTAAGACAGAGCAACAGATGGCTCAGAACAGGTGATTTCTGATCACCTTCCTACAATTTTTTTTTTTTTTTTTTTTTGAGACACACAAACATTTACGTACAATACAGGAGTAGCAGCTATGTAAAGGCATGATCATAAAGGTGTTGTGCATGAACATTTACACCTTACATGAGCTTAAGAGTACATGAGCCAAGTGAGTCTGGAAGAGGTGAGTTTTCAGACCCTTTTTAAATGCGGTCTTAAATTTGATCTAGGCAGCTATAGGAAGCCAGTACAGAGAAATGAGTAGAGGAGAAACACAGGAACACTTTGGCAAGTCAAACACAACTCGGGCAGCAGCATTCTTTATCAACTGTAGAAGTCTGATGGCAGTAGCAGGAAGGCCACACGAGAGAGTAGCAGTGGTCCAGAACGGATGTCACCATGGACTGGACAAATAGTAGGGTAGAGTCAGTTGTGAGGTCAGGACGGATCCTGTGAATTTTATGCAGGATGTATCTGCAGGTCTGGGTTGTGGCTTTGATGTGCCAAGAGAAAGATGCACTTAATTCAATCATCACTCCCAGACTCTTAGCTGAGGAGGTAGGTAAAATGAGTGAGTTTTCCAGTTTAATAGCGAGATTGTGACAGGAAGTCAAGCCAGCTGGGAGGTGTAGGATCTCTCTTTTGGAGAGGTTGAGTTGGAGGTGGTGATCAGACATCCATGCACAGATGTCCATCAGGCAATGTCTGATGCTCAAGGTGAAAAAGAGAAGAAGAGTTGGGTATCATAAGCATAGCAGTGGTATTTGAATCCATGGGAGGCAATGACAGAACTGAGGGAGAAGGTGTAGATCAAGAAGAGCAGAGGACCCAGTACTGAGCCCTGCAGGACACTGGTTGAGAGAGGCAGAGGAGTAGAATGAGAGCTCCGCCAGACCATGTGGTAGGATTTGTCACATAGGTTGGACTCAAACCATCTTAGTGCTGTTCTTTTTATCCCAAACTGACTAAGAGAGGAAAGTAGAATCCGGTGGTTGACAGTATCAAATGCTGCAGACAAGTCGAGGAGGATGGGGACCAAGGAGAGGGTGTGAGGTTGGCAGCTCTAGCCAACTGAAGAGCATCAGACACTGCTAGGAGTCCCGTCTCCGACCAGCTTTGAATCCACACTGATATCCATTGAGGAGATGGTTCCGGGTGAGGAATTCAGATAGTTTATCACAGGCCACCCATTCTAGATGCACTAATTTTACATTTACATTTGCATTTATTTATTTACCAGGTGCTTTTCTCCAAAGCAACTTCTAATGAACTCTATGTGTTGAAACAGGATAGTGGATTTAAGAAAAAGGTCCCAAATTCCCAACTCACATGTTGTGATCTTTTTGCCAATCCAGGAAAATTGTTGTGAGTTCCTAGAGGAGTATGTGAGTGGTGACAAAGAGCTTACTCTGTCACAGTGCACTTCTAGTTAAAACAAAAACGGTGAGGGTTCTGACAGATCTTTCTTAAATGCAACATCCCACAACTTAAGATGCACTCCAAGCAAAATATTAAAATGAAACATCAAATTTTTTTCAAATTTGCAGGAAAATCTGTTTCTTTTGTCGGGGGGTGGGAGGGGTGTCACAGGAGGATTTGAGCAGACATAGTCAAATGTCCCACATTGTGAAATACCTCTCCTTTGTCTATATCCTTTGACAGTATCCTTACATGGCACAGAAATCATGGTGCAGACAAGTGAATACAGTTTTGGCAAGAGCAACTTTAAAACAACAACGGTCTCAGAGTGAACATATAAGTAATAGGAGGTGTTTAAGATCAGATTTTGACACCGGAGCTGAAATGTACTTTCAGTTGTGCAATAACTTGCATATTTTGCAATACAAATTGAATTATTTCAGTGCTGCTTTCATTTCAACCAGGAATTAAAATGACCTCATCCAAGTTTTTATTCACCTGCCTCAGTTGAAAACCTGAAGTGAAATTTTAAAAGGAAATTTTAGTGTTGAACTCTCACACAAAAGTAATGCGTAACCTTTTCATTTCATTTCACAAAAACTGCACAATATCATTGAGCTTTGTGATTAAAAGACTACAGGAAACACAGCAGCCTATAATTACAAATAGCTTTAGGTTAACTCTCAGAAAGACACACCACTTCAGTTTCAGAGGCGTTTCCATTCATGCCTAAGGAGCTAACTGCAAGTCATTTTGTCATTTTTGTTTATATCCTCTTTTACACCAGAGTTCTTCTTTACACAGGATGTTCAATAATAGAGAGCAGAAAATTAACAGTAACATAAATCATGGCAATTCAACTGCTTATAAATTCAGTTACTGTAAATAAGATCTCTTAGCATAATCCAATTATTAATAATATCCTATGGAATTGCTTCTTGTGTATGAATAAAACTGAATGAAATATTGATTTTTTACATGTGTTTTGTTTAAATTTTATAACTTGGGAAAAATAAGCATATAATTGCATGTACATAGTAGTTGTACATATTTTGATGTGTAATTTGTTCCTAGGGAATTAAGCTTTCACAAAACATGTAAAACCATGGCAGCCTTTTTACATGAAGAAAGTTCAGTTTAAAAGTAAGTTGAGAAGAACAGAACTGCTCTGTGTGCCTTTAAACATATGCTTAAACCTAACGTGTGCATTTGCAACTTCCTTTTTTTCTGTCCCCTTTTTCCTTTCCCTCTTAAAATTTTTGCGGGATCACACGATTTTTAGGAAAATCTGTTTCCGCAAGCCATTTATTGTAAAGGAGATTTGATTGTTTTTTGTGAATATATTTGCATTTATTCATTTAGCAGACGCTTTTCTCGAAAGCGATGTACATCTCAGAATATTTATGTAGAAGCTTCATTTCAAAATGACAAAGGAAGAGTAGGTGAAGATGAGTCAGAACACCTTCTCACAAGACCTACTATGGCCAGAGGAAAGCACAAGATCACAAAACACAGAGACAGCTGAACACACTCACCCATGCTCAACAGAGGGGAGACTAAACCCAGGACTCTGGAGGAAGCTGCATTTGCAAAGGAATCCCAAGGTAAAACTAAGGAGCTGGTGATTGACTTCAGGAAACATGATATGGTACATGCACTCATCTATATAGGAGGGGGCATTGTAGAGAAGGTCAACAGCTTGAAATTCCTAGGGGTCACCCTCACTGCTAAACTCACATGGACAGAGCACACAGCATCAACCATCAAAAAGGCCCATCAATGTCTCCCCTTCCTCAGGCATCTGAAGAAAGCTAGGATGTCCACTACAGTCCTCACCACTTTCTACAGATGTGCTGTAGAGTCCGTCCTCACAGGGTGTATTACGTCCTTGTGTGGCAGCTGCTCCATACAGGACAAGAAAGCCCTACAGAGGGTGGTCAAAATAGCTCAGGAAATTATTGGCACACAGCTACCAGCAGTCCAGGACACCTACACCACACGCTGCCTCAGAAAGATGATGCGCATCATGAAAGATCATAGTCACCCCGCACAGGCACTTATCTCTTTTTTGCCGTCTGGAAAGAGGCTCAGGTCTGTTCGAACCCCGCACTGCTAGGTACAGGAACTGCTTTTACCCCAGTGCTGTAAGAGTATACAGCACTCACCAATGTGCCACCTTTGGCAACTAGAGTTGGACTGCTCCTTCCAAGTACATTGGCACATTACACTGTCAGTTTTAGCATTTTCAGTTTTAAGTTCTCTGGCTGTCTACTGCTATTTATTGTTATTATTGTTACTGTTATTTTTTGTTATTGTTATTAGAATTACTTATTGTTATTGTTTTGCTTTATGCAGTATTATCTATTGTTTTTGTTCATAGTCTGTGGAGAAGCACTCAATAAGAATTTCATGGTACTTGTATATGGTACTTGTACCTATGACAATAAAACTTGGAACTTTTTTCAGTCAAATAACAAAAGAACCTTGTTCAAGTATATGAAGCCCCAGAAGACACACATTTGGAAGTCATTAGGAGTGCAGAAGATCTGTCAGCAGGGACTACAGGCAAAGGAAGTGTGACTTTCACTGCATTTGGAACAAAGAGAGAAAGGGACTGAGAAGTGTGTCCAGAATATTTGCCAGCAAAAGCTTCCTCCTGCAGTTATAGGCATGAAACTAAAATGAACATTCTATCTTTAAATGCTTCAAAACCTGTGGTGACAGAATGCTTTCCTTATGGCCAGCAGAGAAAACTAATATAGATGGGTTACAAGGGTTCCACATTAAAGTTTCTTGAGTGTAAAATTTTAAAGGCACATTTGTCAGAGCTCCTGGTGGCTGGACTGTGCTCTATTATTGTCCTTGGTAAATGCTGAACAAATACGAACAATGAGCAAACCACAAAGGGAAAACAATGACTACGGGGAATTATGCACCAGAAATGTGGATTTATATAGTATGAAATAATATTTCCATTTGTCTGCATAATCTAAATTCTTGAACTTTTAAACAACAGTGCTTACGTTTCTACTTCAGTTTACAGCAAATTACTCCAAAAACCCTGTGACACTTCAACTGGTCAAAAAAAAAAAAAAAAAAAAAAACAATATTAAGACTATGTTGGACAAAATTCTATCTTTCTGAAGTTCTTGCTAATACAGTGTTTTCCCATACTCTGCAAAGGGAATCATATAATCAAGGTACTTTGTTATACATCTGAGAGGGAACATTTCCAGAATCCACATCTCCATGCTTGTATTTTTTTTTTTTCACTCAAATGACATTGCAGGTTTTCCTTTTCGGAGGTTTGAGCATCATGGGGACAGCTAACCAAGGCAAAGGAAACTGAGGTCATTCCAAACTAAACAAAGATAGCTTTAAGCAGCTCAGGAGCAATTTATCTGCCATATGGTAAGATAATTGTTTTAAGCATTGAAACAATAGAACCAAAAAACTGTCTTTATAAAGTTCTCGAACACTGAAAAGATTATTTAATGATGCAGAATTGCATTATTGCTTCTTCTATCCTATTTGTTCTGGTATTTATGCTAGTAGAACATTAAAAGGGATTGGCATACTGTAAAGCTCAAGTTAAATAATCATGAATTCATGGTTTGTGCATTAAATTTCCAACCCTCATTCCAGTCCATCGAGCCTTTTTTTGTTTAAAAGTTCATTTAAAATTCATTAAAAAGAAAGAAGGAAATAAAGAAAAACACTATGTATCGGATACCTCTCAAGGTCTACATGTTAAATCTCTCACACACACCCACACACATTGTCTGAACTGCTTGTTCCATATGGGGTTGCGGGGAGCCGGAGCCTAACCCAGCAACACAGGGCGTAAGGCTGGAGGAGGAGGGAATACACCCAGGACGGGACGCCAGTCCGTTACAAGGCACCCTAAGCGGAATTCGAACCCCAGACCCACCGGAGAGCAGGACCCAGTCCAACCCGCTGCACCACCACACCCCCCTCATGTTAAATCAATGATGCTAAAATGGCCTGTGCTGTAAATGCTTTAACTCTTTGATGTCCAGATGCAAGTTAATGCACATTAGAACAGTTGTGTACAAGCCATTTCTTCCACATTTTATTGTGACAGTTCTACATATAAGGTAAGAAATCTATCAAATATATCATAATAATATACACTGATCAGCCACAACATTAAAGCCACTGACAGGTAAAGTGAGTAATATTGATTGTCTTGTAACAATGGCACCTGTCAAGGGGTGGGATATATTAGACAGCAAGTGAACAGTCAGTTCTTGAATTTGATGTGTTGGAAGTAGGAAAAATGGGCAGGCGTAAGGATCTGAGTGACTTACATTACATTTATTCATTTAGCTGACACTTTTCTCCAAACCAACTTACAATGTTAAGGTTACAATTATTACAAGCTTACAATTATTTACCCATTTATGCAACTGGATAATATTACTGGAGCAATTTAGGTTTGGTACTTTGCTCAGGGATACTATAGCTAGAAGTAGGAGTCAAACCTGTGACTGGTCCAAAGGCAGGAGCTTTAACCACTGTACTACCAGCTGTCCCATCTTCTGTTCTTAATCCACCACCACAATGTCCACTTTGGATCTAGAAGTCCCATATGATCTTAGCCTTGTCATTCTCAACCACCTTCTGAGGTGTGTCCCATTCAGACCTGGGAGGGTCCAACCGACACTTGGTGCAGATGTTCCTGTACTATATCCCAGCCATTTGGTTGTACTGTTCAGCGTATGCTGTTCGTGCCTACATCTTGCACCCTGCCACTCGGTGTTGGATTGTCTCTGGGGCCTTTTTGCAGTCTGAACTTTGGGTCCTGCCTGGTATGGTAGACCCATGCTTCTGTTGATCTTGTGCTTAGAGCCTGCTCCTCTGCTGCCATGATTAGTGCCTCAGTTCTGTCCTTCAGTCTTTTCCAGCCACTGGTAGGATTTCTGGATGTCATTCAGCTTTGCTATCTGCCGATGGTATTATTCTATGGAGGGGCTTGTCCTGCCGTGGTACTTCTGTTGGTTCTTTAACCACCTGCCCTCTCTGAGACATTCTCTTAGCTGGTTATCCTAAGAGCCATTTCTCTGATGTATTTCAGGATGTTCTGTGTTTCAGCCAGGATAGTGGCCTTGACACTCACTAAGCCCTTCCTTCAGACAGATGTGCAGTCTTTGAGTGTTGGACTTCAGGTGGAATCCTCCATGCATTGTGAGGAGTTCCTGGGTCCTGGTATCAGCAGCTTCTATTCTGCGTTGGCCAGCCCACTATACCAGCTGGGAACCTGATGACCAGTAGGGTGTAGATGTTGATTGCTTGGACTGGTTTCATTTTCTGGAGGTATTTGGCTGTTGCTGTCTTTCTTGCCTCTTCATCATGGTTCCCATGTGGCTGTGGGATCTCCAGGGGACTTTTAGCTGTCTTGTATGTCTTCTATGCTGCCTTGTGTTAGTTCATTCCCTTCAGGTCTGCTAACCACTGGGCATTAGTGTTATATGTTGCCTCTTTCTTCCATTTGCTTTTCCAGTACTCTTCAGTTTCAGCTCTTATTGGACCTGAGCTCTGGGTGTTCCTGCACTGTAGTTGGGAGTACACCTTGTCTGGTTCTTTGGTGAACAGGGCATTTACCCATCTGGCCTTTGCTTCTCTGGAGTATCTCCGTAGTCTCGTAAACACTAGAGTAAACCTTTGTTCTGCAGTCTCCAGGGCCTCAGCTGTGGACGTTCTATTGTATTTCTTTAGCACCCAATGCCTATCCTTGATCTTAGCACTATTCTATACTCGAACCAGTCTACTATGTCCTGGCATGCTGCCTTCATCTTGGCCTCCAGCTTTCATCTAACCCTAACCCAAGGCACCCCAAGCAGGACTCAAACCCCAGACCCACCAGAGAGCAGGAACCAGTCAAGCCTGCTGTGCCACCATCTCCCCGTTTCTGATGCCCAGCTTATGTTTTTCAAGAAAAAAAAAACAAAAAACAAATCAGTAACAAAATTTAATCGAAGTGTGTCCAAAAAAATTTGAAAATCACATCATGTGACTACAGCGGGAGTACTAAGTCCAGTACTAAAGTGGACCGAGTACAGTAATGTACTGTAGAAGGTGCAAATATGCAAAATGAATAAATGTAAATCTCTTTTATACTATCCTGAAATCATGGGCTGATAATTATATAGGTGTTTCACAGTGTTTTGGTGATATTTGGGAAAATTGGTTTGTGGCTTTTGAATAGGCCGGGAACACATTATTATTTTTTCCCATTTAAAATAATGGGAAATGGGCTTTCGATAGCTACGCTTTTTTTGGGGACAGATTAATTTAGTAAATCAAGGTATTGCTGTATTTACACTCCAGTATCTAGAAGCAAAAAGAAAAAGAGCTAGTGTTTTCAATAACTCTTTGGTCAGTGTTTCAGTGCAAATGCTTTCTCTACTATAAAATATCACTGCACTACATATGTCACGTTTTTTATTCCACTTCTTCATTGCCTTAATTTTTATTTTATTTTTTTTTTTTTTTCCAGTTTATTTCATTTACTGGGCAGGGCTACCAAATTCCTGCTCTGTGGCAAGAGGCTCTTACATTATAGGTGAGCATTGCTCAGCTTCATCCTATTTGGCATCCCTCACATACTTTTATTGGATGCCATTTGTCAGGCAAAGCAGTGCCAAGTTGGTTGGGGGCTGAAATGGCTTTCTGTTCAAGGAGACGGCAAGATAAATCCTGGAACATGCTTATCTAATATTTTGCCTCTGGCACGGCCTGTTTCATGGCTGCCTTCCGAGGCAGGCTTGGCTCATGGAAAGCCTGCGAGAGTAGGTAGCTCACTGTTTGACATTTAAATGTGTTGTGTTTCTTTATGTCTCTTGGCTTAGCTTCTGTCTGTGATGTCATTTCAGTATCTCCAGGTGGCAAAACAGAATGTGACAGCTGATGGGTGGTTCGCTAATAGAAAGTGGTCATTATGGTCAGAGATCACTCAAGTGGTACAGATTTTCTGAAAGAAAAAAATTGGCGCATACATGAAAGAGGGCATTTAAAAAATAAAGACTTTCAGTGTTCGGTTTCAATGCATTGCTAAAATTTTACATTTTCTTGAGAACAAAGGAATGATAGATGGTGATTTCTATGTAATGCTTTCTGTGTAACTCAAATATGCTTTGTTGGACAATAAATATAAGTGCACTCAGTTGTGGAGTGCAGCTTTCAAAAATTAGTTTTTAACCTGGATATTCTGCTGTGTTGGCAAATAGATTTTAATAATGAAATTATAGAGAATATGGAGCAGAGTATTGCTTTGTTTCCTTACAGCACTGATTCCAGTGTTTCCCCACAATGGTCAAGAAAAATGGGGGGTTTTATTGGGCATGTGTGGGAGTTTATAGTTAAGTGCAGCCTGTTGGGAAACATTTTCCAAGGCCCTGCTAATCTGTGGGATGTAGCGAGTGGTGCGCGACAGGGGAGAGCATGCGCAGAGCAAAGCCAATGGTACATGATGCACCATCACAGGGCCTGTATCTGCTGGAATCAGCAGCCAGCACCACCCAGGACAGCTGGACTCTATCGCTCCATCCACTGTGGTCCCAACCATGTTTGCACTCACAATACAACTTATACTAACCACTCACCACTGCTCACATTTGAGCAGTCCATATTCATGATACCTAATTATTCTAAATTTCAACTTATCTGGCTGTTGCCCTTTCTGCACATTAACCTTTAATTAATCAATTTTATATCTTCCTATAAGCACACATTTTTAAAATAAACAGCTCCTAAAATAAATTTGCAGTTTTTCTACGTAATTTGGGCTCCATCTATAACAGTCAGGAATAAATTAGAGGTTTGCACATAATCGTGTACTGACTCTAAGTCCGGGAAAACTCAGATACTGTTCTAATTCTAGTCTGTGATATTGAGTTGTGCTGCTAGAATGAGTTGTATAGTGTGAACTGCCTTTAGGGTGTGACTGACAGAGAGAGAGTAACTTTACAATCACAACAGCACAACATCCCATCAACCTGTACTGTCTATGATTGGCTCAGAATCAGTGCTACACAGGTGTGCTCTTATATACATTCTACATGTATGCAGATTCTCCACAAAGGTTTCTGTCAAGGTAAACTGAAAAAGAATAGTGCGTTTCCCCAAACCTCAACAGGTCAAGTGGAGGGCAGTACAGATAAATGGCACACAACAGTCCCAACTACTGAAGTCTGTTTTCACTGTGTGAAGCACCTGTGGGCAGCGGGTAATATAGCATAATGGTTAGAGCTGCTGCGTTGGGAGTCGCAGGTTACAGATTCAAGTCCCACCTCCTCTGCAGTAAGTACTCTGCACCAACGTTTACCCTGAGTGCTCTAGTAAAAATTGCCCAGAGAGCTGAATGATTATAAGTGGCTTAATTGAGAAACATGTCAACTATCCAAGTGAATGGGTCTCACACACCATCACAACCATGAGCTGTGGACTGCACTGTAGCATTTTCTTAATGGATTCTCTCTTTTGCAGGCTATGTCTAAAACAGATGTTCCCTATCATGGATGGAATGTTTGCTTTGCTCATATTGACAATAATATTTTGTACCTTATATTCATACCTGGAATAGGCTTTTTGAATTGAATAAAAGCACCAGTAATTAAAACTATCAGAAATAACTCCAGCAGTAATGTCTCACAAATATTTTTGAAGACTGTAATATACTTCAACATAGATTTAAATTATGATGTTTGTATTTTGAATTAAAAAAGTATTCAGTACTGGATTTTGCCATTTAAACATTGCATATGACATATTTAATTATCTTTTTCAAACTAGAATGCCTAGGAAGGGTGGACAGCCACTGGGACTTGGACCCCCAGAGGTTTTTTTCCTCCCTTACCCTTCAGTTGGGAATTTTTTTGTTCCTTTCTCCGGCCAGTAGGCATAATTACAGCTTTAAGAATTGCAGGGATGCTGTAGTAATTTAATATATACCAACTATCTGTTTATTTGTCTTATGCCTTTGTTCAGTCCTCTGTAGAAATGCGCTTTCTAAAAATAAATTGAATTGAAATAACCACATATTTTAAACTACTTCCAGCCCCACTGCTTATAAATCCATACAGATATATTCATACAATTTTTTTCTCTGCCCAGATTCATATACCAGTGAATAGGAAGTCTGCAACCTGTATTAATCTTTGTGGAAACATGTCATTTTAGTTAATTGCTAATTTGCCAAAGGGTATATATGCCATGAATGAAAGAATGTTAAAGTGCACTTGATGTCATGGTTCAAAGAAATTAAAAGTCACCAACAGAGTTAAATTTTAATACAATTGTAATCCAGATACATTTAAACTCATAATTAATTTCCCTTTGAGTTTAACTCTTAAAAATACTATTTAAAAATTCTGTAATGACAGAAGTAAAACAGTATTATCTGCAGCAGTTGCTTTTACAGTGACACAGATATGCTAGCTTTAGTTATCTGAGGTCCATTGTACAAATTTTTGGACCTCTGGGAATCTGCATGTGTCCCTATACCTGTTTTTGTTTCATCTCTGTTTTGGAAGAAGTGGGAAATCATGCTGAAATGGTTTCTCCAGTTGCAGTGGGGGGAGGCTGTGAGAGCACCTCTGTATGACATGCTTCTGACAGCCATTTTACTCCTAATCCAGGGTGAGGAAACTAACTCTTTGATTGTGGGCCATGTACATGTGTACATGTCACAGTCAGCCTTCAATCAGTAGACATTCTATAGTCTGTTAAACTCTGTTATCCACTCTATTAGATCGACAATCAGTTAGTGAACAGGCATACATTCCTTGAAAGTTAAGCCATTACTTTATTAATTTATAAATTTTTTACATTGGGATACAGGATTTCACACCAACAAAGAAACTAAATATAAAACTAAGTATAACTATACTCCTGCCAAGTTATTCATGATAATAATTACAAATTACACCCATCTGAACAAAGGCCGTGAGGCATTCTGGGATGGGGTAAAGATGGATGCATGGACGTCAATCATTATGAACATTTATTGGAACACAGGCACACTAATGAAAGTAATGTTTCCAGCCCTAGGACCCCCTTTTCCTCAAGGACCTGTATCTCAAGCCAGCCAGCCTTCCCTGAATTTTTTTACGGATCAGAGTGGATCACCAGCCCATTAATGGTGTCTGGTTCCACACACTGTCCAGCCTTCTCTGCATACTTAGACTTTCTCAAGCTTTTCTTAACTTTTTCATGCTGTCCAACAGGCACTCACCCCCTTATAATCCCTTTCAGCCTCCACAGTGGTTGAACAACTATTTTACATCTTTCCCACAATTCCCAACTATTTACAATAAACATATTTTCCCAATCAAACATGATACTCCTTGGCAATGCGGCTCATTACAATACTTTCTTCTTTCATGTTATTACTCCTTACTCTGCATATTTATAAGTAATTTCCAGAATAAAGCCTGAATACATACACATACACACACACACACACATTTTCAGAACCGCTTGTCCCATATGGGGTCGCAGGGAACCGGAGCCAACCCGGTAACATGGCGTAAGGCCGGAGGGGGAGGGGACACACCCAGGACGGGACGCCAGTCCGTCACAGGGCACCCCAAGCAGGACTTGAACCCCAGACTCACTGGAGAGCAGGACTGTGGTCCAACCCACTGCGCCACCACGCCCCCCTAAAGCCTGAATACTAAAATGAAATTAATTTCACTTCAGATTTTTGCTGCCTGGAGTTTACTGTGGAAACCCAAGAATGATAGCACCTTTAGGTAAATCAGCTAAATTACAATATTTGAGATCAGTGAAAAACAGCTCCCTCACTGTGCATAACCACTTGTTCTACACAGGGTCAAGGTGATGAAGAGCCTATACTGGAAACATAGGATGCGAGGTGAGGGACTGATATGATGCCAAATCACTGACTCCAGACATCTTGACTGAATCAAAAGAGAACCACCGACATTCTTATTATTCAGCCACTACTTCAAGTCCTGTGCCAGTAAACTCTTTGAAAGTGCTTTTAACACGTGACATAGTTCTGAAAGTCAGAAAAAAACCCAACTTGGCTTCAGGTTTTTATCACATTCACATGCTCATTAAGGTACTTAGCCAGTTCTTGCTATACTACCCTGGTTGTTAAAAGAACTGAAATAAAATGAAATAATGCCACATTAAAAACAGTGTAAGACAGTTACAGTAAATTTTCACACTAACTCTTTTATTACCTGCTCATAAGGCAGTCTATAGCAAACTCTATAAAGCTTGAAAGAAGCATAAAGAAATAACACCACCAACAGAAACTGGTAGGAACCAAAGGAGAAGATGGAACATGACAGAACACATACAATGGACAACCAACACAGCCATCTATCCTAGTGGTCTGCTAACTTCAGTAGCCCTGAAGTTTGTGACAATGTGACAAAAATATTTGACAAAATCCTGCTGCAAACACATGAAAGCTTTCTCCAAGAGGTATGAGCTCTCTACCTGCATGGTCTAAATGATAAAATTGAGTTGTATTATACCTCCAGTACTCAACAAGGCAGTAAGTGACAGTTCCTTCAGAGAGGAGGGTAGAAAGGAGAGGTGACCAGTCTGGGGCCAAAGTCCCAGTGTCCTCTTTGGCAATGTGTGTGGCCAGTCTCTCTCGCTTCCTGTTTAAAAAAAAAGAAAATAAAAATCATTGTCACAGTGGCACTGAAAGAGCAACTCTTTCACTCTTTCAACTAAAGTCTGCTAGGGCTTGATGGGTGCTTTTGCTCCTCAAAGAGAACCACTGTCTTCACAGCTCCATCCGTTCTGTTACTCTGCCAACTGGAACTCCATAGCCAGGACTCCCACAGGGCAACACATGTTCTGCCCCACTTCTGACACCAGTATGAAGCAGACAATTTGTGAAAGGTGGGTTGCGTAAAGCAGTCAGTGAAGCAGGCATTAACAAAAACCAGCAGGAATCAAAGGAGAACGTGGAATTCAACAGTCACCATACAGACAGTGGGCAACCAACTGAACAGACAAACTTTGTGAAAACAAAACAATTCACTTCAGTACCATAACAATCACCAAAACTGAAAAATGTTAACACAACAGAGTATTTCTTAAATATAATTAAAACAAAAATGACACACTGTTCAACAAGGGATGAAGTGAATGCTTACCTCACCCTGACACTACAGTATGTCTCATAAACACCACAGACCTTGAATCTCCTGATGCTGAGGTAGTACCTCGAAGACAAAGCTGTGAAATAAGAAACTCTAAAGATGTGTCATTGTTCTTCAAAACAATGGCACACAAGATGTTTCACCACTACTGTTGAAGTATAACAGAAAAATTAAAATATCTATCTATCTAGTGAAAAACTACTCAGTCAGTGCAGAGTCTCGATGGTTTGAAGGCCATCCAAGAAACATAGAGTGTGAGCCAGGGTACAATATACAAAACAGGTATATATATATAAATATATATTTATCAATACAGTGAAAATGATTTTAAACTTTCCAGGTCTATTTGGTATTTCATTATTCATGCAAGGCATTTTAATGGCTGGCAGCATGTGGTAGTATTTTGCTCCTAACAGCCACAATTTCTGCAATGAAAAGTTAATTGAACTAATAGCATGATTGTGATTATCTTAAAAACCTTTGCTTCCTCCAGAACAATGAACTTGCTTATTACTTATTTAAAATATTGAGAAGCTGAAATAAGTGGCAAGCAGGAAAAGTATTTTACATTAATTTTTTCCATAGAAATATTATTCTACATAACCATTTAAATGAGTGCAATATTAGACCTATGTGTATTTTGTGTATGTTTTGTACATAAAAAGTATTTATTATTCAAATCATTTCTGTGAGTCAGCTTCACAGGAACATGTTCAAACTAGTCCCAGTACAAATCTTGTAAGTAGATAAAGGGAAGGAGAGTAGATATTATTGGCAACTCATATAGGTAGCTTGCCAATATTTACATTCTTGGTGTTACTTATCTAGACAGACAAACGAACAAAACATCAAGAATACACAACATGCAAATATGCAATACATTCAATAATTCATGTAATTTTAAGAATTTCTATTTCTGTGAATTCACTACATCTTCATACATATCATCACCTTCAGATTAGGCAATTACAAAAGCATACTACATGTGTTAGAATTTTAAAGTTGGCACTAAATGTCCAAATCTTTTCATGTTTTATCCAGAGGGAAAATAATGACATGCTTCTTAATGTACTGGCAGACGGCTGAACAGCAGCATTTTTAACATAAGTGAAACCACAGGCAGCATGAAAAATGGCAGTCATTAAGCGTATAACGTGTTATATGGAGATAATTCAATAGGAAGCCTATGATAAGAAAGGAGAGATGATAATGAGTGAGTCTTAAGTTTGTTTTAAAAATGGTACACAGTGTCACACCCTCCACCTCAGCACAACGAGGAGCGCCTGCCCCACATCAGGGGATGAGTGGATGAAAGGAAAGCGCGGAACACAAACAATTGCAGAATCTTGTTCAGCCTTATTACTCACTCGTGCTTCTTGCACTAGTTCTCCTGCCTTCCCTGATCCCTTGTCCTCATTCTTGCCCACGCCTTCATCCTTGTTTCCCTGCCCGTTCCTGTAATCCACGACTTCTTGGTTTACCGTGACTTCTCACCCGTTTTCTGGATTATGACTCTCGGATTCTCCCTTCGGATATCGTTCACACATCGGTGACCATTTGCCTATTTCCTCAACCGTGTCTTTTGGATTATCCCATGAGAAATCTTCCAGTGCTCCACACTTGGGTCCGACGCTTTTGCTTCGGGGGAACACCGTGACACATAGTTTCAGCATGGTTTGGTTTTTTTAGAATGTATGACTGTTTGTGCAGTGATGACATATGTTAGTGTGACATTGGGACAAAAAAAGATTTATGGAATTGTCATTGCTTCGTTCCGAATGATAACGGACTCAAGTGCAGAAGTTGTTTTTCTAGTTGTTTATTAGAACAGATGGGCTTGATTGCAAAGAGAGATCGAGGGACAGGCAATGGTTGGGCGATCAGCAAACAGAGTATGAGGGATGAGACAAGAATCGTGGTTGGAACAAAAACAAGCAAAGGTCAAGATCGGAGAGAATAACAGGTAACACAGTCCAGCAGGAAGCAGCAGTTGCTCGAAATGAGGTTTCACATTCACATCTCCTCGGTGTGCCTCTTTATCCTTGCTCCCATCAAGGAACAGCAGGTGTCGCCAATGTGTTGGCTGATGGGGATGTGACAATACCCCCCCCCCCCAATGGGCGGCCCTGAACGCCCTAGGCCTAGATGGTGGATGCCCCCGGTAGCGAGGGACCGGACACTTGGGATGGTCCCTGTGAAAAACAATGATTAATGCAGGATCCAGAATGTCTGATGCAGCTACCCAGGACCGTTCCTCTGGGCCGTATCCCTCCCTGTCGACGAGATACTGCAATCGACCCCGCCGCTGGTGAGAATCCAACAGGGCTCGAACCGTGTATGTTTGGTCCCTGTCAATCGGCAACGGCGGAGACCGAGCTGCATCGGCCGGTGGCTGGTAAAGCGAGACTCCACAAGGCTTCAGGAGGGAGACGTGGAAGGTGGGATGCACCCGGAGGTCCGGGGGCAACTGCAGGCGGTAGGTAACTGGCGTCACTCGGCGTAAGATCTTGAATGGGCCGATGTAGTGGGGTCTGAGTTTTTTTGAAGGAACCTTCAAACGGAGGTCTTGGGTTGAGAGCCAGACTTGTTGTGCAGGCAGGAAGAAGAGAGTGTGTTGATGTTGATCTGCCTGAGGCTTGTATCTTTCGGAGCTGCAGAGCAGGTGGTCCCGTACGGTACGCCACACACGCTCGCTTTCTTGGTGCCAGGACTCCACCGCCAGGACCGGACTCTGAGGGGATTCTCTAGGAAACAAGGCTGGCTGGTATCCTAAGGCAAACTGAAAGGGCGACATACCCGTGGAACAGTATGGAAAAGAATTGTGAGCGTACTCCACCCAAGGCAGGTAGCGCACCCACTGGTGCTGTTGCTGGGAATAGTATGTTCAGAGGTACCTGAGATATCTTGCTGTAGGCGTTCGACCTGCCCATTGGCCTGCAGGTGGTACCCAGCCGTCAGGCTCACCGTCACTCCTAGTCGCCTCCCAAAGGCCCTCCAAACCCTGGAGGTGAACTGCAGTCCCCTCTCTTGAGACAATGTCCTCTGGGAGCCTGTACAACTGAAAGACTTGTTCGAAGAGGATCTCTGCAACTCCAAGAGCAGTCGGTAGCTTTGGAAGAGGGACCAATCGACATGCTTTCGAAAACCGATCGACCACTGTGAGTACCACCGTCTTACCCTCTGATGCGGGCAGGTCGACCAGGAAGTCAAGGGCAACATGTGTCCATGGTCGGGTTGGTATGGGAAGTGGTTCCAGGAGTCCCGCGGGCTTCTCTGGCAGGGTCCGGGTCTGGGCACGTGATACAGGCTTGCACGAAGTCCCGGATGTCGTCTGCCAAGGAAGGCCACCAGAACGCCCCTGTAAGAGAGAAAGAGTACGCCAGATACCTGGGTGGCCCTCCTCGGGTGCCTCGTGGGCCCACTGCATCACCGCAGTGCGTAGTTGACTGGGCACATATTCTCTCCCTGCGGGTCTTCCTGGAGGCTCAGTTTCTCCAGCCTGGGTGTCTTGGATGTCCTGGAGGAGTTGTCACCTGACAGAACCCACTATACACCCCTTGGGTAGGATCCCCTCAAGAGAGGCTCGTGCCGTGTCGGGGATCCTAGACAGAGTGTCGGCTTTAGTGTTCTTGGACCCTGGTCGATAGGACACGGTGAAATTGAACCGGCTGAAGAACAGAGCCTAACGGGCCTGGAATGCGTTCAGCCGTCTGGCCTTCTCAAGGTACTCGAGATTCTGGTGGTCGGTGAGTACAAGGAACGGATGTACAGCCCCTTCCAGCTAATGCCACCATTCCTCAAGCATAAGTTTGATGGCTAAGAGCTCCCGGTTCCCAATGTCATAGTTACATTCTGCAGGGGTCATTTTCCATGAGAAGAAGGCACAGGGGAACAGTTTTGGGGGATTCCCTTGCCGTTGTGACAGTACTGCCTCCACGCCGATGGAAGAGGCGTCAACCTCTACCACAAATGGCAAGGAAGCATCTGGCTGCTTCAGCACCGGGGCAGAGGTGAACCGGGCCTTCAGGTCCTGGAAGGCCCTCTCTGCTGCCTCACCCCAAGGGAGCCGACATTTCTTGCTGGCGGTGAGAGCAGTGAGGGGGGCGGCCACGGTGCTAAAGCCTCTGATGAAACAACGATAGAAATTGGCGAAGCCAAGGAAGTGCTGGAGTGCCCTTAATGTGGTTGGTCGGGGCCATGAAGTCATGGCACTGACCTTTCTGGGGTCCGTGGAGATCCCCTGCTGGCTCAGGATGTATCCCAGGAAGGACACCTGGTTCTGGTGGAACAAGCATTTCTCCCCCTTGACATAGAGACGATGCTCTAGGAGACGTTTCAGGACGACCTGTACCTGGTGGATGTGCTCTTCTCGTGTATGGGAGTAGACCAGGATGTCATCCAGATAGACGATCAGAAAACGGTTCATGAAATCCCCCAGCACGTTATTCAGGAAGGCTTGGAAGACCGAAGGGGCGTTTGCCAGGACAAACAGCATTACCCGGTATTCATAATGACCTAGGGAGGTGGAGAACGCCGTCTTCCATTCGTCCCCTTCGCAGATCCTGATCAGGTTGTACGCACTGCGGAGATCTAGCTTGGTAAACAAGGAAGAACCACGTATGCTCTCCAAGGCGGCTGTGATCAGAGGCAACGGATGGGGATATTTAACAGTGTTCGCATTCAACCCCCGATAGTCGATGCAGGGACGTAAGCCCCCGTCTTTTTTATGACAAAGAAGTGTTTGGGGGGACGAGGGCAGGGGCCCTGCGTTGATCGCTACGACCTACGGAGCGGTTCAAATAAGTCGGGTGAAGTCCAGGGGCAGGTTGCACACCAAAGACCACAGGACATCAATACCTCTGTCTTAGAGGAGGCAAGGCCAAACATGGATGCACAAGGCAGCATCGATCATGGGGAGGATGCGGGGCAGATGATATCAAGACGGGCAGGGAAGGAAAGGGGTAGAAAACTTAAGGTGAGATGGCCAGGTGCCACTGACTGTAAGGAGTGGACCTCTGTTAACAATGATTTGAGAGGGATTTTAAATGGTTTGAAGGGTACGGCTGAGTCTAAGTTAAACCAGTTGGGTGAGATTATATATGACTATGGGGAGAAGAGATTTGGGGTGTTTGAGAAGAAGCATAAAGGTGAGCAGAGTAGGTTAAAGTCAAGAAGGCAGATGGAAATTGAGAGGTTGGTAAAGGAAAGAAGACATCTAAAAAAGCTTTGGAAACGAGCAGATGAGGAAGGTAGAAGTGGTATTAATATCTTGCAGGAAGAATTGAAACGTAGATTGGTAGTGTTGAGGAGAGCGGAAAAGCTTAGATTGAGGAGAAAGAAGAAGGAACAGGCTAGGGTGGCATTCTTTAAGGACCCATTTAAATTTGTGAAGTCCTTGCTTGAGCAAGAGAAGTCTGGGTGTTTAGATGTTCCAAGAAGGGAGTTGGAGAGCTATCTGCGGGGAATGCACACCGATGGTGAAAGTGAGAGGGTTTTTGAGGTACCTGCAGACATTCCTCCACTAGGGGAGATTGTGGTACAAATGGATGTGTGTCCTCCAAGGTTGAAAGAAGTACAAGAGGTGGTACAGCGTGCAAGGGCAGCATCTGCTCCAGGACCCAATGGGATTCCTTACCGGGTGTACAAAGGTGCCCCAGACGTCTTAAAGTTTTTGTGGAAGCAGATGGTGGTCGTATGGAAAAAAGGTATTATTCCAAAGGAATGGCGGCGAGCAGGAGGAGTGTTTATACCCAAAGAGAAAGATGCGGTAGATATAGGGCAGTTCAGGCCAATATGCCTTCTTAACGTTGAAGGGAAAATATTTTTCACTGTTGTGGCACAGAGGTTATCTGCATATTTGTTGGTCAACAATTTAATTGACACCTCTGTGCAGAAGGCAGGAATTTCGGGTTTTTCAGGTTGTTTAGAGCATTGCAGTATGATTTGGCATCAGATAAAGGAGGCCAAGATGGATGGTAAAGACCTCCATGTGATCTTCTTGGACTTGGCAAATGCCTTTGGCTCAGTGCCGCATGTTTTGTTGTGGAGGGCATTTGATTTCTTTAAAGTTCCAGAGTGTATTACGAGACTGGTTAAGGTGTATTTTGAAGACATTAAGTTTTATTTCTGTACCAAGCAATACACCACATCTTGGCAGCGGCTGGGAATTGGTATAATGGCCGGATGCACAATCTCGCCTTTGGCTTTTACCATGGCTATGGAGGTGTTAATAAGGGCGTCGAGATGGGTGGTTGGGGGTATGAGGCTGAAGGATGGTCCTCACCTTCCACCAATCAGAGCGTATATGGATGATATGACTCTGCTTACTACTACTGTCCCATGTACTCGTCGTTTATTAACGAAGTTGAATGGAAATCTAAAACTGGCCGGATTGAAAATTAAACCTAGTAAGTGTAGGAGTTTGTCGGTAGTTAAAGGAAAGTTATCACGGGAGAATTTCCAGATTGATGGGGAAAAGATTCCGTCAGTGGCTGAAAGGCCAATTAAGAGCTTGGGTCGCTGGTATGATTCCTCATTTAGCGATAAGGAGCAGGTCAAAAGATTAAGGGAGGATGTTGTACTGGCAATTAATAGGATTGATAAATCCTTTTTGCCAGGGAAGCTGAAGGTTTGGTGCCTTCAGTTTGGTTTATTGCCTCGTATTAGATGGCCGCTAACTATATACGAGGTCTGTATGTCAGAGGTTGAAAGGCTGGAAAGGGTTATGAGCAAAGCTATTAGGAGATGGTTGGGGGTTCCTCATTGTTTGAGCAGTGTGGCTCTGTATGGAAATGGGGTTTTGGAACTACCACTGACTAGCCTCGTGGAAGAATTTAAGTGTGCCAAGGTTGGTTTGGAATTAACACTGTCAAACTCAAGAGACCCAGTGGTGAGATCGGTTCCTGTAAGTTTAAAAAAAGGACGTAAGTGGGATCCACGGGAAGCTGTTGCGCAAGCGCAGACAGCGCTTGGGCACAGAGATGTGGTTGGTCAGGTGCAGGTAGGTAGGGCGGGGCTCGGTGCCGGTGATCGAATAAAGCTGTGGAGTAAAGCTAAGTTACCGGAGAGGAGGAAGATGGTGATTGGTTTTATTCGCGAACAGGAAGAGGAGGCAAGGCGGGTAACTGCGACGTCACATGGTGTGCAAGGGCGATGTTTGGCTTGGGAGCATGTGGAGAAGCGGAAGATCAGCTGGCGTGATCTGTGGGCGATGGACGCCGGTCGTATTAAGTTTCTCATCGGAGCCACCTACGATGTTCTCCCTACTCCGCAGAATCTTAATCGCTGGGTAGGTACAGAGCCGACTTGCAGCTTGTGCGGTGGTGTAGCCTCTTTGAGGCACATTCTATCTGCATGTAAGGTTAGTTTATCTCAGGGAAGATATACTTGGAGGCATAATGAAGTGTTAAGATCCTTGGCATGCTTGTTGGAGAACAAGCGGGTTGAAGTTAATTCACTCCCGCAGTATGGAAGAAATAAGCTTATTTCTTTCGTGCGGGAGGGGGAGAGTGTTATAAGTCACGCGCGTGGTCGTGGTGATACGAGTTTTAAATGGGGTGAAGTGCGTGACTGGAAGTTGTTGGCGGATGTGGGAAAACAACTGCAGATGCCGCAGTGCATTGCGATCACGGCGTTGAGACCCGATATTGTGCTGTACTCCGAGGGCGCACGGATAGTGTACTTCATTGAATTAACAATACCTTTCGAAGACTCATTGGAAGATGCCTTTGAGAGGAAGAAATTGAAGTACACTGAGTTGGCTGGTGAGGTGAGGGAGCGAGGCTGGCAGTGCGTTATTAGACCAGTGGAGATCGGTACTAGAGGGTTTGTTGCAAAATCAACCACGTCGCTGCTGTTGGAGTTTGGTTTTAGGGGTCAGTCGTTAAGAGCAGCCATTAAAGGCTTGTCAGAGGTAGCAGAAAGATCTAGTCAGTGGTTGTGGATGAGAAGGCACCAGGGTGCTTGGGGGAAGCACACTTGAGTGGGGAGTACTCACCTAGGTGAACATCAATGGTTTGAGTTTTGTTGTCACCTCCATATGCTGGTATGGTGTATTGGTTGGTTGTTGGTGGTTGGGGTGGTTTTTTTTTTTTTTTGGTGGGTGGAGTCGCTGGGATGGCACTGTGGGCATGGAGGGGGGTGGGTCTGGGACGCCAGATCTCACTGTTGAGCCTTCTGGAGGTGTAGTGGGCTCAATTCAATGAAACATCAATGAAGGAAGGTGCCCACTTGACAACCCCAACGAAGTGCACGCGGTGGCTCCCGGCAAGGAGGATGGTGTTTGCCCATGATATTTTTTGTGAAGGGAATTGGTTGGTTTTGGGAGGGATGGTATATTGTGGCATGGTTGGTTTGTCTAGCCCCCTTGGTTTTTGGCACGAGGGGTTGAATATCTTTCCCTGTGTATTATTGTATGGATGAAAAAGAAACCAGCTGATGCAGGAGAGGTGGAGGGCCAGATGAGGCCCGAAGCAAGGGCCTCGGTGACGTACTCTTGCATAGCCCTCTGTTCCGGCAATGATAGAGGATACACCTGGCCCAGGGGTGGTGTCATCCCTGGCAAGAGGTCAATCGTGCAGTCCCAGGGTCGGTGAGGGGGTAGGTCAGCCCCTCAGGTCTTACTGAAGACCTTCCGCAGGTCCTCGTACTCCGGGGAATCTCTGGTGAAGGAAGGCTCTCAATGCCCTCCACAGATGTTGCTTGGCAGGGAAGCGTCAGGCAAGATGAGCAATAGTTAATTCCCCAAGACACCAGTTCTTTAGTGCTCCAACAGAAGACCGGATCGTGTCGCATCAACCAAGGATAGCCTAAAATGATTAGGGTGTCTTGGGCACATATCAAAAAGAAGGTGAGTGCCTCTTGGTGACAGGCTTCCGTCTCGAGCTGAAGCGGAATGCTACAAGTGTCCACCACACCGGAACCAAGGGGTTGGTTGTCAAAGGCTTTAGCCCTTAAGGTGACCTCACAGGTTTGGCATGGAATGTAGTGCGTTCTGGCGAAGCCCCAATCCATAAAACAGCCAGCTGCACCAGAATCTATTAGCACACTCGTCTGTACCCGGTTCCCCTCCCAGGTGATGCAGACCGGCAATCGCAATTGGCCCCTGTGTTGCCCGGAACTCACCTTGGGTTCCCTGGATGTCCCTTGGGGTGGTCACATGGGACAAGTCGAACAGAGGTGGGCTAGGGGAGCCGCAGTACAGGCACAGGTTCCACAACAGGCAATGCCTCCTCTCCTCAGGGCCTAGCCGGCTCTGCCCCACCTGCACGGGCTCTCTCTCCTTCTCAGACCGGGGTGCAGTGAGGAAAACCTGTCTCCCGCGATGCTGTTGGTTCTGGCCAAGGTTGTTGATTGCAGTGGTGGTCTCTATGAACCGATCAAAGGTCCAGTCTTCCCCTCGGTAGGTCAGCTCTGCCTGGATCCGGGGGTGGAGCCCGTTGCAGAAACAGGTAAGGAGAGCAGCGGAGTTCCAGCCACTCTTCGCTGCGAGGGGCCAGAACTCGAGGGCGTATTCGGCCACGGTCCGGTTTCCCTGGCTCAGGTGCATGAGACGGTCACCAGCTGTGCGGCCGGCATGTGGGTGGTCAAACACAGCTTCGAACTTTTCACGAAAGGCAACATAGGTGGTTTTCTGGTGCGTGCGCCACCCTGCCGCCGCCCAGGCGAGCCGAGCCGACCAACAAGGACAATACAAATTTGGTCTTGGCTTCGTCAGTCTGGTACATGCGTGGGGCGCATTCAAACACCAACTCGTGCTGCATCAAGAAGTCTTGACACGGGTCGGGGGGTGCTGTCGTACCGCTCCGGAAAGGCGCTATTCATAACAGGTCCTGAAGCCTCTGGAGGCGCAGGTGGTGCATCACTCTCAGGGACTGCAGGCGCAGGTGGGCTGTATTATTCCTCCTGCTTGCAGTGCTTGAATCAGTCTGTTGACTGTCTTTTCCAGTGGTTTCAGGGACTGGTCATGCGCACCAAGGAGCTCGCCCTGGGAGGCGAGAGCAGTATGCATCTGTGTGTAATCTGCTGAGTCCGTATTCGAGGCGGAAGCTTCTGTCATTGCTTCATTCCAAATGATAATGGACTCAAGTGCAGAAATCATTTTTCTAGTTGTTTATTAGAACAGATGGACTTGATCCAAAAGAGAGGTCGAGGGACAGGCAATGGTCGGGCAATCAGCAAACAGGGTATGAGGGATAAGACAAGAATCGTGGTCGGAACAAGAACAAGCAAAGGTCAAGATTGGAGGGAGTAACAGGTAACACAATCCAGCAGGAAGTAGCAGTTGCTCGAAATGAGGTTTCACATTCACATCTCCTCGGTGTGCCTCCTTATCCTCCTCCCATCAAGGAACAGCAGGTGTCGGCAATGTGTTGGCTGATGAAATGAATGAGAAAAATGAGAATGATTAAGACAACATTTTGTGTGAAGATTGTTTCCAATCTTGCATTACAATCTGAAAATTCCTTTTCCAAAATGTTGCTTTTTTCAGGATTGCTGAAACTGCTGAAGATTATTCCCTTTGTTTATTTCCATATGAATAAGATGGAAATCACAAGTTGTATGGGGACTAGTTTTGGAAACTCACTGTGTTATACTGGTGGTTCGGAATTCCTCCACAATGGCATATAAAGACTTGGCATTATAATGCTGGCAATACCAGGGGCTGTCTTATGAAAATGAAATGATCTGTTTGAATAACTCTGTACCATTTCATTAACTGTTTATTATTAATTACTTTATTAAGCTCATTTAATACTTCTGGACCATTTCACTGACTTTTTCACTAACAGCTGTTTGAAACATAATCTGTTTAATAGGATAAGAACTGTGGTGTTTGTGTCAGAGATTCACTCCATTGCTTGCCTGTAAGGTGATACTGGCTTGGAAAAAGTCATTTTAAAATCCTTCCACCTGCAACAAACTGTTTAGACAGGTGAGTAGGCAGCACATCTGCTGAGATAAGACTGAACTAGTCTGAACCTGAGGAAGGCCCCGAGAGAAATGGCCTTGTGTCTTCTGTAACAAAACACACTGTAAATCCACTTTTCTGTCAGTGGTATGATAAACAGGCCAGGCCTGGGGGAAGGGGCTCGCATGCAAGTGCCTGGTGGCCAGGTCTATGCCCACAGGGCCTGACTGGGCTCAGCCGGAAACCAAGATGTGGAGCCACTCTTCAGTGGGCTCACCACCTGCTGGAGAGGCTGTAAGGGGCCGGTGCATTGTGATTTGGGCGGTGGTCAGGGCCGAGCCCAACTCTGGCTTTTAGGACTTGGAATGTCACTTTGCTGGCGGGGAAGGAACCTGAGCTAGTGCGGGAGATTGAGAGATACCGTCTAGATATAGTCGGGCTCACTTCCACTCACAGCTTGGGTTCTGGAACCACTCTTCTCGACCACGGGTGGACTCTCCACTATTCTGGCATTGCCCAGGGTGAGAGGCGGCGGGTGGGTGTGGGCTTATTAATAGCCCCCCAGTTCAGCCGCCATGTGTTGGAGTCTACCCCGGTGAACGAGAGGGTCGTCTCCCTGCGCCTTCGGGTTAGGGAATGGTCTCTCACTGTCGTTTGTGCTTATGCGCCTAGTGGCAGTGCAGAGTACCCGGCCTTTTTAGAGTCCCTGGGGGGCGTGCTGGAAAGCGCTCCCACTGGGGACTCTGTCGTTCTACTGGGGGACTTCAACGCCCACGTGGGCAGCGACAGTGATACCTGGAGGAGCGTGATTGGGAGGAACGGCCTCGCTGATCTGAACCCGAGTGGTGAGTTGTTATTGGATTTCTGTGCTAGTCATGTTCATGCATAAGGGTGTCCATCAGTGCACTTGGCACCAGGACACCCTAGGTCGGAGGTCGATGATCGACTTTGTAGTCGTTTCTTCTGATCTTCGGCCATGTGTCTTGGACACTCGGGTGAAGAGAGGGGCTGAGCTGTCAACTGATCACCCCCTGGTGGTGAGTTGGATTCGATGGCGGGGGAAAAAGCTGGACAGACCTGGCAGGCCCAAACGCATAGTGAGAGTCTGTTGGGAATATTTGGCGGAGGCCCCTGTCAGAGAGATCTTCAACTCCCACCTCCAACAGAGCTTCAACCAGGTCCCGAGGGAGACTGGGGACGTTGAGTCCGAATGGACTATGTTCCACACCTCCATTGTCGGGGCGGCGGTTCGGAGCTGCGGCCATAAAGTGTCCGGCGCCTGTCGCGGCAGCAATCCCTGAACACAGTGGTGGACACTGGAGGTAAGGGATGCCGTCAAGCTGAAGAAGGAGTTCTATCGGGCCTGGCTGGTATGTTACTAATACTTTTGGAATTTTGTATTGCACCAAACTTGAGACACAACAATTGCACCAGAAGAAATAAAAGCAAGCAAATACTCACATGTAAAAACTCATGTACAGCCTTCTAAAGTTAACGACTACAATGTGAATTTGTAAATACACTGGACAATCATTTGATGATGATGATTCAACTGTTCAGTCGAGGCCGACTTTCGGTGACTTTATGGATCATCATTCTCCATGCTTTACGAACTTTGACCGTTTCTTTCAATTCTTTCATGGGCTTGTTCGTGTCGGCCTTGATTATGTCCAGCCAGCGTGTTCTTTGACGTCCTTTTCTTCTCTTCCCACTGACTATGCCAAGCATTAATGTTGTTTCCAAGGAATTAGCTCACATGATACAATGTAAATTTGTAGATACACTGGACAATCATTTACAAACATATTAATTATATAGATATAAAAATTACTTGCTTTTCTAAAAAATATTAATAGTCACATTAAAGTGATATACCTGTGTTGGGATTTTGGCCATTACAAACATGCTTATATACAGTTGGGTTTCATTTGAAATAATTGCTTTTCTTGATTTCTTTCAGTCTGATTTCTACCTCTTTCATTCTGGTGGAAAAATGCCATGGTCAACAGCCATAGTCAACAGCTATGGTCAACAGTGAGGTATTCATAAACAGCACTTAAGACCTGGACTTGGCCAAGATGACAGTGCATTGCATTGACCAAGTTGTTCAAACAAAGACAGGCTGATGATATCTCAAGATCAGGCACAGTTTTTCTTTTGTCCTCCTGGCATGCCTTCCCCATCCCACAACTCCAACAACCAACTTCAGAAGGTCTTGGTGGAAAATTTATGAAGAGATGAGCCCCCACACATGGACCATGAAGTACACACTCTGGTATGAGGAGTGTCAAGACAGGATATGTCCTCAACAGATCCCTTAGAATCACCCTGTCTCAATAAATACATCTCAGATTCTCAGCCAAAAGAGTGTATTTGCCACAGCTTGGTTGACCTAATGATGGTTTCTAATAAATTACTAAGTCTTAGGAGTTCCGGCCTTTTGGTGGCTTGTGGAAAGATACTTCATCTAGAATTTTCAATTCAATTTATTTTTATAGAGCGTTCTTCTTACGCAGTGACACAGACCGCTTTAACACAGGCATGAGGCAAGAAAAACAAAAACATCACAATAAAGAAGACAGTTGACTACAGACTATCATATAATATAATGCTTTTATCGAGCTATAAGTATGCCTATTGGCCATGGAGGAAAGGAACAAAAAATCCCAAATGAAAATAAAGGGACAAAAAAAAAAAAAAAAAACCCTGGGGGTCCAAGGGCCAGCGGCTGCCCACTGCTCCTAGGCATTCTACATTAAATGGGACTTCTAAGCCAGTTTAATAAGTAAATAAATAATAAGGGCATTGTTGCTGTATGGTAGCTTGATTTCCCAGTTCAGCAAGGTACATCTCGTCCACCATGGCAGTTGATCATCTTCAGTTGGCATTAGGGCGCATGTGACCGCCGGCCGGCCTCCTCAGGTCTTATTATAGAGAAACAATTCTCAACAAGAAAAAAGTTAGTAATTTGTAACTTAAACAAGTAATTTTAATATGCTTTGGTATAGACGTGGGAAAAACATACACAGCCAGATGAAATTACATTTTGAAGTAGAATGCCTGAGTAAACATGTAAGTTTTTAGTCTGGATTTGAAGACTGATACACATGGGGTATTTGACAGTAACTGGTAGACTATTCCCCCTCCTTGAACCGCCACCTTACCGTGGTGGAGGATTTTAAGGATCTTGACGACCTTCATATGTGGAAGTCTGGAGGTATGCACTTGCTGCTCATTGATGATCTGCATTATCATAATAACATGGTAGCCTCACAAACTGCCTGTTTTTCCTCTTCTGTCCTCTCCATGTGCTTAGAGAGGGAGAGTTCCAGCAAAAAGAGCCCTACTTTGATTACTTAGCTGGCTCTTCTTCAGAGTGTTCGTACATGAACGTGCCTGCACATAAGCAACTCAGCACATCTGGTCTCTGCAATAAGTGATTGATGCCAGCTCCATTAGTTTTCCAAACCATTTTTTTCTTTAAATATTCTCTTTCTCTAACAATTCACAGGATTGTCTCTTTCATGAACCCAAGTCTGTCAGATCAAAGAAATTCACACTTGGTCACCTTGAATGTTAAGATCACAATAGGCAATGCATATTGCTGTCAAAAGTTATTGCTTACTCATATGACTTGTGGTAAACAAACAATATGCTTTATATTAAATAAACAACCCTGTAACTTTCAGACACTCTAAAAAATTAACAGCAGATTGCTTACATATTAACTTACATATCATCTCTCAGTCACACCAGAAGTTCATATTTCCCACAAGCCCAAAGAGTACTATGTGAATAATATGAAATGATGTTCACATTTACAGCTGGGTTAGGTTGTGGACTCAGAGGTGTCTAAATAAGAGTTATTGTCCTGCCCACTCCAGATGTTCATAAATCAAATACGGAAAAAGGCATACTGTCATGCCTACCACAAGCACCTTCTAGAAGTGAGGCAAACACAGCTGAATCCAGATGAAATATGACTTGGACAGATCCACCAGCGGGAAGCTGTGGAATCTCAATGTATATGCATCTATAACCATGCTTCATCTTTGACCATGGTTTGTTACTTCCTGAAATAAAAATGTGGTACTTGGATCCATCACTAGTTCTGCCTCCATGTCTTGTTTATGACAGAAGATTCCACCCAACAGAGGGATCCGGGGGAGTTTGATAAAGTCTAAAATGTAGTGCTGACAAGGGAAACCTGTTGGGGGCCCATGATCAAACCTTGGACAAATTATCGCATTCAGTGGAAGAGATCCTCCACATCCTCCTGCAGGGCACATTCTCCAGCACCATCACAACCAGACATCCGGGGCTGCCGCAGTGCCATCAGTAGTCGCCTTGATTATGATTCAGTCTAGAAACCCGCACCTGGCAAGTCCCCTAAAGTACGACGGCTTTCTAGAGAAATGTAAAGGTTTTTTACATCTCTGCAGTGCGACCTGGTGTTCACTGATGCACCACATCACACAACACCAGAGTGAGCTGGATTGCATTCATAGTGTCACTCCTGATGGGGGTAGCGCTGAAATGGGCTACTGTCATTTGCAACCATCATAATGCGGCAAACACCACCTATGTCCAATTCAAGAGCATGTTTAAGGCCATGTTTCAACATCCCACCACCAATCGAACAGCAGGTGATCGACTAATGATAAAACAAAGTCCCAAGACAGTAGCAGAATATGCATTTCACTGTAGAACACTAGCAGTGTTGTAATGGAATAAGGATACGTAGCGGTCTTGTTTTTGTAATGGACTTCACCCGTGCATCAAAATGGAATTAGCATATAAGAGTGAAAACTGGTCATTTGAAAAGTTTGTAGAGAATACCATTATGGTGAATAATCTGGCCAGAGAATGCAGTAGACACCTGCCAGCTGTGCAGTCTTTGTTAACCCCAGACATTGAAGCCCAGGGACCCATGCAGCTGGGAAGAGGACACCTCAACCCTACTGAAAGTCAATGACGGCTGTAGGAAGGGCTCTATCTGTACTGTGGGAGCCAAGACCACTTCCGTGCTTCCTGTTCCTCGTGATCACCGAACTGGGAGAGTAGCTCCAGCAAATTATGGAAACAACATCTGAAGTCTGTGTCCAGAAGAGTTGTCAGCTGTCATTTGTATCGCATGTAAATGCTTTGATTAAGTCGTGCTTCCTTCAGTTGAGAAGCATAGCTAAAATGCGACGATTCCTTTGTAGACGGGATTCTGAGAAACTGGTTCATGCTTTTGTTTACAGCAGGCTGGATTACTGTGATGCTTAATTGTCAGGTTGTCCATACCAAACTGTATCCAGGCTACAGTTGGTACAAAATGCTGCTGCGAGAATTGTCAGTAGAACTAGGAAGTTTGACCATACAACACCGGTACTTAAATCGTTGCATTGGCTCCCGGTTGCTTACAGAGTTGATTATAAAATCCTACTTTTGACCTTTAAGGCAATACATGGCATTACTCCGGCTTACCTTTTGAGATCATTAATTTTTATATCCCAGGACGATATCTCCGTTCATTAGATGCAGGTTACCTTAAAGTACCTGTGATCAATAAGACCTCAGTAGGAGGTCGCGCCTTTAGTTATAGAGCACCTAAACTGTGGAATAGTCTACCAATTACTGTCAGAAATGCCCCGTCTGTTTCTGTTTTCAAATCCCGACTAAAGATTTACATGTTCACTCAGGCATTCCACCTCGTAATGTAATTCCACCTGCCTTGGTTATTTATTTTATCACCTTTACAAAAATGCATTTTAAATTTACTTAAGTAACAAATTACTAACTCTGTTCTATCTTCTCGTTGCGCACTACCTCGCTACATAAGACCTGAGGAGGCCGGCCAGTGGTGACAGACGAATCCCATGCTGACAGAGGATGATGTCCATCTGCCATGACGAGCGAGACGTTCCATGCCGAGCTGGGGATCCAAGATGCCATTTAGCAACATAATCATTTTTACTTGTTACACATTGGTTTACAATTGTTACTTTGTAGAATGCCCAGGAGGAGTGGGCAACCACTGACCCGTGGACCCCCAGAGGTTTTTTTTCTCCTTCAACCTTCAGTTGGGAGTTTTTGTTCCTTTCCCCGGTGGCCAGTAGGTATACTTATAGCTCTATAAAAGTTCTTCATTATGGTAGCCATTAGCTGACTGTCTTCTTTGTTTGTATCAATTTTTCTTGCTTTATGCCTGTGTTAAATTGCTCTGTATCACTGTGTGGTGTCCGAAAAGGAAGGTACACCGTTCTTTGGAGGTTTCCCTGAAACAAAGCACTGAAACACTTGAAGTGTGCAAAATAAAGAGTTTATTAGAACAGTAGCTCGTGTCACAAACTCACTTCACGTCGCGGAACCTCATCTCTTTTTGCGCGAAAACACCCCCGTTATATATAGTGCCGCCAATAACGGTTCCCACTTCTCTTAGGAAATAACCAATGACAATTATCCTTTGTCAACTTACACCCTACAGGCCAGCAGGAACCTTTCTTTTACAAAACTCTCAAGGATTCGTTCTTGGTGTAAAACACCACAGATCCTCCCCTGTAGCTTCCAATCTCTTACTACCCTTAAGAGAACAAAATATTTACAATCCTTATCAACCGCCAACAGAACAACCAACACACAATTTTTGTTTTTTTTTTTTTTTTTCCCTCTTTCTGTTGGTTACAGGTTGAAATTTCCCTTATAACCGTGGTTACATTATTACTCTTTACAAATTCAACCTTTGGGGAGCACGCCAGCTACGAACAGGATGAGCTTTCACAAAAACACTTTCAGTGGGGAAGGACGGTGATGAGGATGATGCTGATGAGAGCGGCACTGCTTCAGGTGTTGACTGTATCTCTGAATCAGTCGCAGCGCTTTCTGATATGACAATTTCACTGCCCCCCTTAACATCCATGTCAATCTTATCATAATCCCAGTTTTTTCCCTTGTCAGGAACATGACCATGTTCAACATTACCCCATCTCACCTAGATTTACTACTCAGCATCTGATTCACATGTCTCTTTACACAGTTTCCATTCACATCAACCATGTAAGTGACTGGACCCAGCACTTTTGAAATGATACCATGCAACCATTTCTCCCCTCCCCTGTAATTTTTTACCAGAACGTGTTGCCCAACAGTAAAGGTCCTGACTCTACAGGGTTCCTCAGTTTAAGCAGGGCTCGCACAATTCAGAGCCTGTGAAAAGTGTGGCCTGATCAGAGACAATCGCGTACGAACTGATCTCTTGAGGAATAACTCTGCTGGTGTCTTGTGAGTAGCACTATGAGGCGTGTTGCGGTAATTGTACAAAAAGTTAGCAACACAGTGTTGAAGTGTTTTACCCCCAACCGCTCTATTCTTTGCAAGTGCTCTTTTTAAATTCTGCACCAACCGTTCAGCCAACCCATTTGAGGCAGGATGATACGCAGGAGATTTAGTATGTCTGACCCCATTCAGCAGTAACAATTGTTCAAATTCTCGGGACGTAAACTGGGGTCCATTATGAGTGACTACTTCCTGAGGAAGACCGTAAGATGCAAATAAATGTCTCAGCACTTCGATCTTCTTTGCTGAAGTAGTTGATTGTTCCTATGCAATCTCAGGCCATCTAGCATAAGCATCCATTACTACCAAAAACAACTGCTGGTGATCCTCAGCAAAATCTAAGTGGTTTCGCTCCCAGGGTCCCAATGACCATTTCCATGTATGTACAGGAACAGGAGCAGGCATGCTACGCTGCTGCTACACGTCACACTGACTAACTACATTTTCAATGTCCATATCAAGGGCAGGCCACCAGAAAAAACTTCTGACCAACGATTTCATCTTTACCATACCCCAATTACTGTCATGAAGTTCTTCCAGTAGTCTGTCATGCAATTTTTCAGGTATTACTACACGATACCCCCAAAGAAGACAACCATTTTCCACGGAAAGTTCAAATTTCTTTGAAAAGTATGGCTTTAGTGCTTCTTCAGATATATGCTTTGGCCACCCACACATTACATGTTCCTTAACCCTTTTGAGCACAGGGTCAGCCTCCATTTCTTGTGCTATTTAGTTTGCAATGACAGGTAATTCTTCGAGATAAGACACCCTATACACTGGATTAGACCTAATGGCATTATCATCGTTCATGGGTAACCTCGACAAGGCATCAGCATTTCCATGCTGTTCTGATCTCTTGTACTGGATTTCATACTTGTATGCAGACAAGATCAAGGACCATCTTTGCATTCTAGCTGCAGCGAGAGTAGGTACCCCTGTTTTAGGACCTCGAATTTTCAGCAGGGGCTTATGATCTGTTACAAAGGTAAACTGTCTTCCAAACAGATAATCATGGAATTTCATTACTCCAAATACCAATCCTAAAGCCTCTTTTTCGATTTGCGAGTAGTTGCGCTCAGTTTTTGTCAGCATCCTTGAAGCAAACGCAATAGGCCTCTCACCACCATCACGCATTCTGTGGGAGAGTACTGCACCCACTCCTAAAGGAGATGCATCACACGCTAAGACTAAAGGTAACTCAGCGTTGAAATGAATCAGAACTTGATGGGACATTAAATGTTTCTTTGCATTCTCAAAAGCTGCCTGACATTTCTTTGACCATTCCCAGTTCACATCTTTATGCAACAACACTGTCATGCGCTGTATGATGGTGGAAAGATTAGGAATGAACTTGCCATAATAATTTAGCAGCGCTAAGAAAGACCTGAGTTCTGTCACATTTGTGGGAACAGCAGCCCTTTCTACGGCATCAGTCTTTTCTTTCATGCGGTGAATACCCTCCATATCAATGACATGCCCTAAGTAGGATACGCTGCTTTGGAAAAAAGAGCATTTTTCTCATCTGACTGAGATTAGATGCTTGCAATCTCTTTAAAACTCCTTCTAAAGCTTTCATGTGCTTTTCCGTATCACTTCCTGTGATCAAGATATCATCAAGATAACATATTACACCATCCATGCCCTGTACCACTTGATCCATAATTTTCTGAAAAATGGCTGGAGCACTAGCAACCCCATAAGGTAGCCTATTATAGGTATACAACCCTTTTGGTGTATTTATGGTAAGGTATCTTTTGGAGCTTTCCTCTAGTAGTACTTGTTGATAAGCTTGAGAAAAATCTAATTTAGTGAATCTCTGACCTCCTGACAACTTAGCAAACAAATCCTGTGTTCGAGGTAAAGGATACTGCTCTACTTCCAACCAAGGGTTAATAGTAACCTTGTAGTCACCACATATCCTTACACTATTGTCTTTTTTGGGAATATACACAATAGGTGCTGCCCATTCACTGTAGCTGTCAGGAGAGATGACACCTTCTGCTTCTAGCTTACATAACTCCTGTTCAACGCTATCCCGCAAAGCACAGGGCAAAGTGCATGGCTTGCAAAATTTTGGCACCGCCTCTTTCGCTACATGGAGTTTAGCACTGATTCCCTTAAGCATCCCTAAATTTGGTTGAAACACAGACGAATATCTGTCACACAACTGCTCCACGGTCTCACTAGTCACTTTGTTTATGCGTGACCAATCTAGATTCAGATGACTAATCCAGTCTCCACCCATTAGAGAAGGCCCATTACCTTTCATAACCATCAAGTCTAGCATGTGTGTTTGTTCCTTACTTTTCACTCTCACTGTGATTTTACCCTTAAGCTCTAAGGACTATTTACTGTATGTTTTCAAAACACAGTTAGCGGGAGCTAGTTTTACCTTGTAAAATCTACGGTGGTACAAGTTCTCTGAAATGACAGAAACAGCTGCCCCCATATCTACCTCCATTTTCACTCGCACATTATTAATTCGGACATAAACACAGTAAGGCTTGTTTACTTTGTGCATATTCGTGTCAATAGCAAACAATTCTGTCCCTTGTATGTCACTTTCTCTGGGACCATTACTGACTCGTGACTCCGTAGTGCGGGCAAGTCCGGCTTCCTGTAGCTGGAGTGCATGGTAATCTCCTCCTCCGTGTCCGCCCTCGTGTGCGATGCAATCCGATGCACAGAGTTCGTTGCTCCTCGCAGTTAGCGGCGATCTCGGATACGGCGAAACGTGGTCCTGCAACGTGGCGGCATCCAGGTGCTTCGTCCACTTCAACTTGGCTTGCTTTGCGTCATCTTGCCCTTCCGAACGCGTTCGGCAGGCTCGCGCAACATGTCCCCTTTTTCCACACACGTGGCAATTAACATCTTTGAACCTGCAAGCATCGGGCTTGTGCCCCTTACCGTTACATCTGTAGCACAGTTTTACAATGGCATCCTTTGGCTTTGTGGAACCCTTCTTTTCCACTAGTCCATGTGTTTTAAAAGTCTTTTGGGAAAACTGTTGCGAACTCTTTAAAGTCACTTCAAACACCAGCCCCATTTCTATTGCAAGTGCAAGGGTTAAGTCTTTAGAATGTGCTGCATTTAACAGATGGTCTCTGAGCTCAGCACTTTTCACACCACACACGAATCTATCGCGTAAAGCCTCATCTAAAAACTGTCCAAACTTGCACGCCGCTGACAATTTTCTCAAATTCGCAACGTACTCACTTATTGATTCGCCATCCAGTTGATTCCTGGAGTGAAACTTGCATCTCTCCGCGATGAAATTTGTCCGGGGGACATAGCGGTTTTTCAGCAGCTCAATCAGCTCCGTGAAAGTCTTTTGCGCTGGTTTTAAGGGTGTGCATAAGTCCATTAGCAGACTGTGAGTCCTTTTCCCCACAATCGTCAGAAATATCGCTTTTGTCTTTTCTTCGGTGTCTTCCAATCCATTTGCCGCAAAATACTGCTCGAGCCTTTCCAAATAAGCATCGAATTGTTCCTCGCTTTCGTCAAAGTGGAAATCCTCAGGCTTCCCAAAAGCCATTTTCGACCAGCTCTGTCCGTCGTCACTCTTCCGCACTAGTATCTCTGTCCCAGGCTTCACCGGAGTTACTCATAACTCTGTTTCTTTAAATTACGGTAAAACATCCCATCCTCGTTGCCAAAGCTGTGGTGTCCGAAAAGGAAGGTACACCGTTCTTTGGAGGTTTCCCTGAAACAAAGCACTGGAACACTTGAAGTGTGCAAAATAAAGAGTTTATTAAGAACAGTAGCTCGTGTCACAAACTCACTTCACGTCGCGGAACCTCATCTCTTTTTGCGCGAAAACACCCCCGTTATATATAGTGCCGCCAATAACGGTTCCCGCTTCTCTTAGGAAATAACCAATGACAATTATCCTTTGTCAACTTACACCCTACAGGCCGGCAGGAACCTTTCTTTTACAAAACTCTCAAGGATTCGTTTTTGGTGTAAAACACCACACACTGCATGAGAAGAGCGCTCTATAAAAATAAAAATAATAAAAAAAAAAAAAAAAAAAAAAAAAAAAAGAGTGCAGTCCTAGTAACAGCTAAGATACTGTGCAGAACCCTCAAACTCCAAGGCCTCTGGTAAAGGACCCGAGCTTGAGGAGACACAGACCACCCAGTGGGGGGGTGAGAGGGAGATTTATATATAAACATTTACATTACGTTAGAGAAGTAAAAGTCTACAAAGATGCGCTGGTGCATGGCGACGTGTTGATTGCTGATCCTCGCAGACTTGTTAGTTTTGTGTATATTGTTTTGTTTGTGTCGCTATCCTTCCAGCCAGTTTACTCTCTTATTACTTATGATCACCAAATACTTCTGCAAATACAAAAAACTGTGCGATTAGATGCAATTCTTGGCATTAGAGAGCTGAAGTTGCTACTTTCAGTCTGCCGCGAACAACATGACTGCGACTCACCTGGGACCACTTGGAAGCCGCGAGCCTGGAAACGGGGCTGCAGGGCTGGCATACGTGTGAGAACAAAATGTGACAGGCTACGACCTCCGATGCCCAGCATTTTCCTGTCCAGCATCTGGACAACAATCTGGACAATCTCAGAGGATGACGTAAATTCCAAAGAGCTCTACAGAACTGCTGTGTTTTCTGCTTTAGGGAGATGGGGCTTACCACCAATACGTCGGACCACGCAATCCAGCCTGAGAGCTTCTCAACATACAGCGCAGATCGGACTGATTCATCAGGGAAAAAAAGAGGAGGAGGCGTATGCTTTCTTATTAACAACGCATAGTTTATGAATGCGCAAGTGATTTCACATAACTGCACCACGGACCTTGAATACCTTCTGATCAAATGCCGACCGTTCTACCTGCCCAGGAAATTCTTGGCTGTGCTCATGGCTGCAGTTTACATCCCAGCCCAAAGGAAAACACACACCGCTCTTTGAACGAACTGTACCACGTCGTCACTAAATATGACAAAAAAGACGCCGATGGCCTGTTCGTTATCTCTGGGGACTTTAACCAAGCCGACTTCAGGAATTTGTACCCAAAACACCACCAGCACATCTCCTGCCCCACCAGAGGGTCAAACACCCTTGACCACTGCTACACTTTACATAAAGGAGCATACTATTCCCTACTGTGTCCACACCTCAGGCAGTCAGATCACGCCTCGATTCTGCTGCTGCCGGTCTACAAGCAGAAACTCAAGCGAGAGGCACCTGTGATGCATACGGTGGAGTGCTGGACACCAGAAGCAGAGGAAAGGTTCCAGGACTGCTTTGACTCCGTGGACTGGGACATGTTCAGAAACTCATACTCCAATCTGGACGAGTATGCCACAGTGGTCACAGACTTCCTCGGGTACTGTGTTAGTGTCTGCATATCCCATAAAACGGTCCGCTCATTCCCCAACCAAAAACCATGGATAGCCTCCGAAATCCAAAATAAGATCCGCATGCGAACTTGCGCGTTTCAGTCCGGAGACATGGACTGAAACAAGAAGAGCAAGTATGAGCTTCGCAAAGCCATTGCCAGCGCGAAACGGGAATACAGCAGGAAGGTGGAATCCCAGTTTAACTGCACTCAAGATGCACGTAGGCCAGTGGTGGGCAAACTACGGCCCGCGGGCCATATACGGCCTGTTGGGCTGTTTAATCCGGCCTGTGGAGTATTTACAAAATTCTCCTAAAGACCACATTCATTTTGCCTTTTTCCTGCAATACCCTGCGTTTCAGTTAATTCCACTAGATGGTGCTATTACGACACTGTTCCCACTGAAATTGAATAAAAGTTTTCTTTACGTTTTAGGTAATGGGTTTCTCATGTAATTTATATTAGTTCATCTACCCCTCTGCTACCGGCCCGGCTCATCTGTCAAACTTAAAAACCCAGTGTGGCCCTTGAGTCAAAAAGTTTGCCCACTCCTGACGTAGGCTGTGGGAGGGAATCTAAACATTAACAGATTATACATCACAGACGCGGATATTGACGGGTGTCGCTGCGTCTCTCCCTGACAAACGTTTTATGGCCGCTTCGAGTTTGAGGAAAAAGACCCCCTGCTACAAATCCCCACACTGTTGCATGATAACATCAGTTTCACCATCTCTGTAGCACAAGTGAGAAAAACCTTTAGCCGTGCCATCCTCCAAGCTGCTGGTCCGGACGGAATTTCAGGGCGAGTTTTAAAAACATGCAGTTGGCTGCTGTCTTCACGGGCATATTTAACAGCTCTGTAAAAAGCTCAGCTGCACCCACCTGTTTCAAAAAGACCACCATTATCCCCGTTCCTAAGAAAAACAAAGTGAGCTGCCTTAATGAGTATCGCCCAGTGACACTAACCCCCATTGTAATGAAATGCTTCGAGATGCTGGTGCTGGGACATATTAAGGATACCATCCCAGACACTTTGGACCCACTGCAGTTTGCTTACCGCCACAACAGATCCACTGAAGATGCAATATCATACACACTTTACACCATTCTGTCTCACCTGGATAATAAAAACTGCTATGCAAGGCTATTATTTGTGGACTATAGCTCGGCATTTAATACTGTCATCCCAACCAAGCTGATCCACAAACTACTAGGGCTGGGACTGAGTGCCACATCGTGCAGTTGGATCCTGGATTTCCTCACCAACAGACCCCAGCATGTGCGGATTGGCAGTAATACCTCCTCCCCACTGATCCTCAACACTGGCACTCCACAGGGAAGTGTCCTGAGCCTGGTGCTGTATTCCTTGTTCACACGTGACTGTGTGGCCAGGCACAGGTCCAACACCATTATAAAGTTTGCTGACGATACCACCATTGTGGGTCTGATCACCAACAGTGATGAGAGAGCCTACAGAGAGGAAGTGGGGCTCCTGGCAGAGTGGTGCCAGGGCAACAACCTGTCTCTCAATGTCAGTAAAACTAAGGAGCTGGTGATTGACTTCAGGAGACAGGATACAGTTCATGCACCCATATACATAGGAGGGGACATTGTAGAGAGGGTCAACAGCTTGAAATTCCTAGGGGTCACCCTCACTGCCAAACTCGCACAGACTGAGTATACAGCATTAACCATCAAAAAGGCCCACCAACGTCTCCACTTCCTCAGGCGTCTGAAGAAAGCCCGGATGTCCACTACAGTCCTCACCACTTTCTACAGGTGTGCTGTGGAGTCCGTCCTCGCAGGGTGTATTACATCCTGGGGTGGCAGCTGCTCCATACAGGACAAGAAAACCCTACAGAGGGTGGTCAAAACAGCTCAGGGAATCATCGGCACACAGCTACCAGCAGTCCAGGACACCTACACCACACGCTGCCTCAGAAAGCTGATGCACATTATGAAAGATAATAGTCACCCCACATGGGCACTTTTCTCTTCTCTGCCATCTGCAAAACAGCTCTGTTCTATTCGAACCCACACTGCTAGGTACAGGAACAGCTTTTACCCCATTACTGTAAGAATATACAACACTAACCAATGTGCTACCTCTAGTAACTAGAGTTGGACTGCTACACCCAATTACACTGTCACTTTAAGCATTCTCATTCTCTCGTTCTGAGTTCTCTGACTGTCAACTGGTATTATTGTTACTATTGTTACCATTATTTATTGCTATTGCTGTTGCACTACTCACTGTCATTGTCACTGTTTTGTTTGTGCAGTATTTCTATTGTCTCTGTCCTTGTCCATGGTCTGTGGAGAAGCATTCAGGAAGAATTTCATGATACATGTACATGGTACTGTATCTATGAGAATAAACTTGAAACTTGAACTTCACAGTTATTAAAATAAACACACCCACTGTCTACAACTGCATGTCCCGCAGCAAACCAGTGCTTAACCCAGCAACACAGGGGGCAAGGCTAGAGGGGGAGGGGACACACCTTGGGTGGGACACCACTCTGCCACAAGGCACCCCAAGCAGGGCTCAAACCCCAGACCAACCACAGATTAGACCCCTGGCAAGTCTGCTGCACCACCACACCCCCCAGAATAAACACTGACATATCAATTTATATATATAGGTTTGCACATTATGTGGAAGGTTACTGAAGCCTTGATTGCCCTAGTAAAGATGAGCCTCGCGGGTATGATGACTTCAAAAGCTCCTAAGAGTCCCATTATAATGTTACGTAGCTAGTTAGTTAGCTTAGCTAATGTAACTTTGGCAGACCAATGAATAGCTATGACTTTCCCAGGTTATTCAGCACTGGTGCACAACCACATAAATAGAAAAGAGACAAAAATTACTTCATTGGTAAAATTTATTTATATTATTTTTTATTTATTATTTATTTATTTAGAAAATAATTCTAAAAAATTATCTGAAAAAACTGTGTATTATGGGAGAAGGAGGCATCACACAGTTTCAATGTCTAGTGGCTTGTGGACCTGAGAGCAGACCACAGCAACTTTCCTGAGCAAGAACCAGTTATCATCACAAAGGCAGACATCCAACGACTGAGTCTCAAGTATGAAGAGCTGGAGAGCACCAGGACCTGACATGATCCACACCTACTGGCTGAATAAGCAAACTGCACTCCATGAACACCTAGCAACACAAATGAATGAGCTGCTAACATCAGGGTTTCACCCAGACTGGCTAACACAAGGCTGGACAATCCTGATCATGAAGAATCCCCACAAGGGTGCAACACCATCAAACTACCGGCCGATAACCTGCCTCTCCACAACACGGAAGCTCCTCTCGGGCATCATATCGGCAAAGTCGAACAGGCAGATGAGTCAGTACATGAGCGAAGCTCAAAAGGGCATTGGAAACAACAGCTGAGGGTCAAAGCACCAGCTACTGGTTGATAGAGCAATCACCCAAGACCCAACAGACTAACCTAAGTACTGCCTGGACTGATTACAAGAAAGCCTACAACTCAATGCCCCACACATGAATACTGGAGTGTTTGATACTATACAAGGCCAACAGGACACTAATAGCTTTCTTCAGGAACTCAATGTGGCTCTGGAAAACAACACTAGAAGCCAACTCCAAGGCCATCGCACAAGTGACTATTAAGCGTGGCATATAATGAATGAATGAGCTTTACTGCCAAGTATGTTTACACATACAAGGAATCACACAGCAAAACACATATGGACTGGTTGGGCAAACTCCCACGAACCCTCCAACACCCTAGTGAGGGTATAGAGCTGGTCCAGTGTTCCATGGCCAGGGCGAAAACCGCATTGCTCCTCCTGAATCCGAGGTTCTACTATCGGTCGAATTCTCCTTTCCAGTACCCTGGCATAGACTTTCCCAAGGAGGCTAAGGAGTGTGATCCCCCTATAGTTGGAACACAATCTCCGATCCCCCTTCTTAAAAAGAGGGACCACCACCCCGGTCTGCCAGTCCAAAGGCATGGTTCCCGAGCTCAACGCAATGCTGCAGAGGCGTGTCAGCCAAGACAGCCCCATAACAGACTTGAGAAACTCGGGGCGGATCTCATCCACCCGCGGAGCCTTGCCACCGAGGAGTTTTTTGACTACCTCAGCAACTTCAGCCAGGGTAATGGACGAGTCCCCCTCCAAGTCCCCAGCCTCAGCTTCCTCCACGGAAGGCATGTCGGAGGGATTGAGGAGATCCTCAAAGTACTCCTTCCACCGCCCGAGGACATCCTCAGCTGAGGTCAGTAACGCACCACTTCCACTGTAAACAGTGTTTGTGGAACACCGCTTCCCCCCTCTGAGTCGCCGAACGGTTTGCCAGAATCTCTTTGAGGCCGACCGAAAGTCTTCCTCCATGGCCTCACCGAACTCCTCCCAAGCCCGAGTTTTTGCCGCGGCGACTGCTAGAGCCGCGTTCCGTTTGGCCCGTCGGTACCTGTCAGCTGCTTCAGGAGTCCCATGAGCCAGCCAGGCCCGATAGAACTCCTTCTTCAGCTTGACGGCATCCCTTACCTCCGGTGTCCACCACCGTGTTCGGGGATTGCCGCCGCGACAGGCGCCGGAGACCTTATGGCCGCAGCTCCGAACCGCCGCCCCGACAATGGAGATGTGGAACATAGTCCATTCAGACTCAATATCCCCCACCTCCCTCGGGACCTGGTTGAAGCTGTGTCGGAGGTGGGAGTTGAAGATCTCTCTGACAGGGGCCTCCGCCAAACGTTCCCAACAGACTCTCACTATGCATTTGTGCCTGCCAGGTCTGTCCAGCTTTTTCCCCCGCCATCGAATCCAACTCACCACCAGGTGGTGATCAGTTGACAGCTCAGCCCCTCTCTTCACCCGAGTGTCCAAGACATATGGCCGAAGATCAGAAGAAACAACTACAAAGTCGATCATCGACCTCCGACCTAGGGTGTCCTGGTGCCAAGTGCACTGATGGACACCCTTATGCATGAACATGACTAGCACAGAAATCCAATAACAACTCACCGCTCGGGTTCAGATCAGGGAGGCCGTTCCTCCCAATCACGCCCCTCCAGGTGTCACTGTCGCTGCCCACGTGGGCATTAAAGTCTCCCAGTAGAACGACAGAGTCCCCCGGTGGGAGCGCTTTCCAGCACGCCCTCCAGGGACTCCAAAAAGGCTGGGTACTCTACACTGCCGCTAGGCGCATAAGCACAAACGACAGTGAGAGACCGTTCCCTGACCCGAAGGCGTAGGGAGACAACCCTCTCATTCACCGGGGTAGACTCCAACACATGGCGGCTGAACTGGGGGGCTATTAATAAGCCCACACCCGCCCGCCGCCTCTCACCCTGGGCAATGCCAGAATAGTGGAGAGTCCACCCTTGGTCGAGAAGAGTGGTTCCAGAACCCAAGCTGTGAGTGGAAGTGAGCCCGACTATATCTAGACGGTATCTCTCAACCTCCCGCACCAGCTCAAGCTCTTTCCCCGCCAGCGAGGTAACATTCCAAGTCCCAAAAACCAGAGTTGGCGCCCGAGGTTTGGGTCGGCTGGGCACTCGGCCCCGATTACCGCCCAAATCACAATGCACCGGCCCCTTACAGTCTCTCCGGCAGGTGGTGAGCCCACCGAAGAGCGGCTCCACGTCATGGCTTCGGGCTGAGCCCGGCCAGGCCCCGTGGGCATAGACCTGGCCAACAGGCGCTCGCATGCGAGCTCCCCCCCAGGCCTGGCTCCAGAGTGGGGCCCCGGTGACCCCATACCAGGCGGGGTAAACGAAAGCCTTGGTTTTATTTTCTTCATAAGGGGCTTTTGAACCGCGCTTTGTCTTGTCTGTCATCTGGACCTGTTTGCCATGGGAGACCCTACCAGGGGCATATAGCCCCAGGCAACATAGCTCCTGGAGTCATTTAGGCACTCAAACCCCTCCACCACGGTAAGGCGGCGGTTCACGGAGGGGATGTTCATCATGTTAATATTATTCCTTTAAACAAGGCTATTTCTGATTATTACTTATTAACCTCTGATTTATACCTGCCAGTGCCATCCAACCACAGTAAGGCCAAAATCGTGCAGCATATTGATGAAAAAACTATTGCTAAAATTGTTGATTATTTTAGAAACTCAGACTTTGGAACGAGAGTATTAATTGATCAAATGGCTTTAAACTATAATTCGGTGGTAAAATTCGCCCTAGACTCTGTGGCTCCACCAAAAACTAAACTTATTCGAACTGTAAGAAACTCGCTGTGGTTCAATTAATCAACTCATACAATAAAGTTAGAATGTCTTAAATTAGATCGTAAATGGCGTTCAACTAAACTAAACGTTTATGTAGCCTGGTCTGATTGTCTAAAAAAATATAAAAAGCACTTTTTCATGCCAGATCTGAATACTACGCAAAGTTAATTGATGAAATTCACAAGAACCCTCTCTTCCTGTTTAAAACCATCGCTTACTTAACTGGTAAATACAAAGATAAACAATGAATGCCTTATTTCTAGCCTTATTTCTGCTACCATTACCCACGATGAATTTATGTTGTTTTTAAATAATAAATTAGAGAACATCCGTGAAGCCATAGTTCCCTCTAGTTCGGTTTTAGCTAGCATAAGTGCTTCAGACAATGATAATATTAGTCATCCACAACCTTCTCAGTAGCTTCGACGTAATAACTGTAGAGGAAATTACCATGCTAATTCGCTCTATGAAAGGTACTACCTGTCCTTTAGACCCAATCCCCACTAAATTACTGAAAGTCGCATTTTCCGTACTCGCAGAATCTATTGTTAATATTGTTAATATGTCGTTACTAAATGGCTGTGTTCCAAAAGGTTTTAAAATTGCCGTTATTAAACCCCTACCAAGGAAATCGGATCTGGATTGCAATAACCCATGTAATTATAGACCAATCTCCAATCTACCATTTTTATCCAGAATTCTAGCAAAAATTGTAGCTTCCCAAATTGTAAAATATCTCAATCATCATAATATATTTGAAAAATTTCAGTCAGGTTTCCGCACTGGTCACAGCACTGAAACAGCGCTCACACGTGTTGTTAATGATATTCTCAGCTCTTCTGATGCTGGTCAGATCTATTCTTATGTTACTAGACTTGAATGCTGCGTTTGATACTGTAGATCACTGAGTAGACTTGAAAATCTGGTTGGACTAAGAGGTACCATTCATTCTGAAGTGGTTTGAATCCTATCTAGCTAACCGTGAACAATTTTTGAAATCTGATGGCTGTGTAACACATGTGTAACACGTGGTGTAATGTTTTGTTCTAAGCCTTAGACTGAGGCCAGTAGGTTCATCTGTGGAGGTGTAAATAAAGGACCACTCGATTTGGCAATTATTAAAATTAACTATTAAACTTTACCAAAAACTATATTTCTCTTATTTTCTCATATACATTATTTTCAGTAAAACATTACCTTAAATAACATAAAACTGAACTGATATCTTAAACGCAACAACAAGGAAAAAAAATAATTTGCTTACACACAATAAATACACCATACAAATTGTAGCAACTAAGGGTTAGACTAAGGGTGCACCCCAATATTATAACTATTTGGCATACCCAAGCTAACACTTGTTTAACAATTAAAATTTAACACTCCAGTAAAAGAATCAGTATTACAGTTCAAATATTAATTTCCTCAGTGCTTCCAGTTTCAACACACACAGCAGTTCAATCACTGAAGTTTAAATTAGTTCCAACAGGGGGAATCATGTCCAGTAGTGTGATAGTGTTCGTTAAAACACAAAACTTGCTAAACTCCTCACTTGAAGATTGGAAATCGAGTACTTTTCCTACAGTGGTGAATACGCCATTCATTTCAGAGATATTCCTACCACACTCTGGAAATCATGCCATGGTGGGTCCCAGTCACACAGTCTTCCGAATCCAACCAAGCCAAGGCTCAGTTCTTTTGGGTGGCTCGCCATCTACGCCTTCGCGTAAAAATTCGTTGTTGCTCCAAAAAAAAAAAAAATTAAAACCGACTGAATCCGTGTGCAACGGAAACAGCAGTGGAGCGATTTTCTCAGTTTCTTAAATTTTATCCCAGTCAGTCAAAAAAGTTTCGCGTGTGCGCTCTATTCACGACGTTCAGTTACAAGACTGAATCAACGGCGCTCCTCACAGAACTGCCACGTGGGAAGGCGGGACTTCCAGTTGTGCTCTCATCCTACTGGATGATTGACCCAGTCAATCAACTCTAAGAAATTAGGAAAAATAAAAATAATTCGTCTCTACCATAAAGTTATTTCCCTTCATTTATGTTAAATCTGCTAATCGTGTAATATATTGTGCAATATATTTACAGGGTTACAACTGCATTCCCTCCATTTCAATAACAGTTCAGTATGGTGTGCCACAGGGATCTGTGTTAGGACCATTACCGTTCTCACTTTATATATTACGATTGGGTGGAACACAATGTGAATTTCCATTCCTATGCCGATGACACACAGCTTTATGTATCGTTTAAGCCTGATGATCCATCACATGTGGTGTCGTTAGCTAATTGTTTTACCAGTATAAAATTATGGATGAGTAATAATTTTTTTTTTTTATCTCTAAATGCCAGTAAAACAGAGGTACTTGTGGTGGGTGGTGATGCCAAAGCTCTGGACATAATCATGCCAATCTTTACAACAAATGGCATTAGCTTCAAGCATATTGACTGTGTCAAGGATTTGGGTGTCCTGCTGGATGAAAAACTGTCATTTGTATCACATATAAATGCACGACTAAGTCGTGCTTCCATCAGTTAAGAAACATAGCTAAAATGCGGCAATTTCTTTGTAAACGGGATTCTGAGAAATTGGTTCATGCTTTTGTTTACAGCAGGCTGAATTACTGCAATGCTTTATTGTCGGGTTGTCCATACCAGACTGTATCCAGGCTACAAAATGCTGCTGTGAGAATTGTCAGTAAAACTAGGAAGTTTGACCATATAACACCGGTACTTAAATCGTTGCATTGGCTCCCGGTCGCTTACAGAGTTGATTATAAAATCCTACTTTTGACCTTTACGGCAGTACATGGCATTACTCCGACTTACCTTTGTGAGATCATTATTTTTTATATCCCAGGACGATATCTCCGTTCATTAGATGCAGGTTACCTTAAAGTACCTGTGATCAATAAGACCTCAGTAGGAGGTCGCGCCTTTAGTTATAGAGCACCTAAACTGTGGAATAGCCTACCAGTTACTGTCAGAAATGCCCCGTCTGTTTCTGTTTTCAAATCCCGACTAAAGACTTACATGTTCACTCAGGCATTCCACCTCGTAATGTAATTTCACCTACCTTGGTTATTTATTTTATCACCTTTACAAAAATGCATTTTAAATGTACTTAAGTAACAAATTATTAACTCTGTTCTATCTTCTCGTTGAGCACTACCTCGCTAAATAAGACCTGAGGAGGCCGGCCAGTGGTGACAGATGAATCCTGTGCTGATTGAGGATGATGTCCATCTGCCATAACGAACGAGATTTTCCATGCTGAGCTGGGGATCCAAGATGCCATTTAGCAGCATAATCATTTTTACTTGTTACACATTGGTTTACAATTGTTACTTTGTAGAATGCCCAGGAGGGGTGGGCAACCACTGGCCGTGGACCCCCAGAGGTTTTTTTTTCTCTCAACTTTCAGTTGGGAGTTTTTGTTCCTTTCCCCGGTGGCCAGTAGGCATACTTATAGCTCTATAAAAGTACTTTATTATGGTAGCCATTAGTCGACTGTCTTCTTCATTTGTATCGGTTTTTCTTGCCTTATGCCTGTGTTAAAAGCGCTCTGTGTCACTGCGTGAGAGGAGTGCTCTATAAAAATAAATTGAATTGAATATTATTATGTAAATGATGTTTTTGTGTATCTGGAAGTGTTTCTTTGAAGTTTTTATGCATAGAAAGGTACACAATATTCTATTTTCTAAGGCAAACATTTGACTAACTGATGTTAGCATGAACCATACCTCACTCACACTCACACACGTTTTCTGAACCACTTGTCTCATACGGGGTCGCTGGGAACCGGAACCTACCCGGCAACACAGGGTATAGGGCCAGGGGACACACCCAGGACAGGATGCCAGTCCGCAGCAAGGCACCCCAAGCGGGACTTGAACCCCAGACCCACCAGAGAGCAGGACCCGGTCCAACCCACTGCGCCACAGCACCCCCCCATACCTAACTCTTCTGACTTAAAGACAGAAACGGAACTCTTTCATAATCTGGGGACTGCCAGTCTTTCATAACAGCTGAAGGTGAAAAAACATTTTCATTATATTTTTCCTTAGAGGTCTTTTGCTGCAGTTTGTCATGTTTCAGCTAAGTTTATTGTTGCTACCCCTTTTTCCTGACACGCATTCATATCGTGTAGTTGTGCGGAGAAATGAAAGCAATCAGTTGTGTATTTGTGCAGTTGTCGGTGGTATTTTTATTAATTTTTTGTTTAATTGTATTTGCGGTTTCTTTGGGTGTATGTAAAACTAAACAATTCTGTGCCCTGTTGTGTAGAGTGGGCGTAACTCCATTGATCAATTAATCGCGTACATATTTGTTTGTTTGGGTTGCCATTGTTGGAGTAATTTTGGTTCTGATTAGGAATGTCAGCTGACAGGAATTAGCCTGGTTTAAACAGCAGCTGGTGACCCGCAGTTGTAGCAGCCTCTTGGTGCAAAGAGAAGAGAGTGGCAGTGGTTGCAGCAGCAGCCTCTTGGTGCAAAGACAGGAAGGCCATTGGCACCGTATTTCATGAGGGATGATGCGTCAAACATGTCGACCATCAAAGTTGTCTACGGCAACTGAGGTGTGTAACGTCACCACCACCGGAGACCTGGATGCTCCTGCTTCTACAGTAACCCGGTTTATCCTTTGCTGTGAAATTCTCCATCCTACTTTGATTTCTCCATGGGAGTCTAGAGCTGCCAGTCTGCGGTGAGACAGGCTGACTTCATACCAACCCACACTTTGCATCTCTCACTGGACCTCTTGGCCCTAACTAAAACCTGGATCAACCCCAGACAACATAGCCACACTTGCAGCTCCCTCCACTAACGACTCCTTCTCTCACATCCTCGTCTCTCCAGTAGAGGTGGAAGCACAGGTCTGCTCATCTGTCCCTGGTGGGAATATTCTATTCTCCCTCTCCACATGTATGATGTGTCCTGCTTTGAATGGCATGCTATCTCTATCACTGCCCCAATCACTCTTGTTGTGGTTGTTCTTTATCGCTCTCCTGGCCCTCTCAGCTGCTTCTTAGATGACCTTGTCATCTTGTTGCATTCTCTCCCAGGGGACAATGCTCCTTTGATTCTCCTGGGTGGCTTCAACCCGCATGTCAGCGACAGTCATGCAAGCGGCCTGTTGTTGCTACTACAGTCCATAATCTCTCCCTGCCCCAATCCCCTGCTACTCACAAAGCAGGCAATTGCCTTCACCTTGTATTTTCCCTTAACTTTGGCTGTCCTGTCCTCTGTCACTCCGCTGCATGTCTCTGATCACTTCTTCATTTCCTTCCAGTTCTGCCTCACCACTAATTCCTCTCCTTTTTCTGCACCCATTGTCACCTTCTGCCACAACTTAAAATCTCTCTCACCTTCCTGCTTTGCCTCTGCCACTCTCCCTTCTGCTGCACAATTCTCAGATCCATCAACCAAGGTTGCCACTAACACTTTCCTTTCTGCCCTATCTTCCCCCCTTGACTTTCTCTGTCCACTATCTTCCAGACCAGCATATTGCAGTGCCACTCCATGGCTGACTGATACGTTAGGTGCTAACAGGACCAAACTCAGGGCTGCAGAGTGAAGTTGGCGAAAACCCAAGATTCGCTTTAACCTGGGTGCCTACAAACTACTCTCACTCAGCTGTTTCCTCACCTAAAACCACCTGCTACCACATCAACAAAGAGACAAAGTCAATCCAGTCACGGACAAGTTCTCAGCATTACCCTGCTCAGTTCATGCTGAACCTCCTTGTGAAGTCATGCGCTCCACATTAAAGCCGGTCTCCAAATCTGAAAGCTCCGAGCTCCTGATATCACAAAGAGCCACCACCTGCTCGCCTGATCCAATCCCATTGTCACTCCTACAGAACATTTCCCCCAACTCTTTACCCTCATCACTAAGATCAGAAACTCCTCGCTCTCCTCTGACTGTTTCCCAGCTGCCCTCAAAACTGCTGTCATTTCACCTCTGTTAAAGAAACCCTCCCTGGATCCCAACTCGGTCCAAAACTACAGACCAGTCTCCCTCCTCTCCTTCCTGTCTAAAACTCTAGAGAGGGTGGCCTGTGATCAACTATCTACATTCTTCACCCGGAACAATCTCCTTGATGGATATCAGTCTGGTTTCAAAGTTAGTCACTCCACGGAGATGGTGCTTCCAGCAGTGTCTGATGCTCTCCAGTCGGCTAGAGCCCTCTCCCGCTCCTCATTCTCCTCAATCTGTCTGCAGCATTCAACACTGTCAACCACTGGATTCCACTCTTCTCTCTTAGTCAGCTTGGGATCAAAGGAGAAGCACTAACTAGTAAATTATGATTTGAGTCTTACCTACAGTATCTGAGAGATTCTATCCATCATTCTATCTATTCTATTTCTCCAAAACAGAGATTCTTCACCTATCAGCTAGCCTGTCCTCCTGTCATAACCTATCACTAAAATTGGACAACTCACTCATTATGCCTACATTCTCAGCTGGAAGTGATGATTGATTCAAGTCTGTCTTTTTCTCAGCACATCAAAGCCACAATCCAGACCTGCAGACACATCATGCATAATAGCTCCAGGGTCTATCCTTACCTCACAACTGACTCTGCCCAACTGCTTTTCCAGGCCATGATGACATCCCGTCTAGACTACTGTAACTCTCTTGTGTGGCCCTATCTCTACTGCCATCAAACCTCTGCAGCTGATACAGAATGCTGCTGCATGAGTTGTGTTTGACTTGCCAAAACATTCCCGTATATCTCCTCTACTCGTTTCTATGTACTGGCTTCCTATAGCTGCCCAGATCACATTTAAGAGCCTGGTTATTGCCTACAGATGCATCAATAGAACTGCTCCCAGCTATTTACAAGACTTGATCAACCGCTACAGCCAGCTGCTTCGCCCGTCTATTTCTGTTCGCTTGGTGGTCCTGCTCACGAAAGGTAAAGCGCACAGGTTTTCGGTTCTGGCTCCGTTGGGGTGGAATGATCTCCATCTTTCACTCAGAACTGCTGAAACTCCATCTACATCCAAGAAGGGTCTGAAAACTCACCTTTTCTGGGCTCACTTCACCCATGATCTTTCAAACTCATTTATGGTGTAAATGTTCATGCACTGTAACTTTATGATCATGCCCAGATAAGCTTTTTACACAGCCACTACCCCTGTATTGTATGTAAATGTTTGTGTTCCTTTAAAAAAATTGTAGGAAGGTGATCAAGACTTGTCTATTCAGAGTATTATGTACTTACTTGTGCGATGAACATTTGTGCATAAAGTGGAAAGAAACAAACTAAGTTTACTTAAGAATCACATGTCTGTAACTATGTCTCTCTTTCTCCTAATGTAATGCACAAATCTTATTTTCTCTGAGATGTACTTTGCTTTGGAGAAAAGTGTCTGCTAAATGAATAAATGTGAATGTCAATCTAACTTTCAATCTAAACTCCCATAAGACTGTAGCTGGTAAAATGAGTGCCTTGCCCAAACTGTACTACAGGAACCCAGCCCAGGATCTAGCCCTGCAGTTGCTATTCAACACTGATAAGTATCTTTTAGCTGGGTGATCTGAGTTTCCTAACAAGGATAATGTAGAGGTCATGAAAATCTGCAGACTCATAGATAATTTACAAGTTTTGTCAAGCTGTAGAATGCCCACACATGTACCCCAGCGTATTGTATTAGAAGCCCTAGAGGTGTGTGGGGTGGCAGAATCTCTTCTGCATTACATTGCTCTCTTCATCTGCAGCGTAAGAGTTGTATCAACATGTTTGCCATTGAGTTGAATCCATTCACTTTTAAAGTGCTGAGGTGACTATCAACCCCTTTATAGAGCTAGCAACTGATCAGGTTAATTGATAGCAGGTGTGTTGGCTTAATTACATTGATCTTAGGTGGTGCCTCAGGTGGATCTTTGAGCTATCACCTCCTGGGGTCAAGATAGTAGTACCTGTGAGCAAGTTACTTTGGTTTTCTTTTGTTTAAAATAAATTGTCCAGAGGATACAAATGCCTGTGTCAGTCATCCTCAATGGTTAATGCTAGTTTAAGTTCAGACAGCAGTTAATCATATACTGGATAGTCACACTATCACCTCCCACATCATCTCCCAGATGCAGGAATATTACATTTAAACAAAAAAATCTTTGGATTGTCAGAATCCTTGAGAAAAATATTGAAGTTGAACATAGGGGGCACCAGCCCAGGTCCACTCAGCTACATCAGTAAACCTGAACTCAATGAACACTGGATCCTCAGCACTATACAAGAAGTGAAAGACAAACATCTAGTTGGAGATTCTTGATAAGGGCCCCACTGCATTTACCTAGCATCTCATAGCAATTCTTGTCCCTTGTCTTTCCAAAATCACATTCACAGTGTCTTTACATTTACCCTGTGTTCCCTTATAACACATTAACACTTTATTGCTTACTTTGCACTTAAGAATATCACCCTTTACGTCTGTATTTGCACATCTGAGTAACACACATCCATATCTCTCATTTCATATGAACATTTAGTAAGCCAGTTATAAGATACATCCTATGAATGCCCTGGGATACATCATCAGTGATGTGACCTGGGGTCATTGGGTATTTTGGGTCTTTCAAAATCAGACACCCTCACCCAGGCAACCGAGCCGGGGTTGATCAAGCCCAAACTTGCATCCCAGCAGCAAGTGACCACAGATCTGCTCTCTTAATCCAGAGCCACCTAGTGGCTCTCTCTGTGGCTTCAATAGCTGATCTGATGACCTTTCTCTTCGCCTCCCCTCTAATACCCTGCAGGGTTAGGAATTTGCACAATGAGTGCCCTGCAAATTTGTGACAACCCACCTCAATGGGCACACAATGTGTCTGCGAGCCTTGCCTCCGACATTGTTCTGCAAGCTCCTGGTACTTTGCACGTTTCTGCTCGTTGGCTTCCTTCAGGCGTTCTTCCCAGGGCACTGTGAGCGCCAAGATGACTAATTGCTTGGTAGTCTCAGAAAAGGTCATCATGTCGAGGCAGAGAGATATGAATACAATGTTCTCTGGGAACCTCAGCTGCTTACCGAAGTTCACTTTCAGCTCCCAGTTGGTAGCTGTGATTCGGAGGCCTGTCTTCTCTCCAGACTGTGGGTGGGCCTTATAACCAGCCTTGACAAAAGAGATAATATTCTGTGCAGAGTGGTGATGCTTGGTGATGCTGATGGCTGTGACAACATGTTTTGCAGCTGCCTTTAGCACCTGGTCATAATGGCAACGGTAGCAACCTTCTCCAAGAGCTTTCAGGCAACTGCTCAGAAGGTGTTCCAAGGATCCTCTTCTGGTGCAAAGACTGTAGGACGGTAATTTGCTCTTCCCCCAGACACGATGGTTAGCTGGACTTGATAAGGTGCAGTAACAACCATCACTGCAACACTCCACCACAGTGTAGGCTTTATGGCAGAGTAGGCACATGGGACCCTTGTCTCAGTAAAAGACACATGAAAGCCTGCTTGGAGTTTGCAAAAAAGATACCTAACAGACTTTCAGACTGTGAGAAAGAAGATTCTCTGGTCTGATTAAACCAAAATTGAACAGTTTGACTTCAGTTCTAAACATCATGTGTGGAGAAAATCAAGCACCACTCACCAACTACACAATATCACCATAACAGTGAAGCACAGTGGTACCAGCATCATGCTATGGGGTTGTTTTTTAGGGGCAGGGACTGAGAGACTACTTAGGGTCAAGGGCAAGGTAAAAAGCGCAAAGTACATTTACATTTATTTATTTAGTAGACACTTTTCTCCAAAGCAACTTCCATTCATCTCTATGTAGTGTTATCAGCCCACACACCTTATTCACCCAGGTGACGTACACTGCTAGACACACTACTTACAATGGGTCACTAATCCATACATCAGTGAAACACCCTCTCTCTGTCATTCACACACAGTAAGTAGAGAGATATCCTTGAAGAAAACTTGCTCCACAGTACTCTGAGTCGAAGATTTGCCTTCCAACAGGACAATGACCCTAAGCACAAAAGAAATGCAACACAGGAGTGGCTTAGGGACAAGTCTGTGAGTGTTCTTGAGTGGCTTCCCCAGAGCCCAGACTTAAACCCAATGGAACATCTCTGGAGAGACCTGAAAAGAGCTGTCCACCAGTAGTCCCCATCCAAAATGATAGAGCTTGAGAGGATCTGCAGAGAAGAATGACAGAAAATCCCCAAATCCAGGTGTGCAATGCTTGTCGTATAAAACCCAAGAAGACTCAAGGCTGTAAGTGCTGCCAAAGGTGCTTCAACTAAGTAATAAGTTGAGGTTCTGAGTACTTACAGTATATTTCTCAACAGAACATGTCACCTACAGCTCCAACATGCCCTTACCATACAATGCTACACTACTTAAACAGCGTGGCACTCCCAACCACCTTCTATCTAATGTTTATATGTATCTCAAAAAAAAAAAAAAAAAACTACTAGGAGGGTGATTAGGAATCAGCGATATTCTGGTAAAGTTTTATTTTGCTAATTGTGTGATGAATGTCGGTACATGTGGTGAAGAAAACAAACTGTAGTTAAGAATTGCACATCTGCAGCTATGTCTCTTTCTCCTAAGCCAATGCACAAATTCTATTTTCTACGAGATGTACGCCACTTTGGCGAAAAGTGCCTTGCTAATAACCTGCTCTCGCTTCTTGACCTCCCGGACAGAGAACTCATATGCTCTAAGTGACCATTTAATGCATGGCAACAGCTCGAACTGCAGACGCAGCAACTTCAATTTCCCAGGCAGGAGGGACGCATCAGTGCTCTTAATACCTTTCACAACCACTTCCCTTAGTGCGACAATCTGCTCTTTATCATTTAACATGGAATCTTACCACCTGCCCAAGCTCTTAACGGGTTTTTCCACAATTGACAGAATTACCTCCTCATTGATACAAAACCTTTACTGAATCTTCTGCACAGATGTATCAATCAACCTTCATCTTCAAGTATACCACCAACCTCCTTGTCACAATGCTAAATAGAATTTTCCCTTCCAACATTGAGAAGACTAATAGGCCTAAACTGGCCTAGCCCAACAGCATCCTTCTCCTTAGGAATAATGTAGTGGGCTTAAAATTGGATGTGTAAAAGGAAAGAGACGGCACCCAAAAACATATACATATATATATATATATATTTTTTTTTGCATATTTTTCTTGGTTTTTACAGAAAAGTTCATAATTGACTGATGTGTGAATACTGTTCAATAGTAGATCCTGCAGGTGGCACTGGCAGTGATAAGAAACCCCTGGTTTGGGCAAAAGGATCAAACGTTAAAAAAAATAAAAGTCACCGCCAAAACTGTTTACATACTAACTCGCATCTGGTCTCATCACTTTTTAGAGTAGTAAAACGGTTTAAAACTTCATAAACATTGTGAAATGAGTATGAAGTAACTTATTGAATGTTATAGCTCATAGCTATTGGAGACAGGGTTCTAGGAAAACACTCTTTATTGTAAATGTGTTTTCAATAGCAGTCATAACACAGACCATCTAAGACAGGGGTGTCCCAACTTTTTTCAAAGAGGGCCAGATTTGATAATGTGAAAGTACGCAAGGACCAACAGTCCCTGCTGACAATATTTTAAACAATAAAAGTTGCCTATAAATAAACTGTTATTTAATAATTTTATTTTCAATGACACAGCAAATAGCAATGCAACCAAACAACTATTCTGCCTTTCTTTCACACCTTGAAAGTCAGATAACATAAAGAACAAGCTATCTAAAAGCTGATTACTTCGAAACTGATACATATTTTCACCTCAAGACAATTTTAAATATGACTTAGTAAGGTTAATGAAAAGCTGTCTAACATTTAAGTTCAACACACATGAAACTTGCCCTGGTCTTTTATCAAAGATCATTCAGAAAGTAATCTTTTGTATTATATCTACAGTTACATAACTCCAACCATTATCTTATTCAAAAGTTTAAAGTAAATGCCATAAGTCCAAGTATATATAAAATATCAAAATTCTATGCCCTGTCTCCTAGTCGTTTCTTAATATCTGATGATAGCGCTTCAATTCTCCATGCCACAGTGTTATGAGCCAGGCAAACATTAGCAAACTCTGTCTTCTTCTCTGGGCAAATGTTTTCTGCTATTTTCATGATGCAGTCTTTGATAAATCACCTTCCGTAAAAAGGTTTGCCATGTTTAACAATTAACATAGCCACGCCGTAGCTTGCTTTGGTGATGTTTTCATTTGACTCATGGGCCCGTGAAAAGGACCGCTGCTGTGTGGCCAAGTTATATTGGAGTTGCTTCACTTTTCTAGCATGGTCGCTCTCTGATAGCTTGTTGTTGTATGCATTAGCATGTTTTTGTCTTGTAGTGCGGTGGCACAGTGGGTTGGACCGGGTCCTGCTCTCCGGTGGGTCTGGGGTTTGAGCCCTGCTTGGGGTGACTTGCGACAGACTGCTGTCCTGGGTGTGTCGCCTGTCCCTCCAGCCTTATTCCCTGTGTTGCTGGGTTAGGCTCTGGTTCCCCGCAACCCTGTATGGAACAAGCGGGTCAGACTGTGTGTGTGTGTCTGTCTGTCTGTCTCTCTTTACATTACATTCCTTAAACAAGGCAATAGTCTCGTGACAAATTAGGCAGACACAGTTGTTTTGGTTTTTGGTAAAAAAAAAATATTGTCATCTCCACCTCTCCTGGAAGCGGCGGCAGCCCTCATTATCAACTTTCCTTTTTTTCACTTGCTGTAGCCATGACAGTTGAAGGGTCAGAGCAAATTTCATACAGCCAGACAGTTACAGAGTGGTGCTGCTATCATAAAGTAAAAGGAAAAATTGCATGTTGAATTTGTATGATTTCTTCATTCTGTTTGACTGTGCTAGCAGACCATAAATAATGCATTTTAAGACAGAAGGTGCAGACTGTATAAAATCTGACCTCGGGCCGTGATTTGCCCGCGGGCCGGACTTTGGACATGTCTGATCTAAGACCATCTGCTAAACACATTAGAGTTCCCACAGATCACTCTGAATCCCCCCACCCTACACAATGGTTGGGGGGGGGGGGGGGCGGTCACTCCTCGAAACCCCCATAATTCCCCTGTGGCAGACTAACCATCCCCGACATGTGCTTGTCTCAGTCACTCTGTGACTCCACCCAGTGGAACCGCTGATGCATCCAGTGTAACGTCTTTCCTGGGCTGAAGTTGAGATGAGAAATTGCCACAGAACCTGGTCACGGACCAGCCCTTCCCACCACCAGTAGAATAGTGTGCTGGGTGATGCAGTAATTTGTCTCTGGGCAGCTCAGCTGATGACTTTAAAATGTGGCCACTTTCTCACCCTCATCTCCCACCTATGATAGAATGGCTCTGATTGCTGGCATCCATGTCTATGATGAAGGGCTTTTCGGGATCAACAAGGTCAGGACAGAGGCAGATGCAAGTGGTTTCTTCAGGTGTCCGTGGACACTCCATCCATGTTGATGATGTGGCTCGGGAACTTCACCTGCTGCTGGAGGATGATGCACTTAGCATGGTGTAGCTTCAGCCCAGTGGCATGGATAACTGTAAACACCTTGAAGTTTGCCAGGGCAGACTGGAAGGAGGAGGTGTGGACCAGCATGCCGTCCAGGTAAATGATGCACCTGCTCCTGGGCATGTTTGATAGGACCCACTCCATGAGCTACTTGAAGGTGGCAACCACATTGCAGGGATTGAAAGGAATGGCTGTAAAGTGCTAGAGGCTCTACCCCAGGGTGAATGCTATCTCTTTGTGGGCCTCTGGTGCTAAAGCAACCTACCAGTAGCTGCTCTACAGGACCGGAGCGCTAAACCACTGTGAACCTGTGATGAAGTCCAGTGCATCGTCAATGCATGGCAGCAGATACAAGTCCTGCTTAGTCATAGCATTTACTTTATATTATTTAGCAGATGCTTTTCTCCAGAAGGACTTCCGGTGAACACTACGTAGTGTTATCAGCCCACACCTTGTTCACCAGGATGATTTACACTGCTATGTACAATACTTACAATGGATCACTATGGCACACTGGGGCAGGGGGAGAGGAGAGAAGAGGATTTTCCACACCGAGGCCTAATAACGAACCCTATTTCTACTCCTGTGCTTGACGGTGAAACAAGGAAACGGAAAAAGCAGCCAAGAGCACGTACACCGAGCCTGAGACAACAACCAAACCCAAAGACCTCCCTAGTCATACCATTTCCCAGTTCCCCCCTTTCCTTCCTTGTGATCCAGTGCACTGTTGGTCCATCTCCTGGGACCAATAAAAGAACATAAGAGCTCACACCTGGTCTCTGGCGTCTTGTGTTACAATCACTCATCCACACATTTATTTAATTAGCAGACACTTTTCTCCAAAGCAACTTCCAATGAACTCTATATAGTTTTATGAGCCCACACACCTTATTCACTAAGGTAACTTACAATGCTGGATACACTATTTACAATGGGTCAATCATCCATACATCAGTGGAACACACCCTCGCTGTCACTAACATACTGTGGGTGAACCTGAACAGCATGTCTTTGCGCTGTGCAAGGAAACTGGAGCATGCAGAGAAAACCCACGCAGGCACAGGGAGAATGTGCAAACTCCATACAGACTGAGCAGGGATCCAACCCACGTCCTCTCATACCACCCAGGCACTGAGATAGCAGCGCTACTTGCTGTGCCATCCACATTTAGAGGGTAATAATCCATACAAAACCACCAGCTGCAATCCTTCTCTAGTACCAGGACCACAGGCGTTGACCAAGGGCTGCTGGAGGATTTGATGATTCCTGCCACAACCATCTCTTTAACTTTTTCTTCAGAAATCTGCCTTTTCACCAGAGCCAGGCGATGCGTTGATAAGCAGATGGGGGTTGTGTCGCCTGTCTTGATGTACTGCTGCACCAGATCCGTCCTGATGCAGTCCTCATCCCTGCCTATGAAGATCTCCACAAAGGCCTCTAGAACTCCTTCAGCTGCTCTTGCTGGCCCTCCTCTAACCCTGCCTCCTGTGACCCTGACCCCTTTGCGAGTCTCTGTGGAGGGCTGTGGGTCACATGTCATGCCTGCGGAATCCCTACTGCACTATTTCTCATCTCACTGTGTGTCTGAGAGTCTCGCCTGCACGCTGGAGCAATCTCCTGCCCAGATTCAGTACAGCTCCCATTTTGACTACGAAGTCCATCCCCACAATGCACGGATCCTGGATCTCCGTGAACCAGAACTAGCACAACCATGCACAGGCATCATCTACCCTACATCGCCAGTCTCTCCTGTGACTATGCACAGGTTCACCCAAACCCCGGTCCATCCCCCAGCAGGATGGAATGTGGTTCTGGGTAGCACCCCAGTGTGGACGATGGAGATTGTAGTCCCCAGACAACCGACTGGGAAGGACGGTGTAACTTGAGAGGAGACATAGTCACATGTTAAAGCCTCATGGGCAACCTCAGGGTGCCACCCCTCTTGTACTTCCCTGTGATAAGAATGGGGTGGGCTCCCTGCAGTGACACATCTGGTGCCCTTGCTTCTGGCAATGCCAGTAGATGGTGAATGACCGGCTTCGCAGAGGCGGTACTTCAACTTGACAGAAAATTTCTTCTTCTCCCTTCGTCTCGTTATGAGTGACACCCTTCAGGGCATGGTTAGGGTGCGCTGGCTTTGCGGTACCCCTCAGGATTGCTTCTGCATGCTTTGCTTTGTGTAGTGTTGCATCCAGGTTAGTTGGGACAGTGAGCCTGACATGCTGCTGCAAGCACTCAAAGGCAAGCACCCGGAGGAACCCCTGTACCACCAAGTCTTCCTGGATGACTGAAGGTATTCAGGGTACACCTGGTGTGCCAGCAGTTGAATGTCAGCGACCAGTGCCCCTAAAGCTTCTCCTTTGCTGCGATGTCTGGCTGTGAGCTGTCAATGGTAATGGTATGCTGTTTCTTGCCAGCTGAAGCAGTGTCTCAGGACAGCTATGAGCGCAGACAGCTTGTGATGTTGGTCTGCCCTTACATTCAGCAGGACGGTCAGCGCCTTGCCTTCCAGGGCTAGTCCCAGTTGTGCTGTTGTAGTCACCGTGCTTCTCTAGCCTTTGTGCCAGACTGCTAGCCAAAGCTGCACCTAATATGTCTCCCACAACTCCGCCCTTGAGTATTGCAGTAGATCAAGTCACTGTGGCGATTCCACCAGTGACTGCTATCCTGGGGGCTGACTGGGAAATGTCATTTTCTTCCCAAGGCATCGCAGAAGGAGTCACTTGCTGGTTCTCATCCTGCAGTCCCTGTCCCTACAGCTGTTCCAGGGCAGCAAGCAGCTTCGTGGCTCTCTTCTGCATCTTCAGTTTGTGTTCTCTCCTCCAACACATGGATCTGGTCTGTGCATATCAACCCTGCTCCGTCCCTCTTCTGACACCAATAGAATGTTCCGCCATGGAGCTACTGGACATAGGATTTTAGGAAAATGCAGTTTATTGAAAGCATACTTTTTTTGGATCAGAATGGATCACCAATCCACTAAGGGCATCCGGTTCCACACACTGCTCAACTCGACAAGTGAAAATTTCTCCATTCATTATTTCTGATGATTAAAATATTTATTCAATAAATAAATAAATCCTAAAAACTGCCATGCTAATAATAAAATCTAAAATAAAACAATAAAAATCAATAAGACCGGCTAATATGAAGACTGCATGGCAGAACCTTTAAAACACTAAAAACATCCCCTAAGGCTTAAAACCATACCTAATAAGTAATTAAAAGGAACTTACCCGGTAACACTCACCGCTCAAGAGGGGCGGTCCCCTGGCCTATTCCCAGGGTGTAACCATACATCTTACCTACCATTTTTGGGTGTTTCCCTTTTCACAACATGTCGCAGCTCCCTGACGATACTTCCAACAGGAGAAGCGATACGTTGGAACCAATGTCCCACACGACGCAGTTTAATCCAGATGTATCCACACAACAAACTAATCCACACTACACTAAAATAAACATGATAAATAAATAAATAACAATAAATAAATGATTAATACAAACACACCACAAGCATAGTCATTTAAAAATGACTACTTTAAAGTGCAATAAGTGCTATAAATTTTTAAAATTGTGCAAAATAAATAAAATGTGCCATAAAGGATTAGAGTCCCTACACCTAACATAAAACACATAACACACCATAAAACACAGCACTTACATTCACCAGAAATAGGGGTTGCAATATTTTGTAAGTTTTATTTATTTTTTATTTATTTTTTTTTTATAAAGCGCTCTTCTCACACAGTGACACAGAGAGCTTTAACACAGGCATACAGCAAGAAAAATTGATACAAAAAGCAAAGAAGACAGTCAACTAATGGCTACCATAATGAAGAAATTATAGAACTATAAGTATACCTACTGGCCACCGGAGAAAGGAACAAAAACTCCCAACTGAAGGTCGAAGAAAAAAGAAAAACCTCTGGGGGTCCACGGGCCAGTGGTTGCCGACCCCTCCTGGGCATTCTAGAAAATAACAATTTGTAAGCCAGTGTGTAAGAAGTAATTATAATGTTGGTAAATGGCATCTTGGATCCCCAGCTCAGCATGGAAAATCTCGATCGTCATGGCAGATGGACATCATCCTCTGTCAGCATGGGATTCGTCTGTCACCACTGGCCGGCCTCCTCAGGTCTTATGTAGCGAGGTAGTGCACAACGAGAAGCTAGGATGGAGTTAGTAATTTGTTACTTAAGTAAATTTAAAATGCATTTTTGTAAAGGTGATAAAATAAATAACCAAGGCAGGTGGAATTACATTACGAGGTGGAATGCGTGAGTGAACATGTAAGTCTTAGTCAGGATTTGAAAACAGAAACAGACGGGGCTTTTCTGACAGTAACTGGTAGACTATTCCACAGTTTAGGTGCTCTATAACTAAAGGCGCGACCTCCTACTGAGGTCTTATTGATCACAGGTACTTTAAGGTAACCTGCATCTAATGAACGGAGATATCGTCCTGGGATATAAAAATTAATGATCTCACAAAGGTAAGCCGGAGTAATGCCATGTATTGCCTTATAGGTCAAAAGTAAGATTTTATAATCAACTCTATAAGAGACCGGGAGCCAATGCAACGATTTAAGTACCGGTGTTGTATGGTCGTAGTTCCTAGTTCTAGGAACAATTCTCGCAGCAGCATTTTGTACCAACTGTAGCCTGGATACAGTTTGGTACGGACAACCCGACAATAAAGCATTACAGTAATCCAGCCTGCTGTAAACAAAAGCATGAACCAGTTTCTCAGAATCCCGTCTACAAAGAATCGCCGCATTTTAGCTATGCTTCTCAATTGAAGGATGCACGACTTAGTCAAAGTGTGAAAGGATGCGTGTTACTTATCCAAGGATGGAGGATCTGCCACAGACCCGTGGGGTCACAGCCAAAAGAGGCTGTTCCACCTCACTTTGGCTTCTAAGTAACCCCATTGAGTGACATCTTTCTCCCTCCTAAACGTTAGGTCGGCCCGGATTTTATGATACACACCCTGGATGTCTAACTCTGCCCCTGCCTGGACTTCAACTGATTGACTTGAGCTACTTCTCAAGAAGTAGTGATCAACACGGTGCCCCTGCCTTCCCACATCCAGGCACATTTCTCTTCCATGGTGAATCCTCAGACTTCTGATTGATATTACCTTCCTCTACCCATCTAAACAATTGCCTTCCATCACTATCTGAACTGGCTACCCCAATGTACATCCCGCTGTTCAGTCAGAACCGTTCCAAGATCAGAAGTCATAAAATCCACCCGTGAGCCATCTTCGACCCCTGCTGTCACTGACTTGCCAGGTATTATACCTTTTAGTTATTTTGTAGCCATAGATGGTGCATCCATCTGGCTTCCACAGCCAACAATCCAGCTACCCTGAGTTGCCAGCCCAAAACAGCCCCAGATGGGGTCTATTCTTTCCTGTTAGCTGTCTTTCCATGCTGTCACGTGCTTGTTCACCTTTTGCCAGCTGTCCTCTTCATAGAATAAACGATTAACGAACTGACAGCTACCTTGGTAGTCAGTATTGTCATGACCTCCTGGGGTGAAAATCCCAATAGCCAATCAAGTCAACAGCACACCTGACCCCAGCTGATCTGATCCTAGCCCTATGAATGGGCTGAGGTCATGTAGGTGGTTTGTGGATTCTTGATCAGTGCTTTACTGCTTTCCTAGTGATACATATTCACCAATCTGTTTCCCAAGCATCTATTCCAATCCCATGCTCCTGTCCTTCAAGATTCTTTCCAGATACTATACTCTAACTACATCAACATCTCATCTTGGTGTATTAGTCTCGTGCACGTAAACCCATTTCAGTTCCTGTCAGAACACTCTGGGCATCTCGTTGTTCTGTGTTTATAGTCACCCACGCACTTAATTTCCTAATTCACACTGTGCACCGTTATCCACATTCTGCTATTGAGATCATTGTACTTTCCCTCCAGACAGCTGGTCACACAGTAGTTAGAGTTACTGCCTTTGCATCCAAAGATCACAGGTTTGATCCCCACCTCTGGCTGTAGTACCATTAAGCAAGGTATTTACCCTAAATTGTTTCAGCAAAATCACCCAGCTGTATAAATGAGTAAATAATTATAAGCTTGTAACTGTAAAAACTGTAAACCTTAACATTGTAAGTCACTTTGAAGAAAAGTGTCAGTTAAGTGAATAAATGTAATATATGTCCATTTCATGTCCAGACATCACAAGTATATAGAGAACACTACAAAGAAGTCAAGGGAAATTATGTCATCTGACTGAATATTTAACACTGCCATCTCTCGCTCTCACTGCCAGCTGCAGGGGAAGAAATAGGGTAAGTGATTAGCCCCAGCTGTGGCTGGTTTGTCCGTGTCTCCACCCCCTTTCCCCTCCGCCTCGGTGTGCTACAGGAATATGGGATGCCGGGTCCACTACTGCGAGCCATTCAGTCTCTGTACACACGGACCAATGGCCATGCCCACATACTCGACATTAACTCAAACCCATTCAGTGTGGATGTTGGACTCCGCCAAGGTTGTGCCTTGCCTCCACTCGTGTTTGTGGTTTTCATGGACAGGATATCAAGGCACAGTCGAGGTCAGGAGGGCATTCTTTGTGGGAGTTGGAAGGTACCCCGGAGTCTCTGCTTTTTGCAGATGATGTTGTCCTTTTGACACTGTCATGTGGTTGCCTCTAATATGCACTGGAACAGTTTGCAGCCAAGTGTGAAGCGGTTGGGATGAGGAACAGCACCTCAAAGTCCATGGTTCTCTCACAGAAAAGGATGGCATGCCCCTTCCAGGTAAGTCAAGAGAATTGCCCCCAGGTGTGTGTATATATATATATATATATATGTATATATATATATATATATATATACACATATACATATACACACACATTTTCAGAACCGCTTGTCCCATACAGGGTCACGGAGCCTACCCGGCAACACAGGGCGTAAGGCCGGAGAGGGAGGGGACACACCCAGGACAGGACGCCAGTCCGCCACAAGGCACCCCAAGCGGGACTCAAACCCCAGACCCACTGGAGAGCAGGACCGTGGTCCAACCCACTGCGCCACCACGCCCCCCCCCGATGCCAGTAATGTAAGCTAATAAATTTCAAAGTGAATTGTCACCGTGTCACACCCTCTTGTCAAAATGTCATCATTTTTAAACAAGGATGAAACTGACTAAAATTAACTCAAGAACTAAACTCACAGATGAAACTACAGATACATTTAAGATAGCACTCTTTGCATATATGTGAAACTCTCTGTGGTCACCAATGTGCTGTACTTTTTAAGTGCATAATGGTCCTGTAGTATTTACATTCTAGGGAGTACTAAAGTGGTTGATTTCAGAACAGAATGTTTTGGCAAATGTTTGACAGCCTGTATTATGTATTTTTTCCCTCTTTAAAAAATTAACGTTTGTTTCACAAAAGAGTTTAAGCTTCTGCCTTGTGTGTAGCTGTGTAACTGTGTGATATAAACAATTTAGCTGGACATATTAAAAAATATGAATGATATACTGAAATTTCATGGTTCACCAAGGGTTAGGGTCAAGGTTTACACACACAGAGGCTGAAACTGCTTGTCCCAAGCAGGGTCGTGGCAAACCAGAGCCTAACCCAGCAACACAAGGTGTAAGACTGAAGGGGGAGAGGACATACCCAGGACAGAATGTCAGTCTGCCACAAAGCACCTGAAGCAGGACTTGAAACTCAGACCTGCCAGAGAGCGGGACCCAGCCAAACCTGCTGCGCAACCATGCCACTGCACCCCCCTCTCCGGGTGAAGGTTTAAAAATATCTAAACATGCACAATTGCAACCTAATGTTTTCTAAGATTCCTAACATGACATAAAGTCTATATTATGTAACATTTCATAAAGTGATTTTATGAGGCAAAAGCTAATACCCTGGGATAAATTTGCAGAAGGATTGCTATCAGGGACAGATGTTATTCTATTCATAACTAGTCTCTTAAAGTAAAGAGATACATTTAACAAGATACATTTAAAAGTATCTCCTTATACATTGTAACGACCAGCGTTACTGAGGGGTGTCATGTTCAAGGGGAAAAGATATTTATTCTAAACAGTTGATCTTGAGGGGTGCAGTGGGTTGGACCACAGTCTTCCTTTCCGGTGGGTCTGGGGTTCGAGTCCTGCTTGGGGTGCCTTGTGACGGACTGGTGTCCCATCCTGGGTGTGTCCCCTCCCCCTCTGGCCTTATGCCCTGTGTTGCCAGGTTGGCTCTGGTTCCCTGGGACCCTGTATGGGACAAGTGGTTCTGAAAATGTGTGTGTGGTTGATCTTGAAAAGGACTAAGCAAGCCCTTTGTCCACAGGGGGCCTGACATCTTTAGAAAGAATGGAGTCCCTGTTTGGCATAAGTTCTATCCTGAATGTATTGTCTGATGGCACACCTGTGTGATGTGGATCATTTTTGTTTGGTTGTACCTGCTGACATTGTAGAGCATTTCATTTGCTCAAAATGCATAACAAATAATGATTTGGTACAGAAGGTCTGCGATTTAGAAGAGAGCATTAAGAACTCGACTTCTATACGAGAACCAGAGAGTTGGTTGGACTCGATGTGTCCCAATGCCTCCATAGTGTCAAGCTCGGCCTCGACACTTAGAGGCCCCAGTACAGCTAATGAGAAGCCGGGTACCCCGGAGCACTCTCACGGTGACTAGGTTACAGTTCGGAGTAAGAAGTCGAATAAAACAAAACCTAAGTTGGGTTCCTCCAAACCCAAAATAGATTTTTGACTCAAAGCAGTTCACCTAATAATAATATTAACAATAATAATGTGTTCATTTTGGGGGATTCAGTTGTCTGAAATATTAAGGTTCACGGGCCTGGGAATTGAAATGTAAATGTAAGATAAAGTGTTTCCCATGCGCACGTGCGTCTGACATGGAGGATCGTGTTAGTTCTCTGGCCGATAATGCCGTGTCAACTATGATGGTGCATGTTGGTGGTAATGATATTCCTTATCAGCAGTCTGAGGTGCTAAGGAGCCGATTTATTTCTATGTGTAACAAGGCCAGAAGGAAATGTCATAATCTAATAGTGTCTGGTCCTTTACCTAGGCTCTTCATGGGGGACATAGTGTACAGTAGACTGGTGTCTTTTAACAGGTGGTTGGAGACGTGGTGCCGCTCCAATCATATTTCATTTGTTAATAACTGGGATGATTTCTGGGAAAGGCCCAGGTTTTTCACACATGATGGTGTACACCTCAACTGGAGGGGTTTGTTTGTTTTATCCCAGAACCTGGCCTGCAAGTTGCAGGACTGACTCATGGTACATGGATCATCTCCTTTAGCAGCTTTGTATATTGATGGGTCTGTTACTCGTTCTAATATCAGTAGTCATTTCTCATGTGATGGGGTTTCTTGTGCCTTGTCCAGTGTGGGCCTAAAAACTTTAAATAAAAGCATTAATTGCAGCCAAAACATACAGGTGGAGTCGGTGTTCTTTTCAATAAAAGATTACAAATAACACAGAGAAATCGTGATAATATCACCTCGTTTGAAGCTCTATTAGATTTCAACTCAAACCCCAGAATAATTATATTCCTTGTCTACCGTCCACCTGGACCGTACTCCTCTTTTCTCGAGGAATTCAGCAACTTCATAACCGATTTAGTCATTAATCATGACAAAAATATCTTGATGGGTGATTTCAATATTCATGTAGACGTGTTGTCGGATACTCTCGCTAATACTTTTCTTTCTCTCTTAACTCCATTGGTTTTACCCAACTTGTTAGCGGTCCTACTTATTCCCGTAACCATACGCTCGATCTCGTCAGAACCTATGGCGTAGATGTTCATCATATTAATATTATTCCTTTAAACGAGGCTATTTCTGATCATCATTTAGTAACCTTTGATCTATACCTGTCCGTGGGCATATTGATGACAATACTACTGCTAAAATTATTGATCATATTAGAAGCTCGGATTTTGGAAAGAGCGTAGATATTGATCAAATGGCTTTAGATTATAATTCGGTGGTAAAATTCGCCCTAGACTCTGTGGCTCCACCAAAAACTAAACTTATTCGAACTATAAGAAACTCGCCATGGTTCAAAGAATAAACTTGTGCAATGAAGTTTAGAATGTCCTAAATTACACTGTAAATGGCGTTCAACTAAACTAAACGTTTATTATGTAGCCTGGTCCGATTGTCTAAAAAAAATATAAAAAAGCACTTTTTCACGCCAGATCCAAATTCTACGCAAAGAAATTGATGAAAATCACAACCCTCCCTTCCTGTTTAAAATCATGATCGCTTATTTAACTGGTAAACACAAAGACAAACAATGTATTTCTGCTACCGTTACTCATGATGAATTTATGTCGTTTTCAATAATAAATTAGTTAATATTTGCAAATTCATAGTGCCCTCTAGTTCGGTTTTAGCAAGCCACAGTTTCCGTGCTTTCAGAACCTATTGTTAATATTGTTCATACGTTGTTACTAAATGGCTGTGTTCCAAAAGGTTTAAAAATTGCCATTATTAGACCCCTACTAAAGAAATTGGATCTGGACTGTAATAACCCATGTAATTATAGACCGATCTCCAATCTACCGTTTTTATCCAAAATCCTAGAAAAAAATCATAGCTTCCCAAATTGTAAAATATCTTAATCATCATAATATATTTGAAAAATTTCAGTCTGGTTTCCGCACTGGTCACAGCATTGAAACGGCACTCACACGTGTTGTTAATGATATTCTCAACTTTTCTGATGCTGGTCAGATCTCTATTCTTATGTTACTAGACTTGAATGCTGCGTTTGATACTGTAGACCATAGTATCCTACTGAGTAGACCTGGAAACCTGGTTGGACTGAGAGGTACCATTCTGAAGTGGTTTGAATCATGTTTAGCTAACCATGACCAATTTGTATTGAAATCTGAGACAACGGTCACGTAGGGGTCTCCTACAACCCTTGCCTACGCCGACCCGACCCTGGACCCACGTGGCGCTGGATTTCCTAGTGGACCTACCGGTCTCAGAGGGTAAGACCGTGATCCTCTCCGTCATAGATCGTTTCTCCAAGGCTTGCAGACTGGTGCCCCTTCCGAAGCTGCCTACCGCTCTCGAGGTATCGGAGATCCTGTTCCAGCAAGTATTTAAACTCTACGGACTCCCCGAAAACATTGTTTCTGATCGAGGTCCCCAGTTCACCTCTCGGGTATGGAAGGCCTTTTGGAGCCGGCTCGGAGTGACGGTCAGCCTTACATCGGGATACCACCCGCAAGTCAACGGTCACGTAGAACGCTTACAACAGGATGTTGCAAGGTTTCTCCGAGCCTACTGCTCCCAAAAACCCCACCACTGGGCTCGCTACCTGCCCTGGGCAGAGTATGCCCACAACTCCGCGCCTCATACATCCACAGGTATGTCGCCCTTTCAGTGTGTGTTAGGCTACCAACCTGTCCTATTCCCCAGCGAGACCTCTCCAAGTCCTGTTCAGGCTGTGGAGACATGGCACAACGAGAGCACCCGCGTCTGGAGGACGGTCCGGGCCCACCTGCTCCGCAGTGCGGAACGCCACAAACGTCAGGCTGACCGGCACCGGCGCACCCTTTCGTTCTTGCCTGGGCAAAGAGTTTGGCTCTCCACCCGAGACCTTCACCTGAAGACCCCCTCCAAGAAACTCTGGTCCCGCTACATCGGCCCCTTCAAGGTAGTGTGCCGTGTCACGCCGGTTACTTACCACCTTCAGCTGCCTCCTGACCTCCGAGTGCACCCCACGTTCCATGTTTCCCTCCTGAAACCAGTAGGGGTGTCCTTGCATCAGCCACCAGTAGAAGCCACACCACCGTCTACGCTACCCCTCGCAGGGGACGATGTCTATACGGTCTGAGCCCTGCTGAACTCCCGCCGACGGAGTCCGTCCACGCTACGCGCAACCGTGACAGTGTCATTAGCTAATTGTTTTACCAGTATAAAATTATGGATGAGTAATAATTTTTTTTTTTTATCTCTAAATGCCAGTAAAACAGAGGTACTTGTGGTGGGTGGTGATGCCAAAGCTCTGGACATAATCACGCCACTCTTTACAACAAATGGCATTAGCTTCAAGCGTAGTGATTGTGTCAAGGATTTGGGTGTCCTGCTGGATGAAAAACTGTCATTTGTATCGCATATAAATGCACGACTAAGTCGTGCTTCCATCAGTTAAGAAACATAGATAAAATGCGGCAATTTCTTTGTAAACGGGATTCTGAGAAACTGGTTCATGCTTTTGTTTACAGCAGGCTGGATTACTGTAATGCTTTATTGTCGGGTTGTCCATACCAGACTGTATCTAGGCTACAGTTGGTGCAAAATGCTGCTGCGAGAATTGTCAGTAAAACTAGGAAGTTTGACCATATAACACTTGTACTTAAATCGTTGCATTGGCTCCCGGTTGCTTACAGAGTTGATTATAAAATCCTACTTTTGACCTTTACGGCAGTACATGACATTACTCCGGCTTACCTTTGTGAGATCATTAACTCTTATATCCCAGGACGATATCTCCGTTCATTAGATGCAGGTTACCTTAAAGTACCTGTGATCAATAAGCCTTCAGTAGGAGGTTGCGCCTTTAGTTACAGAGAACCTAAACTGTGGAATAGTCTACCAGTTACTGTCAGAAATGCCCTGTCTGTTTTTGTTTTCAAATCCCGACTAAAGATTTACATGTTCACTCACGCATTCCACCTCGTAATGTAATTCCACCTGCCTTGGTTATTTATTTTATCACCTTTACAAAAATGCATATTAAATTTACTTAAGTAACAAATTACTAACTGTTTAATCCTGCCGTTGAGCACTACCTCGCTACATAAGACCTGAGGAGGCCGGCCAGTAGTGACAGACAAATCCCGTGCTGATTGAGCATGATGTCCATCTGCCATGAGACGTTCCATGCTGAGTTGGGGATCCAAGATGCCATTTACCAACATTATCATTATTACTTGCTATACACTGGCTTACAAATTGTTACTTTCTAGAAGGTCCAGGAGGGGTGGGAAACCACTGGCCCGTGGACCCCCAGAGGTTTTTCTCTACCTTGACCTTCAGTTGGGAGTTTTTGTTCTTTTCCCCAGTGGCCAGTGGGTATACTTAGCTCTATAATAAGTTCTTCATTAGGGTAGCCATTAGCTGACTGTCTTCTTCATTTGTATCTGTTTTTCTTGCTGTATGCCTGTGTTAAAGCGCTGTGTGTCACTGTGTGAGAAGAGCGCTCTATAAAAATAAATTGAATTGAATGAAATTCAATATATATTGCAGTTGGTGTGTTTAAAATCATAATTTAAGCATTGATATTTATTAAAAATAAATATTGCTACAGTAATTTTCAGTATTATTGTATATTCAATAGCGTTGCCAGGTGTTCAGAACACTAAATATAATGTAAATAAATAATATAATGATGGCAATGACAATTTTACTCAGCAGAACTATGCAAAGTTAAATATGTCGGTTTGGAAGCAGAAAGCCTCTGCCTTGTATGCAATTCTTGCATAAAATGAACTTTTTCATGATAAAAGCCCTTTTAATACATTTCCCTTTCTGTTTCATTTAAGGATGTCAGGATCAATAGTTTTTGAGGCCAATAGTCCTCCTTTAATGTAACAAATGCATGAAACGGATGCTTGGTTTATTTTGCCTGTTCTTAAATTGCACACTTCATTGGAAGAAATTTATTTCCAGTCAAAAAAAGCTTCTATCATCATGAAAACATCTGTGCTATTCATAGCAGACTCTGTACTCATTGTAGTAAACACAGGCTTCAGTCATTCAACATTCAGATTACTTTCAATAGTTAATTGGCACCAGCAAATTTATGTTACTATCACCATCTTTGCATTTGACAGCTTCAGTGTTCATGTATGAATAACCTCGCCACCACTTTCTTTAGAGCAGATGCAATCCTTAAGGTGGGAAATGGAGGCCTGAAGGCTTCACAATGGTTAGGCAGTGTTTGTGCAGCTGCAACAGCTGAGGAGGGATGTTTAAACTTCCTGTGAATCAGTGTTCTCTTGTCCTGTTTTGGCGCAGGTCGGCCTTGAGAGATGAGGGCTAAATATAAAATGGAGAACTGGATAAAAAAACTGTAGACAATGCCTAACTGTCCAGAAGGCTTGGCGATGGAAATCTGCAAGAAAAAACCTAATGAGCAATAATTACATATAAATTATTGGAAGCAATAAATGAATTTTAAAGTATGTAGTTTGCTTAAATTTCTGCATTCCAGCACTAATAAATAGCATCTTGCAAAAATTCTAGCCAATAAATCTAAGTAACAGTAATATGCATGTGAATATGACAACGGAGGAAATTTCACTGCAGAACATAAGAATTTAGCTACATCATTTGATACGTGGTTTTGTTCCATTTTGCAGTATGTCTATAGTTACAAAAATAAAGATATCTGCTTTTTAAAAGGCCTGCTTGGCAGTAGTGACATCCCCAGGGATGATATCACAGGAAAAATAGCATTAGCATGTCTGGGCGTTTAACTTTAGATGATTAATCACACCAGGCTCTTGCAAATCTGCCCCATTACTTTTACCACATTACTATTAATTCTTACATATTTTTTTAAATAATTTTCACTTCTGAGTGGTCTTTAGAGTTCTTGAAAATGTTCACACATTATTTAGGGCAGCGAGGGGGTGCGGTGGTGCAGTGGGTTGGACCATGGTCCTGCTCTCCAGTGGGTCTGGGGTTCGAGTCCCGCTTGGGGTGCCTTGCGACGGACTGGCGTCCCATCCTGGGTGTGTCCCCTCCCCCTCCGGCCTTACGCCGTGTTACCGGGTAGGCTCCGGTTCCCCGTGACCCTGTATGGGATAAGCGGTTCTGAAAGTGTGTGTATGTGTGTATTTTGGGCAGCATGGTGGCACAGCAAGTAGTGCTTCTGTCTTACAACACCTGGGTGGTGTAGGAGGCTATGGGTTCACTCCACACTCAATCTGTGTGGAGTTTGCATGTTCTTCCTGTGTCTGTGTGGGTTTCCTCCCACAGTCCAAAGACATGCTGTTCAGGTTCCCCCATAATGTGTGAGTGACAGAGAGAGTGTGTTTCACTGATGTATGTGTGGATGAGTGACCCATTGTATGTAGTGTATCTAGCAGTGTTAGACACCTTGGTGAATGAGGTGTGTGGGCTGATAACACTATATAAAGTTCATTGGAAGTTGCTTTTGAGAAAAGTGTCTGCTAAATAAACAAATGTAAATGCTGAAATGACTCTTTGAGCAGACACACACACACACACACATTTTCAGAAGGGCTTGTCCCCGTACAGGGTCACGGAGCCTAACCCGGCAACACAGGGCGTAAGGCCGGAGGGGGAGGGGACACACCCAGGACGGGACGCCAGTCCGTCACAAGGCACCCCAAGCGGGACTCGAACCCCAGACAGCAGGACTGTGGTCCAACCCACTGCGCCACCGCACCCCCTCGCTGCCCTAGAGCGGACAATATAATGCAAATAATGTATTAAGGGGGTAACTTCCAATTTCTGAAAATATTGTACATACAGGAACAAAAGCTAGAATATTGTGAGTAATCAAAATAAAGGGACATCAGGTGTACTTTCCACTACTGTGCATCACCTAGCATCTTACTTCTACACATACTTCTTGTTTAGCCCCTGGGAACCAGTGTATGAAGTTTATACTGAAGAATTACACATACGTTCACTTTTTTAATTATAATTCAAATATTTTAATTTTTAATATGTAGATTTCTTATGTTCACACATTTGGCTTCATATTTTGGTACAGTATTTTTCAGCAGTTTCTCCTCCTCAGGTGCAAACAAAAATACCCGCACCATGTAACCAGATACCAGATGTAGCATGCTTTCAAAGCAGCCCACTTAAAATGAAAAAAAAAAAAAAAAAATTATAGCCTTTATTCGTGGATAATGGACTGGATTGCTAAATTTTCCATGACTCAAATTTCCTGTCTTTATTATGCATTAATATGCAGATCAAAAGAGACTAATTTCCTTCTTACAAACAGCAAGATGATGAAATATATAATCATTATTACAATCATCATTTGTGTGGAATTTATACTGCGGACTTAGTTATTTTTATGCTTGTCATGCAGCATCTTCTGAAATTGCAGATAATTTATTTGTTTTTCTTTAAATCATCATACTCTAACCTTTTTAATGATTTTTGACCTTTTTGAGATTTTTGAATGTTTACTGTTTTGAAACTTAGGGGGGTGCGGTGGCGCAGTGGGTTGGACCACAGTCCTGCTCTCCGGTGGGTCTGGGGTTCAAGTCCCGCTTGGGGTTCCTTGTGATGGACTGGCGTCCCGTCCTGGGTGTGTCCCCTCCCCCTCTGGCCTTACGCCGTGTGTTACCGGGTAGGCTCCGGTTCCCCGTGACCCCATATGGGACAAGCGGTTCTGAAAATGTGTGTGTGTTTTGAAACTTCAATTTTTTTTTATTTCTCTGCCCTATAGTACAAACCCCATTTCCAAAAAAGCTGGGATATTATCTAAAATGCAATTAAAACAAGAATCTGTAATTTGTTAATTCTCTCAAACCTTTAACTGACAAAAGTACTGTGGTGCACAGGGCTCTGGGTTCGGATGGGGCGAAGAAGGGTGAACAGGGAGTATTCATTTCAAACGTTTTATGAGAACATCGGCAGACAGGGCAATAACACTCTTGGTCTGAGGACCCCTGTTCCTCAAGGACCTGTGCATCAAGCCAGCCTTCCCAGCACACCCAGGCTTTCACCTTTTTCTCCTTCTGTGGCAGACAGAATCACCCCCTTATATTTTCTGTACATTACCCAAATCCACACACACACACTGACTGAAACTGCTTGTCCCGAACAGGGCGTAAGGCTGGAGGGGAAGGGGACATACCCAGGACGGGATGCCAGTCCACCATAAGACACCCCAAGGGCGACTCAAACCCCAGACCCACCAGAGACCAAATCTACTGTGCTACCACACCCCACCCCACCCCACCCCACCCCACCCCACCCCACCCTACACCCTGACCACAGGTACTTTAAGGTAACTTGCATCCAATGACTGACGGTATCATCCTGGGATATAAAAATCATTAATCTCACAAAGATAAGCAGGAGCAATGCTATGTAGTGTCTTAGAGGTCAAAAGTAGGATTATATTATCTACTTTAAATACAACCAGGAACCAATGTAACAATTTAAGTACTGTTGTTATATGGTCATACTTCCTAGTTCTAGTAACAATTCTTGCAGCAGCATTTTGTACTAACTGTAGCCTGGATACAGTTTGGTATGGACAACCTGACAATAAAGCATTACAATAGTTCAGCCTGCTTGAAATGAAAATATGAACCAGTTTCTCGGCATCCTGTCTGTTGTGTTTATGGGTGTAATAACTACACTTGAACATGAATAAAGATAAGATGCGATGGATAATGTTTTCTCTTTCTTTACTGAACCACGTGCAGCAACAACTCTTCTACACTTTGTGTACATATTGCCTGGCCAACCAAACTCTAACCCATGGTACTATTAAGAGTGACCTATTAACACTTAGCCCTGAGTTTTCACAATATTCAATACAAAACAACTCCTCCCCTCTAGATAAAGTAACCCATAACAATGATACAACTGCAAGTCCCTTTGCATGATGTCTTCGCCTCGGTAGTATTCCAAACCCTATAAAGTAAGACGGTCTGGGGGTTTCCGTGTACGGGTAGGGTAACGTTTTTCCTCACAAGTTGGGATAGGTGTTTGTAGCACTTCCTGTGAAGACATTGCAGCGTCTTGTGGTGTAGTTGTGTCACTGCCATTGGAAGGGGCAACGGTAGACGTGAATGACACATTTCCTGGAACACCTCCCAAAGGAATATCTGTCTTTCTCAACTGATCAATATGCCATCTCCAGGTGGTGTCTGGTCCAATCTCTACTGTGTAAGAAAGTGGTCCTGTTCTTTCTTTTACCTTCGCAGGCATCCACTTGTGATCCCCGCGGTAGTCCCTAGCGAGCACACTCTCACCAATTTCCAACTCTCGTACCGGTCCGTCTCTTTGCACCTGTCTCAAGTGGCTGTCCTGCACAACCCTCTTCACATTCGGTCGCAACAGGTCAAGCCTTGAACGTAAAGGTCTTCCCAAGAACAACATAGCTGGCATTCGATTCGTGGTAGCATGTGTTGCGTTACGATACGCAAACAAAAACCTTTGCAACTTATGGGTTAACGTAACCCTGTTACCCACCATGGCACGCAGCGCATTCTTTAAACTTTGTACAAATCGCTCTACTAATCCATTCGTAGCGGGATGGTATGGGACAGAGGTCACGTGCCTGATCCCATTGTTATTTAGAAAGATCTAGAACTCCTCAGATACAAACTGGGGTCCATTGTCACCAGTTGTTCTGGGACACTAGTCTCTCCAACGTGTCCTGGGTCTGCCCCAAGGCCTCCTCCCGGTGGGACAAGCCCGGAACACCTCCCCAGGGAGGCGTCCAGGAGGCATCCGGAACAGATGCCCGAGCCACCTCAACTGGCTCCTCTCGATGCGGAGGAGCAGCGGCTCTACTCCGAGCTCCTCCCGGGTGACTGAGCTCCTCACCCTGTCCCTAAGGGTGTGCCCAGCCACTCTGCGGAGGAAACTCATTTCTGCCGCTTGTATCCGTTATCTCATTCTTTCGGTCATGATCCAGAGTTCATGACCATAGGTGAGGGTAGGAACGTAGATCGACCGGTAAATTGAGAGCTTCGCCTTACGACTCAGCTCCTTCTTCACCACAACAGACCGGTACAATGACCGGATTACTGCGGACGCTGCACTGATCCATCCGTCAACCTGCCGCTCCATTTTTCCCTCACTCGTGAACAAGACCCCGAGATACTTAAACTCCTCCACTTGAGGGAGCAACTCCCCCCTAACCCGGAGGGGGCAGTCCACCTTTTTCCGACTGAGAACCATGGCCTCGGATTTGGAGGTGCTGATTCTCATCCCCGCCGCTTCGCACTCGGCTGCAAACCTCTCCAGTGCACGCTGTAAGTCTTGATTCGATGAAGCCAACAGGACCACATCATCCGCAAAAAGCAGAGACGAGATCCTGCGGCCACCAAAACAGACACCCTCCATTCCCTGGCTGCGCCTAGAAATTCTGTCCATGAAGATAATGAACAGAATCGGTGACAAAGGGCAGTCCTGGCGGAATCCAACATGCACCGGGAACAGGTTTGACTTACTGCCGGCAATGCGAACCAAGCTCCTACTCCGGTCATACAGGGAATGAACATCCCGTAGCAGCGAGCCCCGAACCCCATAATCCCGAAGTACCTCCCACAGGAAACCCCAGACCTACCAGAGAGCAGGACCCGGCCCAACCCACTGTGCCACCGCACCCCTGAACATAGCCCATTCGGACTCAGTGTCCCCAGTCTCCCTCGGGACCTGGTTGAAGCTCTGTTGGAGGTGGGAGTTGAAGATTTCTCTGACAGGGGCCTCCGCCAAACATTCCCAACAGACCCTCACTATGCGTTTGGGCCTGCCAGGTTTGTCCAGCTTTTTCCCCCACCATCGAATCCAACTCACCACCAGGTGGTGATCAGTTGACAGCTCAGCCCCTCTCTTCACCCGAGTGTCCAAAACATATAGCCGAAGATTAGAAGAAATGACTACAAAGTCTATCATTGACCTCCGACCTGGAGCGTCCTTGGTCAAGAAGAGTGGTTCCAGAATCCAAGCTGTGAGTGGAAGTGAGCCCGACTATATCTAGACGGTATCTCTCAACCTCCCGCACTAGCTCAGGCTCTTTCCCCCTCAGTGAGATGACATTCCAAGTCCCAAAAGCCAGAGTTGGCGCCCGAGGTTTGGGTTGGCCTGGCACTCGGCCCCGACCACCGCCCAAATCACAACGCATCAGCCCCTTAGGTCCTCTCTGGCAAGTGGTGAGCCCACCGAAGAGCGGCTCCACGTCTTGGTTCCCAGGCCTGCCTCTAGGGTGGGGCCCCAGTGACCCCATACCGGGCGGGGTGAACGAGATCCTTGATTTAATAGTCATAAGGGGATTTTGAACCGCGCTTTGTCTCGTCTGTCACCCAGGACCTGTTTTCCTTGGGAGATCCTACCAGGGGCATATAGCCCCAGGCAACATAGCTCAATTACTCCATACTCAATTCTCCAAACATCTTATTTCAGTGAGCGAGAGAGAGAGAGCTCTCACTCACTCACTCACTCACACACACACACACACACACACACACACACACACACACACACACACACACACACACACTGTGAGAACCACTTGTCCCATAGGGGGTCGCGGGGAACCAGAGCCTAACCCAGCAACACAGGGCGTAAGGCTGGAGGGAGAGGGGACACACCCAGGATGGGATGCCAGTCCGTCGCAAGGCACCCCAAGCAGGACCGGTTCAACCCACTGCGCCCCCCACAAAGAGATATAAGCATCAGAATTTAACAACAAATTTAAATATTCATTTTGACAAAAATAACCTGCAACTTTTAAAACCCTTTACCAAAAAGTTATTTAAATACAAGGGTTAAAACACATGTGTCCCACACCCACAAAGAAACGTACCAGGCACCCATGCCAAAACCCTCACATTCTGACTTAGCTCCATCAATAAAACCATAAACATTAAACATACATACAACACACACCTAAAAGAATAAAACATGAAATCTAAAATACTATAAAATCTACAAATTAAAATCAATTATTCAAACCGTTTTTCTAAACAAAAATCCCCATCTTCCACAGCTGTCAGGTGGGACTCTTCATCCGGCCCTGATGAACTGAACCTAGGGGGAGACCTCACCGAAGACAAGTGAATAACTAATAAGCCCGAACAATTGGGTACCGCTGTGGAGGAGGGAGCATCTTCTCAGCCATTTTAAGGGGTCGCCGTCAAAACCAACACCCCCAGTGTAGTACCAGAGATTAACCCAGCCTCCCTCCTGCGCCTTTTCTTCTTCCTGGTCACTCCCACAAAGTCCCGTAAAATATCAGAGTGACCAGGTGTGTCCCTCTCCTCCTCGGCCCGGGACCCCTCAGAAGAGTGCCTAGTGAAGAAGGAGACCATGCCGCACTTGACCCGGACAACCACTCATTTACTTCAGCACCCACCCTTGATCCCAGCTGCTCCGCAGCGCCTCCAGATGAAGGCTGGGCTACCACACCGTCCCCCGTCCCCCAAACATTGTTGACACTTCATTGTCTTACATAATCTCCCGTTCTGTTCCTGACCAAGACACAAATGACAGGAGGGAGGCTGACCAGGATAAAATAGATAGCCTCTTGCCTCACCCAAGGTGAAATACGCAGGCAGGTGCCTGTAACCATCCATCCCCGCAGGGTTGGGATGCAGGTGAACTAAAAAGCATCTCCGTCCAGTCCAGATGCCTAGAAGGTCCCGGTCTTCCTCGTGTCCAGGGAAGACGTCAGCAAAATCCCTCAGGAAGACCACCATAACGTCCCCCGACACGAGGGGGTTGAAGATGTGGACAGTCACAGCTCTTCTATCTGTCCTCCAGAGTGGCCAGATGGAGTAGGGGAACAGCTTGGAATGCATTGTACTCACTCTACATGTCTCCAACACCCTCTGATAACATTCATCGGTTGCCAGCGTGACGTCGAAAAAGGACAATGGCCCATTTCTCTGGATACAGACAATGTCCTCTGCCGGAAGTCCCAGGAGTCCAAAGACAATCTCACGAACGAATGGAATACGCTAGTGAAATCCTACGATGTCGTCCCGGTTCCTCCTGGGGATGCTGATGGTATTCTTCAATGTCTACATCCTTCCAGCCGTCTTCCTCACAGCCAAAGATGATCTCTTGTTTTCCCTAGGGGTAGCCGACATCTTCAAGGAAAACCTACTCTGGGCAATCTGGTAAAGAACGGCTAAAAACAAAATCTCTGCGTCACTCTATAGGGCCGGCAGACAAGTCACCCAAAACTTTGAACTTTAGGCATAGCAGGCTACCCAAAAATAAAATAAAACTCCTACAAGGGAGTAGAGCTTCGTCTCAGGAGAACTGCAGCTATGCCCCACACAGTCCTGAACGTAGCTCCACTCTGTCCCTGCTAAAATCTCCGGTACTACACTTGATCGTAGCCAAAAGGCCAAGAAACGATCTCTCGGCACATGTAAGCCACAAGCTGGTCCTGATGACACATCCTCCATAATTTTTGTAGGATTCGTCCCTACCTCACAACTAACTCTGCCCAACTACATGTCCAGGCTATGGTGACTTCCCATCTCGACTACTGCAACTCTCTCCTGTCTGGCCTTCTTGCTACTGCCATCAAACCTCTGCAGCTGATTCAGAATGCTGCTGCATGAGTTGTGTTTGATTTCCCAAAGTGTTCCCATGTATCTCCTCCACTCATTTTTCTGCACTGGCCTCCTGTAGCTGCCTGAATCAAATTCAAGACCCTGGTTATTGTCTACAAATGTATCAATAGAACTGCTCCCAGCCATTTACAAGACTTGATATACAGCTACACCCCAGCCAGACTGCTTTGCTTGTCTACTTCTGCTCGATTGGTGGTCCCGCACACAAAAGGTAAAGCACGGAGGTTCTTGGGTCTGGCTCTGTTGTGGTGGAATGACCTTCCCCTCTCACTCAGAACTGCAGAAACTCTGTCCACGTTCAAGAAGGATCTGAAAACTCACCTTTTCCGGGCTCACTTCGCCCAAGATCTCTTACGCTCGTGTGGTGTAAAAGTTCATGCACTGCAACTTCATGATCTTCCCCAGATAGGCGTTTACACAGCTGCCACTCCTGCATTGCATGTGATCTTTTGTGTGTGTACTTTATTCTTTAAAAAAAAATGGTAGGAGGTCAGGGGGTGCGGTGGCGCGGTGGCGCGGTGGGTTGGACTGCAGTCCTGCTCTCTGGTGGGTCTGGGGTTCAAGTCCCGCTTGGGGTGCCTTGCGGCAGACTGGCGTCCCGTCCTGGGTGCGTCCCCTTCCCCCTCTGGCCTTACGCCCTGCATTGCCGGGTAGGCTCCGGTTCCCCGTGACCCCGTAAGGGACAAGCTGTTCTGAAAGTGTGTGTGTGTGTGTGTGGTAGGAGGTCATCAGAATTCATCTATCTTGCGTTTCATGCACATACTCAATCAATGAACATTGGTGCATCAAGGGGATAGTAACAAACTAGGTTTACTTAAAAATCACATGTCTGCAGCCATATTTTTTTCTCTTAATGTAACACAAAAATTGTATTTCTACTGAGATATACATCGCTTTGGAGAGAAGCATCTCCTAAATGAATAAATATAACTAATGCACAAACGGAGACTTCCATTCTTGATTCCTATTTAAAAAAAAGAAAAAAGGAACCACTGATACAGGGGAATGGAGTGCCAAATGATACCTGCCACTAGAGCTTCGGTCACATATTGTTGCATCGCTTTTTGTTCCAGGAACAAGAGACAGTAGACTCCACCTCGGGGTGGCATAGTACCCAGGAGGAGGTTGATAGCATAATCCCATAGCCTATAGGGTGGCAGCGCCGCTGCCTGCTCTTTACTAAAAGACCTCCTGTAGGTCTTGGTAGTCCAATGGGATCTCCACTTGTTGAGGCGTATCAGATCACTCAACCCAGGTGACTCTGCAAGGAAGTGACAAGCACTTCTTGCTACACTGAAATTCCCAGGCAACCAGCTCCCCCTTGTTCCAACAGAATACGGGGTCATGCAAGGATAGCCCAGGGAAAGCCAGGATGACTGGGACCTCTGGCAAAGCAATCAGATAAACCCTGAGCTGCTCATGATGGCATGCCCAGGAGTAACAGCACTGTTCAGGCTTCCGCAACCCACTTCTCTAAAGGTTGTCCTTTTAGTGTGCTAATCCTTAATGTTACTTGCATGTACTCCTGGACTCACGGTGTGAATCAGCAAACCCACTAACCATGAAGCAGCCTGCGGCCCCCGAGTCCACTAGGGCATGTGTGCAAACTGTGCCCTCTTCTCATGACAGGACAATCAGAACAGTGAGTCGGTTACCTTGGCAGCCACTACTCACCTTGGATGCTGGACAGGCGGGCACTCTGCTTGAAAGTGGCCGGGACAGCCATAGTACAGACACAGGCGGTTCCAGAGCTGGCTACCAATTTGGCTACCAATTCTGACCACCTGGGGTCTGCCCATCAGCAAGTCAAAAATTCAGTGACATAGATGACTGTTAAGACCCTGATCCTTCAGCTTCGCTATTACTTTGGTAGAGATGATGATATTGAATGCAGAACTATAGTCAATAAACAGCATCCGCATGTAGGTGTCTTCTTCCTCCAGGTGTACCAGGACAGAGTGCATGGCCATTGCAATGACATCGTCAGTGAATCTGTTAGAGCAGTAAGCAAATTGGTACAGGTCCAAGATGTCTGGTAGAGTGGAGCAAATATGGGATTTGACGATACGCTCAAAGAACTTCATGATGACTGATGTCAGTGCTACAGGGTGGTAGTCATTGAGAGAGGAGACAGCACTTTTCTTGATAACCAGGATGAAGGTATTCTGCTTGAAGCATGTGGGAATCACTGTTAGATTCAAAGACAAATTAAAGATGTTAGCAAAAACATCTGCTAACTGGTCACCGCAGGCCCTCGGGAAATGTCCATGGATGCCACCAAGTCTTGAAGCTTTTCTAGTGCTGACTCTCTTAAAGGCCTTCCTCACTTCGAGAGTAGTTAGAGCCAGAGGGCAGGTGTTGTGGTCAGCAGGTGTTTTCTCAGCAGGGAATATATTGCTTGCCTCAAAGCAATTGTAGAATGTATTGAGCTCGTCTGGTAAGGAGGCAGACGTAGTCCCATCACTGCTTTTCCTGCATTTGTAGTCTTGTTATACTGCACAGATCACTCCACATGCATTTGGGGTGAGAGCCTTGATAGTCTGACTCCACTCTGTCCCTGAAGTCTCTCTTGGCCGAATTGATAGCCTTTTGAACGTCATACCTGGACTTCTTGTAGGCAGTCAGGACCCCAGATTTGAAGGCTGCAGGTTGTGCTCTCAGCCTGGCACGCACCTCTCCATTGACCAATGGTTTCTGGTTGGGAAATGACTTTACATTGACTATTGGGGCAACATTGTCTGTGCATTTGTCAAAGTAGCAAATCACAGAGTGTGGGATGTCACCATGTAGGATGTAACTGCACATCACTGTGTATTCATTTATGTTGTCTCCAGCTGCATCATGAAACATTTGCCAGTCTGTTGATTCAAAGCAGTCCTGGAGTCTGGAGATGACCTCCTCACTCCATTCGTGAACTGTTCTAAAAACCAGTTTTTCCTGTTTGATGCATTGTCTGTAGGTAGGTAACAATATGCTAATGTGGTCACCATTGTTAAAGGCTGGATGGGGGAGGGGATTGTAGCTGTCCTTTAGTGCTGAATACCAGTGATTCAATTTCTCACACACACACACACACACACACACACACACGCACATTTTCAGAACCGCTTGTCCCATACGGGGTCGCAGGGAACCGGAGCCTAACCCGGTAACACAGGGCGTAAGGCCAGAGGGGGAGGGGACACACTCAGGACGGGACGCCAGTCCATCGCAAGGCACCCCAAGCGGGACTCGAACCCCAGACCCACCAGAGAGTAGGACTGCGGTCCCACCCACTGCACCACTGCACCCCCGGTTTACCTAATAATAATGTGCTTATTCTGCGGGATTCGGTTATCCGAAATGTTCAGCTTCAGGGACCTGGGATTCGAAGTGTAAAGGTGAAGTGTTTCCCATGGGCATGCATGTCCAACATGGAGGTTTGTGTCAGTTCTCTGGCCGATAATGCCGTGTCGACTATGATAGTGCGTGTTGGTGGTAATGACATTCGTTACCAGCAGTCTGAGTTGTTAAAGAGCTTTATTTCTTTGTGTAATAAGGCCAGAAGGAAATGTCATAATCTAAGAGCATCTGATCCTTTACCTAGACTCTTCATGGGGGACATAGTGTACAGTAGATTGGTGTCCTTTAACAGGTGGTTGGAGACATGGTGTCGTGCCAATCACATATCATTTGTTAATAACTGAGATGATTTCTGAGTAAGGCCCAGGTTTTTCAGACGTGATGGTGTACACCTCAACTGGAGGGGTTCATTTGTTCTGTCCCAGATCTTGGCCTGCAAGCTGCAGGACTGACTCATCCATGAGTCATCTCCTTTAGCAGCTGTGTGTATTGATGGGTCTGTTACTCATTCTGATACCAGTGGTCATTTCTCATGTGATGGGGCTTAATTGTCTTTTGGTTAAGAGTTTTGGTGCCCTGAGAATGGCTTCTACTCGTTTGGCCCCTATAGAGCGACCCGAAGGGGAAAGGACATGTCCAAGGTATTGTACCTGTTGTTGAACCAGCTGCAGTTTTGATTTTGAGGTCTTATGGCCATTGGTGGCCATGCACATTAATAGAGCTCTCGTATCAGTTTCACAGTTTTCCTTTGTTCGCGAACAGAGTAGCAGATCATCTACATACTGGACCAGTGTGCTCCCTCTAGGTGCAGTGAACATCTTGAGATTCTTTCCTACCTCCTGACCATACACACTCAAGGATTCAGTGTAACCTTGTAGCATCACTGTCCATGTCCACCTCTTACCCTTAAACGTCTAGGCAAACCAGTACTGCGAGTCCAGGTGCACTGCAATAGAGAAAAATGCATTAGCAAGATCGATTACTGAAAACCACTTAGTTTCTGGAGGTATAAATGACAGAATGGTAGCAGGATTTGGCACAATGGGAGCACGGGGGTGTACAGCTGCGTTTATCCCCCCTTAGATCCTGTACAAGTGCCAGGGTCCGTCCGTTTTTTTGACTGGTAAGATCGGTGAATTGACCGGCGAGTAGTCTATTGCCACTACATCACTCCTTGCTACTAGATCCTCGGGAACTGCACTGATGCCTTCTTCCGCTTCTTCAACAGGGGATAATGTGCGCGATGTGGTCTGTAATCGGATTTTGGAACTACTACTAGGGGTTGGGCTGCTTTCATTTTTCCGAAATCATTTCCCTTTGGCCAGAGACAGTCAGGGATGTCCTGCAGCCAGGTTGGTTCTGACGCTTCCTCCCTGACCGTTTTACTGCCACTACAATTTGTCTCTTTACTGTCACCTGTTGATCCACACTACACTTATGCACCTCACCATCTCTCAAAATACATCTTCCACATTCTATCAACATCCAATTTTCTCTACACTCACACTGTTGGACCCACGGACCCATATCCTTCCACACAATGGTTTCAGTTTAACCCAGCGACAGATGTGGAACTGACCTCCCTTTGTACTACTCTTTCTGGTCTTCTGACAGGAGGACGGAGGCGGCTGTTAACTGGTCTGTGCGGTGCAGGTATTTGATGACCAGTTTCGCATTCGGGGAACCTACCATCACAAAATCTCTTTTCCATCCATCATCATCCTCCTGTTGTTGTCCCTCAGCAATGTATTGTATTTTAGAGTCCATGCACAGTAAGATGCCTTTTCAACAGTGAGGGTAAACAGTCCCAAAGTTGGAGCAGTTAGGGTAGTGCCTGCTCTGGAGGCCTTGATTATGGCCCCCAGCTTGGACAATAGGTCTCGCCCTCACTCAGCAGGAACTTGTGGAGGATTCTCTTGGAATGACCTGGTGTATGTATTGCGATGGGTTGTGTTTCAGCCAAGAGCTGGAACAAGTCCGTTGCCCCGACGACCTTCATGAATTGTCCGTTGGTGGGGGTCCCTGGTGCCTCTTGGGCTCTCAAGGTGGAACGTGTGGCCCCCGTGTCTACTAGGCAAGACACCCTTCGATGGTTAACGGAGAACATCAACATAGGGTCAGTTTCGGGACACCAGGTTAGGGTGACGTACTGATTCTTTTCCTCACTGTCGCCCACCGTCTCACCTCCCTAGGCAGAAAGGTATGCAGTGACATTTTCTGGACGACTAGCTAGCTACCGTCGTCCTTCGATTGTTTTGAGGTGGCTCTAGGCAAGTATTACGCTAGTGGTCTTCTTTTTCACAGTTAAAGGAGGCATTGTTTCTTGTGTTTTCTCGGTGAGTCTGATGCAACTGTTCGGCCCATTTTTCCCAGCCATGCCTACGATCTCACCCTCTGGTGTCAGTGTTGTTACTTCAGTAGTAGGCATACTGCACTGTCATCAGCTTGTTGGCCTTCTTCTAGGCATCTCCTCTTCCTTCTTTCAGCGGCAGCGGGGCACCCCTGCAGGGAACACTTGAGCAGACATTGTCAGCACTGCAGTTTGGGCTTCATTCTTAGCTCTTTCAGACTTTAAGTTGACAGTGTGGTCAGTTACATGTTTCTGTGCTGCTTCTAATGCTTTCTTCCTTCGCAGCAGCTCCCCATATCCTCTACATTTACGTAAATACATATCATTGCCACAGCATCCCCTAGATTTTCATACCACTTTCTGTATTCGTTTTTAAACGACATTCCTGTCTCCTTCTCTACATTTTCTCTCCAACTTTTCTTTTGTCCACTTGCACCTAGGGGTCGGTCATGGTCATGTTTTCCCATTAACTTTTCAAATTCAGTTTCACCGTCCAGGTCATAAACTGGATCCGGAGTTGTGTTTTGAGTACTGTCGCCTTGCCCCATTGTGCTTTTATTTTCTTGCGTGAATCCAAACCAGACTCTGCAATCTCAGGATTTTTTTTTAAACTTTATTAGTTAGCTTGTACAATGCACCCTTCACGTGGTTTAAGCACATTCTTCATTGCGGAAGAGAGAGAAGCAGAAACACTTCACAACCACACAGTTCAGCACACAGATTCAAGGATACAGTCAGCGCACAATTCTCCGGATGCCTTTTGCATACAAAAACTTACGGGGAACAAATATGTGAGACAGACCAACATCAACAAATACCTCGACAGAGACAAACATATATTGCAGGACTGCCCACACACAGGGGTATTCTGAGTTGGCACACCTTGCCCCCTTTCTATTCCAGGAACACCATCCAGACTTGGCATGCAGTAGAAAGTCGTGAACCTTTCTTTTTTTTACCAGGTAGGAACACCATCTATCCTTGCAGTTTTCTAGGTAGGAACATCATTTACCCTTACAGTTTTCTAGGCACCTGTGTTCTTTCTCTGTAAAAGACAAGACCTCCTTCTCATGTGGCCAGGGACCAATCTACTGTAGAAATCCTCTACTAGATCATCAAAGTAAATGTTATCCTCTACTAGAACACCATCCGAAAAACAGAGAAAGGAGTTCTCTCCTACAGTGCAGTGAAAAAGTATTTGCAACTCCCTGATTTTTTATTTTTTTGCATATTTATCACAGTTAAATGATTGAGATCATGAAACAAATTTTAATATTACACAAAGATAACCTGAGTAAATACAAAATGCAGTTTTTAAATGATGATTTCATTTATTAAGGGAAAAAAGCTGTCCAAATCTACCTGGCCCTATGTGAAAAAGTAATTGCCATTACTTTTGTACATTTTCAGTTTGTGTTGATGGCGTATTCTATCCGAGGACAATCCATGCACCACGGGACAAGCCAGCCCTAACTTTTATCGCTCTCAGTCACCAGTGGGTCTCCTTTATCGGTCCCTTTTCTGCAGGTTCCTCACGGCCGTGGGTTGCCTCAGTAGAAATTTGCCATCCCGGACAAGCCCCCAAAATCTGTGGAAAAAAAAAACAGAGACACAGAGAGCTACAAAGAAAACTTTCCTTTAATGGAGCATTCATATGTGTGGGAGAGTCACCCACTTGAGAGTCTCCCCAAACAAAACATACAGCAGTTACTTACACACCGTTGCACTGAGTCTAAGCCCCTTCGGTAATTTTCCACTTTCTTGGGCTTGTTCTAGTGCCTATTTATGTCAGGCACAGCATAGCTGTAGCTAGTTTCGGTTGGTACCTGCCTAGGACGGTTTCGAGGATTCCACTTATCAGCATACAGCAGTGGTCAGCAAACAACTTGTCCTGGCTTTTACACAAAGCTTGCAACACTACTTCACTCAGTAATTTTGTGTTAAAGCGCTCTGTGTCACTGCATGAGAAGAACACTCCATAAAAATAAACTGAATTGAACTGAATTAATGTAAATATATATAAGTAGATACAGTATGCCATGGATTACATAGAGGTGTGGGTGTGATCGGATCCATATCCGGTTTATTCAGATGATGGTTATAGTCGAATCAGGGGTCAAAGTCTAGATTGTGTTTGTGGATGGTGCAGGGTTGAAGCTGAGGTCATGGTAGCGGTTGTAGCCAAGGTTGTGATCAAGGTCATAATCTTGAAGTACAAGAAAAGGTGTGTTGTCTCAATAAGATTATGCATCTTAACCATGGTCTTGTAATTTCTTTTATATTTGTCTCTGGGACTAGATGCAGGTGCTTTGCTGAGAGCTTCTGGATGTGTTATCAGGGGGTGTGACAATGTGCTTATCAAGGGTCTAGGGAATGGATCATATATATTGAGGTATGTAACACCGTGAGCTTAGACAGGGTAAAGAAGCACGCAGAGGCAGCGTTCATGATGAACGATTTATTAGAACAACAGCACCAGAAAACTAATTTTTTTTTTTTACTCAAACTTTATTTAATAAAGTTATCAATAATACCTACAACCAAAACAATACATTAAAATTCACAATCAAACAAACCCAACACCCTTTTCCTACAGTTGGTCAACAAAATCATAAAATACATTGTCAAGACAAAGTCTTTCCCATAATAATCCCCTTTCTGGCTTCAAAGAATATAACTGACCCACAGCTTCCCCACATACCCAGTCCCCCAGAGAACTAACACTTTTCATCTGTGGATCCCATTTCCTCTAGGACCTGTACTTAGAGCCAACCTCTGGGAAACAGTCACCCCACCATTTTCCCCCTAAGTGCCCCCAGTGGTTACACACATTATTTACTGATTCCCAGAATGCAACTATTTAGACAAAACCAGTAACGTGGGTCGTTACAATATGTAATTATTTCAAATATATCATATATCAAATATCAATATAACATGTCCATTTTCTCTTGAAGAACAAAGTAAAGAAATGCATTTTTATAAATACATATTTAATCATAGTTTGTTAGACCTTCCACTCCGCCTCATTTCCTGATTTCATCTTCCGTCTCTTTATTAACCTCAAAGCTAGAATTTTTTCTCACAACAGAAGAGCAAGAACTGTTTACAACCTTTTGTGTTCATGTGAACATGTGTGCAATGTGTAAAAAGAATTCTTTCAGTTATTTTTTGCATGACTTGTCTTGCACCAAGAAAGTTCTGCTTTTTTTCATAACCTCCAGAGTCGGATTTAAACCTCTAAAAATACACATATAAATATAAACAGTCAAAACGTACTTTAAGGACTTGTGTTTTCCTTTGGAACTAAGAAGGTTTAAATTAAGAGTTGTGCATGCATAGGCTGGAAGGACAGAAAAGCTTCAATATCTGGGCTGACATAGAAATGAAGCCAAGGGACAAAGTAGTTCTGACTTGTTAGTAGCTTTCCTCAGGTGGCACTAAACTAAACATCTGAAAAAATGGACCATAAGCCTCCAGTGCTTTGAAGGGCACACTAATGTAGTGCCTAATTAATGTACAAGTAACAGTTCAGCTGGAACCTCTCACCAGCCTAACAGTATGAAGATGGACGACTGCTGAGCTTCAAAACTGCCACCAGCAAGAGAGCAGATTCCTGACTGTAACTCTCTCCATTAACTGTGCTAACACTAACATTTTCCTCTCTGTCCTGTCTTCCTCTCTTGACTCTCTCTGTCCACTATCTTCCAGACCAGCACACCCCAGTGCCACCCCATGGCTGACTGATATATTACATGCTAACAGGAAACCAACTCCAGGCTGCAGAACAACAAAGGCAAAAATCCAAGACTCACACAGACCTCTATGTCTACAAACAACTCTTAGCTACTTTACACTCTGCTGTGTCCTCAGATAAAACAACCTGCAATTAAAAAAACCATACAGACTTTTTGCCATCTTCTCATCCCTTCTGTGTCCTCCGCTGCCCCCTCCTCCTTCTTCTCTCACTGCTGATGACTTTGCTTTGTTATTCACAGAGACAAAGTCAATGCAATCACAGACAAGTTCTCAGCATCACCCTGCCCAGTTTGTGCTTGACCTCACTGTGAAGTCACGCTCTCTGAATTCAAGCCACTCTCCAAATCTGAAATCTCCAACCTCCTGACGTCACACAGAGCCACCATCTGCTCGCTTCATTTGATTCCATCATGACTCCTACCTACCATCTTCTCACAACTCCCCACCTTCATCTCTAAGATTATCAACTCCTCGCTCCCCTCTTGCTGCTTCCCATCTGCCTTCAAAACTGGTCTCATTTCACCTCTGGTAAAGAAACCCTCCCTGGATCCCAACTCAGTCCAAAACTACAGACCAGTCTCCCTCATCTCCTTCCTGTCTAAAACTCTAGAACAGGCAGCCTGTGATCAGCTATCTGAATTCCTCTCCCAGAACCATCTCCTCGATGGATATCAGTCTTGATTCAAAGTATGTCCTCTGCTCTTGTCAATCTATACCTCCTCCCTCGGCCCTGTCATTGCCTCCCATGGATTCAAATACCACTGCTACATTGATGATACCTAGTAATTCCTCTCCTTTCAACCTGGAGAATCAGACATTTCCCCACACATCACTGCCTGCCTGTTGGACATCTTTGCATGGGTGTCTGATCACCACCTCCAACTCAACCTCTCCAAAACAGAGTTCCTACACCTGCCTGCTGGTTTGTCTTCCTGCCATGATCTATCGATCAAATTTAACAACTCACTCATTTTGCCTACCTCCTCAGCTAAGAGTCCAGGAGTGATAATTGACTCAAGTCTATCTTTCTCTCAGCACATTGAAGCCATAACCTGGATCTTCAGATACATCCTGCATAACATCCGCAGGATCCCTCCTTACCTCATAACTGACTCTGCCTCGCTACTTCTACAGGCCATGGTGATATCCCATCTGGACTACTGCATGCTTCTGTTATCAAACCTCTACAGCTGATCCAGAATGCTGCTGCATGAGTTGTGTTTGACTTTCTGAAGCATTCCCATGTATCTCCTCTACTCGTTTCTCTGTACTGGCTTCCTATAGTTGGCCGGATCAAATTTGAGACCCTGGTTGTTCCCTAAAAATGCATCAACAGAACTGCTCCTAATTATTTACAAGACTTGATGAACCACTACACCCCAACCAGACTACTTCGCTCATCTATTTCTGCCCGCAGGAAAGGTATAGCACGTAGGTTCTCGGTTTTGGCTCTGTTGTAGTGGGATGAACTCCCCCTCTGACTCAGAACTCCTGAAACTCTGTCGACATTTTTAAAAGGCCTGAAAACACACCTCTTCCAGACTCATTTTGCTCATGTAAGCTGTAAATGCACCATAACTTTATGATCATGCCCCGATAAGCCTTAACACGGCCGCTACTTCTGTATTGTACATAAATATTTGCATATCTCAAAAAAAAAAATTTAGGAAGGTGACCAGGAATCGCCAATTCTGAGTTTCATGCAGCTGCTCGCTTGATGAACATTGATGCATATGGTGGAAATAAACAAACTAAGATTATTTAAGAATCACATGTCTGCAAGTATGTCTCTCTTTCTCCTAATATAATTCACAAATTGTATTCTCTGAGATGTACGTCACTTTGAAGAAAAACGTAAATATGAAAGTGTCTTTATCTTTCATTTTATTTTTTTGTGCCTGGGCAGCTCCTGCCTCATAAGTCTTTGGACTCATACAAGAACACTGAAAAACTCTGCTGCTGAGCTCAGCCTAACTAAGGCTTCACAGTGGTCATTGACAAACAGTAACAAAAAAAGGTTTTTGCGGGGGGGGGGGGGCTTGGTGGCGCAGTGGGCTTGGCCAGGTCCTGCTCTCTGGTGGGTCTGGGCTTTGAATCCTGCTTGTGGTGTCTTGTGGTGGACTGGCATCACATCCCCTCCCTCTCAGGCCTTGCACCGTGTTGCTGGGTCAGGCTCCAGTTTGCCGCAACCCCACTCGGGACAAGCAGTTTCAGACTCTGTGCGCCATGCGCGTGCACCGTGCGTGTCTGTCTGTGTGTGCGCGCGCGCGCGTTTTCTGTATAAACCAGACATTGTCATTAAAACATAAATAGATTACATTTATTCATTAAGCTGACACTTTTCTCCAAAGCAACTTACAAGATTATGGTTACAGTTATTCACCCATTTATACAGTTGGATAGTTTTACTGGAACAATTCAGGGTAAGTACCTCACTCAAGGATACTACATCCAGAGGTAAGGCTCAAACCTGCAACCTTGGGGTAAAAAAGCAGTCGCTCTCATCACTACGCTAGAATACTGAATATGCTAAAGCAGGTAGCACCCACGCATATCCAGTCTCGAAACCTCTTTGAGCGCACTGCAATGTCCACGCCTTGCATATTCAGTAATTTCCTCAACTTCCCCATTCCCAAGTTGACCTACCCCGTCTCTGTGTTTTTCTGCTTCCCTGACTCTCACCTGTCTTTTGATCACGACCTTCAGATTTCCCTCAGAACGACATTTGCACCTTGAAGATCTTCTGCCTGTCCCTCAATTCTCGCTTTTTCCTGTCCCTTCTCGGCTTCTGCACTCAGTGAGGCTGTGCACTCATGCTTGGGTCCATCGACCCACTGCAGCCATTCAATTCAATTCGTTTCACAGTAACATACAGGCCTGGTAGCAATAATACTAAGGCTGATGCCCTGTCCAGGATAAATGAAGACCCGCCGGCCTCGGATACACTGGAGCTTATCTTACCCGAGCACTGTGTGGTGGCCCCGGTGCAGTGGCATTTCTCCCAGGATCTCCAGGCAGCTTAATGGACGGATCCGGGACCCCCCCCAAGGACACCCGCCAGGAAAGAATACGTGCCCACTTCCATGAGACCGACCCTCCTGCAGTGGGCTCATGACTCCCTTGTGTGGGCCCACCCGGGGTTAAGTAAGACCCTGGCCCTCTTGCAGAAGCAATTTTAGTGTCCCTCACTCTGAGAAGATGCCTAGGACTACATCCAGGCATGTCCCACATATGCCCAAGCCAAGACCCCGATCCAAAAGCCGGTAGGGCTCCTCGAGCCTTTGCCAGTTCCAACCCGTCCTTGAACCCACATTGCCCTGGACTTCCTTGTGGATCTCTTGCCTTCGGAGGGTAAGACCACTGTTCTTACAATTCCAGACTGGTTTTCCAAGGCTTGCCGTCTTGTTCCTCCCCCCAAACTCCCTACAACAATGGAATCCGTAGAGCTGCTGTTTCACCGCATCTTCTGTATCTCGGGCCTCTCAGAGGACATTGTCTCTGACCGGGGACCCCAGTTCACCTCCCAGGTGTGGAAAGCCTTTTGGTGATGATTGGGAGTTTCGGAGGGGCTCATGTCAGGCTACCACCTGCAGGCCAACGGGCAGGTGGAGCGGTTGTAACAAGACATCAGCAGATTCTAACGCAGTTATTGTGCACACAAGCAGCAACAGCGAGCTTGATACCTACCTTGGGCTGAATATGCCCACAACACACTGTCCCACACATCCACAGGTCATTCACCATTCCAGTGTGTCTTAGGCTACCAGCCTCCGTTGTTTCCATGGCACTCCGGCCCGAGCGGTGTACCTGCAGTGGACTGCTGGTACAAGGAGAGGGAGGAGACCTCACATGTGGTTTGAGACCACATCCTGCAGAGTGCCCAGAGAATCAAACTCCAGGCAGACCACCACTGGCATCCGCTCTCCCTCCTGCATGGCCAAGGGGTCTGGCTTTCCTCTCGAGATATCCGACTGAAGTCGCCCTCAAAGAAACTCAGCCCCAGATATATAGGCCCATTCAGGGTGTCTGCCATGTCACCCCAGTCAACTATCACGTACAGTTGCCCTCACATCTGCGTGTCGACCCAAAGTCCTATGTGTTCCTCCTGAAACCCTATGCCACCTCCCTGCAGCAGCAGCCCATAGATGCTGCTCAATCCTCACCAGTGCAGGTCAATGTTGCAATGGCCTATGCGGTGAAGGAAGAATTGGACTCCCGCCGTCAACAGGTGGAGTTGCAGTATCTCGAGGATTGGGAGAGCTATGGCCTGGAGGAATGGAGCTGGGTGGCAGTGTGGGATGTGTTGGATCCTGCCCTTATTGCCATGTTTCACTGTGATCACCTGGACCGATCGATGCACCGGCCACGGGGGGTGTCCCCCCAACATCCACAGAGTGGCCAGTTCCGCTCGTGGAGGGAAGTACTGTCATGCCCCTGCACGGAGCCGTCATACCTGTAGCAGATCAAGGCACAGGGGTATTAGAGCACAGCACCCAGGCACATCCAGTTGTGGAACCTTTTTGAGCACATTACAACGTCCACGCCTTGTGGACACACCCTGGACAGGACTCGAGTCTGCCGTAAAGCAGGGCTCGAACCCCAGACCTGCAACACAAAGGGTACTAGCCAAACCTGCCTGTTCACTGAGCTCCTCTACTTAATATTTATCTTTAAAATAAGCACTTCAGGTATTGAGAGATATCTTTGGACAAAACAAAAGAACAAAAAAATATTAAAAATCTATACGTGCACACACACAGTCTGAAAGCGCTGGTCCCAAGCGGGGTCATGGAAAACTGGAACCGAATATGGTAGCACAGAATGCATGGCTGGAGGGGGAGGGAACACACCCCAGGGGGGATGTCAGTCCGCCGCAAGGCACCCCAAGCAGGACTCTAATCCCAGACCCACCAAATAGCAGGCCCTGGCAAAACCTGCTGCACCACCACATCCCCCGTTTAAAAATCTATTGGTTACAAAATTTCTCATTCATTCAGTATCTTCAACACCTAGTTAAATGTATAGGGCTCTAATTTCTTTAATTTTTAAAGACCAAAAATAAAAGATACAGTTTTATAATTTTACTACCAATTATGTTTCTGTAGTAGTTTCATACTATAAAGACCCTTTTGCAAAAGCGCAAACCATCATTCATTGCAAAATACTTGAAAATAGTACAGCACTACAAAAGTCTTTAGCATGGGAAATGGTCAAAATGGTGCTCTGGGAGATGTACAATATGCTGGTTGGATTCATTCTGTGTTTTTGTGTGTTATACTTTGTGATACATTTGTATAGTTCTGAAAGTCACATACACAAAACTCTGTACACTGCAGTCCTACTGACAAACATTGACACTTTCTACTTTACTTGGATTTTCATCTTTGCAGTGTATGTGTCAGGTCTCTGACTTCCAGGGGTGCTGTAACCTTGCAATACATCACAGGCTCCAGGTAGTTATCATCATTCAGTTTCCAACCTTTTCCAACTGGATTCAAGAGGACAGGATTTGAAAGATGGATGTTCTATTGGTGGCAGATTGGTAGCAGAAATGTCTGTTGTCTATGCAAGGGCATACCTAAGTTTCAAGTTTATTGTCATAGGTACAAGTACCGTGTACAAGTATCATAAAATTCGTCTTGGATGCTTCTCCACAGACTATGGACAAAGAGAGTAGAAATACTGCACAAAACAATAACAATGACAATGACAATGAGTAATGCTAATAGCAATAACAATAAATAACGGCAACAATAATAACAATAATACCAGTAGACAGCCAGAGAACTCTGAACATGAGAATCAGAATCCGAATGCTTAAAGTGACAATGTAATCTACCAATGTGCCTGCAAGGAGCAGTCCAACTCTAGTTACTAAAGGTGGCACATTGGTGAGTGTTGTATACTCTTACAGCACTGGGGTAAAAGCTGTTCCTCTACCTAGCTGTGCAGGTTCGAATAGACCTGAGCCGCTTTGCAGATGGCAGAGAAGAAAAAAGTGTCCGTGTGGGGTGAATATGATCTTTCATGATGCACATCGTCTTTCTGAGACACTTGGGCTGCTGGTAGCTGTGTGCCGATGATTTCCTGAGTTGTTTTGACCACCCTCTGTAGGGTTTTCTTGTCCTGTATGGAGTAGCTGCCACACCAGGATGTAATACACCCTGTGAGGACAGACTTCACAGCACCCCTGTAGAAAGTGGTGAGGACTGTAGTGGACATACTGGCTTTCTTCAGATGCCTGAGGAAGTGGAGACGTTGATGGGCCTTTTTGATGGTTGATGTTGTGTACTCAGTCCATGTGAGTTTGGCAGTGAAGGTGACCACTAGGAATCTGAAGCTGTTGATCCTCTCTACAATGTCCTCTCCTATGTATATGGGTGTATGAACCGTAGCCTGTTTCCTGAAGTCAGTCACCAACTCCTTAGTTTTACTGACATTGAGAGACAGATTGTTGTCCTGGCACCATTCTGCCAGGAGCCTCACCTCCTCTCTGTAGGCCGTCTCATCGTTGTTGGTGATCAGACCCACAATGGCAATATCGTCAGCAAACTTTATGACGGTGTTGGAGCTGTGCCTGGCCACACAGTCATGTGCGAATAAGGAATACAGCACCGGGCTCAGAACACTTCCCTGTGGAGTGCCAGTGTTGAGGGTCAGTGGGGAGGAGGTATTTCTGCCAATCCGCACATGCTGGGGTCTGTTGGTGAGGAAATCCAGGATCCAATTCCACAATGTGGCACTCAGTCCTAGTCCTAGTAGTTTGTGGATCAGCTTGGTTGGGATGACAGTGTTAAATGAAGAGCTATAGTCCACAAATAATAGCCTTGCATAGCAGTTTTTATTGTCCAGGTGAGCCAGAGTGGTGTGAAGTGTGTATGATATTACATCTTCAGTGGATCTGTTGTGGCAGTAGGCAAACTGCAGTGGGTCCAGAGTGTCTGGGATGGTGTTCTTAATGTGTCCCAGCACCAGCATCTCAAAGCATTTCATTGCAATGGGGGTCAGTGCCACTGGGCGATAGTCATTAAGGCAGCTCACTTTGTTTTTCTTAGGAACTGGGATAATCGTGGTGTTTTCAAAACAGGTGGGTAAAGTTGAGCTTTTAAGGAGGTGTTAAATATGTCCATGAAGACAACAACCAGTTGCTCACTGTATGTTTTTAAAAATCACCCTGAAATTCCATCCGGACCAGCAGTTTTGCGGATGTTGACTCACCTAAAAGTTTTTCTCACTTGTGCCACAGAGACGGTGAGACTGGAGTCAAGCAGTGCTGTCGGACTTCTCACCGGGGGGGTCTTTGTTCGCGAGCTCTAAATGGCCATAAAACACGTTCAGTTCATCAGGGAGAGACGCAGCAGCACCTGTGGTTTATAATCTGTTACAGTTCACGTCTGTGGTTTATAATCTGTTACAGTTTGGATTCCCTGACACAACCTACGTGCATCTTGAGTGCAGTTAAACTCTGATACCACCTTCCTGCTGTATTCCCGTTTTACACTGGCAATTACCTTGCAGAGCTCATACTTACACTTCTTGAAAGTGTCTGTGTCTCCGGACTGAAACGTACAAGTACGCATGCAGATATTGTTTCAGATTTTAGTGGTAGTCCATGGTTTTTGGTTAGGGAATGAGCGTACTGTTTTATCGGGTATGCAGACACTTACACACTACCCGATGAAGTCCGTGACCACTGCAGCATACCCGTCTACATTGGAGGATTTGTTTCTGAACATGTCCCAGTCCACGGAGTCAGCCTTTCCAATATGCCAGTGCTGAGACATGGTCTGCTCATTACAGTCACACTGTAAAATGGGGTAAGACCGGAGTGGTCGGGGTTGAGGCGGAGACCCTCCTTAAGCACAGGGCCTTGTATAAGGTCTTGGTCAAGAGGAGAGGAACTCGAGTTCTTCTGGGCTCGAGGAGAGCACTTGGGCCAGGATTCAGCCAAAGAGGCTTGACCACCATCTGCAAGATTTGAACTGGTGTTGTTTATACAGTAAGTTGCTGGTCAAAGTAGTCCTGTACAGGCACAAATTAACCAGCCACCAACTCTGCCCATGACTCCAGTGTGGCGAGAGTGAAACTCTCGCACATGCCTTTTGGGATTGCGGGCAGATGCGGGAGGTCTGGTGTTTGGTGACTCACCTGTGCAAGAAAATCAATCTGCAGATGGTTTTGATGTATGATAAAGTCTTGAGGGGATGGAATCCTGGTGCTCAGAAGGCAGCAGCCACCTGGACGTGGCTGGTGATTAGCGTGGCCAAGCAAATGCTTTGGAACACAAGAACCCAGCTGGTCCAGACAGGTGTAGACTTAAGCATCCAGGGTGTGTATCATAAAATCTGGGCTGACGTAACGTTTAGGATGGAGAAAGATGTCACTCAATGGGATTACTCAGAAGCCAAATAGAGGTGGAAGGGCTTCTTCTGGCTGTGACCCCACAGGTTTGTGGCAGATCCTCCATCCTGGGGTAAGTAACACATGTCCTTTCACACTTATAAAACACTGTAACCCCTATTTTTGGTGAATGTACGTGTTGTGTTTTGTGGTATGTTATGTGTGTTATGTTAGGTGTAGGGTTTATAATTTTTCTGGCACATTTTATTTAATTTGCACAATTTTAAAAATTTATAGCATGTCTTGCACTTTTAATTAGTCACCTATAAATTACTATGCGTGTGGTGTGTTTGTATTAATCATTTATTTATTTATTGTTATTTATTTATTACGTTTAGTTTAGTGTAGTGTAGATTAGTTTTGTTGTGTGGGTGCATGTCATGTTCTAATTCTGTATATGTATTTTATCATTCAGCTATCCCACTGAAACAACAATAGGGGAGACATGTTGCGAAAAGGGAATCACCCAAAAATGGTAGGTAAGGTGAATGGTAACACCCTGGGAACCTCCCATCTTGAGCGGTGAATGTTACTGGGTAAGTTTCCTTTCAGTTTTTTTATTTTGTATGGTTTTAAGCCTTAGAGTATGTTTTTTCAGTGTTTTAAAGGTCCTGCCATGCGGTCTTTATATCAGTTAGCCTTAATGATTTTATTATTTTATTTTAAATTTTATTATTGGCATGGCAGTCTTTAGGATTAATATACACACGCACACACACGCACGCACGCACGCACACACACACATTTTCAGAACCGCTTGTCCCATACAGGGTCACGGGGAACCGGAGCCTACCCGGTAACACAGGGCGTAAGGCCGGAAGGGGAGGGGACACACCCAGGACAGGACGCCAGTCCATCGCAAGGCACCCCAAGCAGGACTCGAACCCCAGACCCACCGGAGAGCAGGACCCGGTCCAACCCACTGCGCCACCGCGCCCCCATAGGATTAATATATGTATTGAATAAAGATTTTAATTACCGGAAATGCTGAATGAAGAAATTTATTTCTGTCGAGTTAGACAGTGTGTGGAGCCAGACACCTTTGGGTGGGCTGGTGATCCATTCTAATCCAAAAAAGGAAAGAAATCTCTTCTGAGGCTAACTATTCTTCTCTCTTCTCTGGGTGCAACCCTGTGTGATAGAAATAAAGTGAGTTAGCATCAGTACTTGAGTCTGCTCTCCTGATCCCCCATACACAACGTGACAAAAACAAGCCAATGTGGCCGACCCAGTCCATCTAAGGGTGTGTCAAAAAAGAGGCTGTTTTTTGACTTTCATGTAAATTTTGTTTTACACAACCATCAAATCCATTAATGATCAAGATCAAACATATGAAAAATGGTTGTACTTTGCTCTACCTTGGGGAGAGGTATCTCAAAATGTAGAGTGTTTTTGAAAACGGGCTGCAGGACAACAATGTTATACTTGTCTTGTATGCTTTTTTGAATGGCAGAACAGAAACAGGTCTATATTACTAACACAACAGGAGTTGTTTTTAGAGTGAAAGTCGACTCAATGATCCTCATTTGGTTTCAATAGTAAGAGAGTGTTCAGAAGTGATCTTTTTTTCAGGTGTGTCATGGGAGGATGCACATGACAAACATGAACAGAACATGTTTCTCAGTACAGACAGAGCCAAGCTGAAACCCAGATGAGGGATAAAAGCCCTGGAATTATGAGGTCTCTGTGTTACCCCCCCATGCTGCTGTGCCATGGATTTGGTTGTTAAACTTAACACTAACCTTAAATTTGCTGTGACAAATGGCTATGTGAAAGTAATTTGATAATTAGTGTCAGAAACCGGTCAACTGTGCATAAATCTCTCAGGAAAGTATTAAAAATAACAGGATATTTAATAAGCACCTGTCAGAAAGATGTGGCTGAATCTGTATGGCACAGCTCTTATTCCTCTTGGATGCTGAATATACTACGACACCTCCAGAACAGTAACCATATTTGATTCCAGGTCAAATGTCAAACACAGAGGGATTCTGGAATGAATTATGTGTTAGTGTTAATTATATTATAGCTAGAATAAATCATTGTGAGCTTGTCCTGATGTACAGTCATTGTGGTTCAGAGCCTATTCCTGAAGCTTCAGTTAAGTGTTCCTATTGGAAAGTCATATCTTTTCACCAGGTTGGAAGGCCAGTGTCTGAAATTTTTCACCCAGATGCATCTCTGCACTTAAAATTTTGCAGACTGCTGTACCGCCTCACTTGTGTCTTAAGTAGACAAGGAATGCAGGAGGATTATACTTCAGAGATTTTAATAAATGTATCGAATTAGCATAGGAACAGACACCGGCTCAGCATTACCACTTGCACACTCTAACTACAACTTCTTCTTCTCCTTTTTTATTATGCTTCACCACACCAAAACACCTGAGTGCCAACTAGTGGTACATTAATGCAACAACATCACACTCGCTCTTCTGAAACTGTCTTGAGGTGAAACATGACAGGACTGTGCAAACCATTTAATAGAAATGTAAACTCACCAGGATACTGTGGAGCTACCTAAGGTAATACAACTCTTGAGTCTGCACTTTTGTCTGTCGCTATTTCTGGACCCCATCATGGCATAAAGGAATTTCCATTATTAAACAAGTTTTTAAAAATTTATTAGACATAAACACAAATGTTTATCATGCACTTCCTAGATGGGGGAGAAGTGAGCCTGACAGAATACTGCAGACTCTATGCCAAACTAATATGTTGGAGATAAGATAAACTGCATAATGTATGTACTGCATGATTGTAACCTGTATGGGCTACAAGTCCATCATTTGTACATATATTGTTTGCACGTGAGAAACTTGCAGAACAAACAACTGACAGAAAAAATATCATTTAGGCCTCCCTGGGTCATCTATAAAAGATTTATGGGCATTGCAAGGCATATTAATACATTAAACATGGATGATATTTACTCAAAGCATATACCATCACCATTTAGTTTTAAACCTGATTTTTGTTTGTTGAAATTTTTTGTCATATCCAGAGGATGGCAGTGTGACACTGCAGTAACTGTCTTTAATGGCCAGGTGTAAATGGTAAAATATTGCTAGCTATTTTAGTTAGGGGTACATCTGGTAAAGTAGTGGTTAGCACTGCTGCCTTTGGACCCAAAGGTTGCAGGGTTATGCAGGATCCTTGAGGAAGGTAGTTTGCCTAAAGTGCTCTAGTAAAGTCACCCAGCAGTATAAATGGGTAAATAATTGTAAGTACTGTAACATTGTAAGTTGCTTTGGAGAAAATTGTCTGATGAATATAAATTTCAGCAAATTTTGATAAGAAATGCTAAATTATTCACTGGCACAATACGTTCTTAAATTATTCTTCAAGTTTATGCCTAATACTTACTAGTATCCCCCACTCTAGTTGCTTCCCAGTGGAGGTAGAGAGAGAGCATATGTATCCCCAAGGAAGAGAACTCAAAGAATATTAACCAGTCTAGAGCAGTTTCACTTCTCAACATGGAGTGCAAGATATTCTTCAACGTCTTGTCGCTTCAACTGAAGGAGTTCCTCTTGAAGAACATACCCAGAAACCTCGGTGTAGAAGGGTGTCATGTCCACGCCCACATCACCATCAACATCACCTGACACAGATCAAGCACCGGACACCAATCGGTACACACACCCTTAAAAGACCTTCTCCCACTCCCGTTCCCTTGTGAAATCTCACTGAGACAGCTGTCCTGTCTTTGCTATGTCCTGCTCTTCCACGTCCCTTGCTTCCCGCTTCTGTTCTCCAGCTTTCGACCGTTTGTGCTGTCCCCTGACCACATCTATGGATCCTCGCTCTCACTCTGACCGCCGATCGACTGACTCTTCGCTCGTCCCCGACAAATTGAACTCGCTTGACCCCTTGGTTCCTCACAGACGATCCTGCACTTGGGTCCAGCCGCCCTGCGTCCTTGGCTCTGTGTGACAAAGGGCAGCATCCATGGAGTGCCTGAATATTTGGAGCCCACTGGTGTAGTTACACAACTCATCAGAGAAACTTGTGAAGGCAAAGGGGGCTTGGTCTTGTTATGGCTGGACCTTGCCAATGCTTATGGGTCCATACCACACAAGCTGGTTGAGTTAGCTCTACATATTCTTTTTTATTTCTAATGGATCACCAGCTGGAGCCTTACCCAGCAACACAGGGCGCAAGGCCAAAGGGGGAGACGACACACGCCTCTTCTGTCTGTGTCTGTGTGCATTTCCTCTGGGTGCTCCAATTTTTTTCTCACAGTCCAAGACATGCTGTTCAGGTGGAATGGTGACTCTAAGTCACCCATACTATATGAGCAACAGAGAGAGAGTGTTTTACTGATGTGTAGATGAGTAACTCAATGGGTTGGGTGAATAAAATGTGGGCACTACATAGTGCTCATTGGAAGTTACTTTGGAAGAAAGCTTCTGCTAAATGAAGTAATCTAAATGTAAGTAACAGGTGAATACAGTTCTGGGCTGATACTACTACACAGTGTTCATCAGAAGTCTGTTTGAAGAAAAGGGTCTGAAAAATAAATAAACATATTTGTGAAAAAAAATCTTTATTTATTCTTCTATTAAAATTCTATTTATTCTAAAAATGTGTTTTCCTTTTGTCACTTTGGGGTCCCGCGTGTCCGTTGATTGGAAAAAATCGATTAAATCCTTTTTGAAATAAGTGCACAGAACAACAAAGAGCAGACAAAATGGTCTGAATACTTTCTAACAGCACTGTAAATGTATGCTACTACTTAGATAATGTTATTGTTACAGTTAGCTGCTTTAAAATGTTGAATTGTCTACCAATTCTATAGGTAGCTACCCATGCAACGTATGCTAGTTTAAAAGGTGATAGAAAAATTGACTTTACTTCAAGAATCATGTGTCTGCATCTACAGTATATCTCTCCACCTACTGGTGAAACGAACTTTTGTTTTCTTTGAGTTGTAAATCAGAGAAAAGTGTTTTAAGTGTAATTGTAAAATGAAACTAATATGTTTCTGGGAAGAAGTGTTCAGTGTGTCTAGGTTGTATTCTTCAAGACTCTTAAGATCTCAAATATCCTGAGTACATTCAGAAAAAACTACATGCAACATCCCGTCCTGGATGTGTCCCCTCCCCCTCCAGCCTTACACCCTGGGTTGCCGGGTTAGGCTCTGGTTCACCGCGGCCCCGCTCAGGACAAGTGGCTTCAGCCAGTGTGTGTGTGTGTGTATACATGCAACATTTTTTTTTTTGTAAAGCTCCCTTATGTATACTGTACATTGTATTGAATGTATTCCAGCCAAAGGGCCATCATAACCCAAGTCAACTGATGCTGAATCACCATGGTAGATGGTACATTGAGGTTTCAGTAGTTCTCAGTTCCCTTACCCTAACCTTATATGCACTTGTGTAATGTGTATGCTACTTGTGTAATGTATACTGGTTTATATGTAACAAACTGGAGAGTTTTTGTATTATTCAATGAGATGTACATCGCTTTGGAGAAAAGTGTCTACTAAATGAATGAACATACATGTAAATATTTAGACATTTGGCTGAAAAGGCTGACTGCATGATGGAAAATAATGTGCTGTTTTATCAATTTTTTGACACTCACTGAAACTGTTCTACTTTACTAAATTTATCTTTTGGGATACCTCCTGTGTTTTAGACAGGTGTAAACTGCACAGTGCGCATGACAAAAACTTGACTTGCTGCCAAATGACACTAACAGTAGGAGGGAGAAGAAGACATTTCATTAATTCTGCTGCACATCCATCAGCATCATCCAGAGTCAGTTTTATTCTGAGGAGGGTAATGAATTCCCACAACAAGAAGATCTCTTTGTGCAGCATTAACAATAGAAGGCCACTAAGCATGCATTTTGATGTATATGTATGTCGAGCTGTGGCTCTCTTGGATGTGCCTTGGCTCCACAATCAGCCACAGTATGCTTGTTATTAAAATGTACTGGTAGGATATTTTAGCATATTTCTCTCCTGACATGCAGGCCATAGTGTCATAGGAAATTTGAAAATGGTAGCCTTGTGGAGAAGATTACATTGTGACGTGGACTACTGGGCAGTAGGATGTGAAAACAAAGGACAGCCATTAACAGGATGAGCAAGACAGCTGGGCTTACACAGGCAGTCTCCCTCAATCTGGTGAACATCATGTGGTACACAACATAATCTAAAGCCCCCCAATATAGCCACTGGTTCCACTGAGAGACATGGGAGGCATTTTTCACTGAGAATAGTTTAAGCATAAAATGGTACTCTCTGAAATGGGCAGCCAAGTGAGTCTGGATAGTGATGTAATCATTCACTTTATAGCAATATTGGGGAAATACCGAGCGCAGAATGTCTGCGAAATTGCTAAAGAAAATAAAAGAATTCCATTTGGTTACACCACCGGAAGATAAGGGCTGCAATAGTTAGGGGGTCATACACCATGATGTGGGAGCATGAGATAGTAATGACACGAGAAAGGAGAGGCCACAATAATGTTTAGCACTTGCCAGGATTTGAGAGCGCAGGGACAGTAGCTCTGGAGGAGGTGGGTGATGCGAGAAGGAGAACAGGAGAGTCAGCATTGGGTAGGAGGATCGAAGTGGGGAAGTTATGGGAATGAGTGGGTCTCAGGTGGAGGGGAGACAGGCCACATGGACAAATCGCAAAGAAACAGCCACAAGCAGGCCTGTGCTTACAGCAGGTTCTGTGGGCAAAGAGGACAGGGAAATCAAATTCAGATGGGCAGAGAGATGGTTAGAATGATGGGTAGGAGAAGGGGAGTGTGCGTGTTCAGGGTCAGAGAGCAGTCAGTTGGGTGGCAGATACAGGAGAACAGATGGTGTCTAGGTAAATTACAGAAGGGTTCTGACTTTCAGGTGGTCAAGGGAAGGGAGCCTGAGCTCCACAAGCCCGAAGTCCCGTCAGACAAGGAAGGTGCAGTAAAGCCATTGGAGCAGGGGGGAGGGCAAAAAAAAGGCTGAAGAGGCCACTGGGTCATAGTGGCAGCAAAAATGCTCTACCTAAGCAAGCGAGGGTGCTGGCAGGCTGAGTATCACAACTACTTGATGTCAGCGAGTCATAGGCTGGGCAAGGAGCATGAACGTCAAACTGGTCCGGAGTTGGAGACAAAAGGGCCTCCACAAAAACTCACTGCACCATTGCACCCCCCTTTGCTTAACAGACTTCATTTTATTTATTAGTTTGTTAAAATATAATCAGAATTGGCAGGAAAGCTCATTACGGAGTGTCACGTCCACGCCCGCAGCACAAGCACCTGACTCCGCACTAACTCACGAGTAATCACTTCACCGTATAAAGACTCTCTTCAGCTCCCGTACCCCTGCGGAATCTCGTCAGGGACAACCGCCCTTTCCCGTGACACTTTGTGCACAAGCAGCGCTAACTCTTCGTTCACGTCCCCCGACCTCGTCCATGGATCTTTGTCCTGACCCTGACCACCGATCGACCGACCTTTCACCTGTCCCCGACACCGGAAACTTGCCTCATCCCTCATCTCCGGACAAACAACGCTGCATTTGGGTTCAGCCTACCCAGCTCCCTGTGTTCCGCGTGACACGGAGCAGGTTTTAAGGTTATATTATTTCATCTTTTCGTTACTTTTGTTTAAACATAACATTTAAGGTTTATTTATTTTTTTTAAAGGTTTTTTTAATTTTATTTCTGTAGATTTAGTTTATTTTTATGCCTCTTTAATACTTTGTGTTTCATCTGAAAGCCACTCTGCATGAAACCATACTTACACACTGTACTGATGACTGTATGACTGTTTTTGTTAGATGCACTAACTTTGAGTGCATATACATATGTCTCTTTAAATGAAAGTGTTCATGAAACGAATGACAGTTAATGTAAACAGTACAGGAAATAAATAATTATGTTACATTTTGTAATTTACAGAAGGTAAATGGTATGTAGGATTGATATGAAACATAGAAGCTGTTGTTACTGTAACTAAGAATGTCTTGTGCCAGGACTGTGCAAGGATTACATCATGCAGAAGGACTTTTGTTTAACATTTAAATTAATTTTTTCAGAAGAGCCTTAGGGGAAGTGCTGGCCATCTTGCTGGGTTGTGTCAGTGTGAAGTGCTGAGTGCTGCCTGCACCACAGTAGACTTCCTACAAAGTCAAACACTTGTCAGTTTTGCATTTCGATAGTCACCTTTTGAAGCACTGTCCTCATTTTTTGATGAAACCTGAGGGACAAGAAAAATAATATGTATGCATACATTTTATTTTGATTATGTTTTACACATTCTGGAGCCTTATTTCTATGAAATATTTAAAATAATGCTTCTACATGTTGTAGTTCTCTAGACAATAGGAGAAACTGTTCATGTGAGAACTATTGTTGTGAAGCATGCATAAATTGTACTTTTGCTGAGATGTACATCAATTGAGCAAAAGTGTCTGCTAAACAAATAAATGTAAGTAAAACTAACTTTCCAGATAAAATTCACTCGGGATGGTAGTATGGGTTTGACTTTTTTTTTTTTTTTTTAATGTTGAAATATTAGTATCAATAGAAAACCTGTGTTTTTATAATTCAATTGACTTTCTTTAAGTCATCTATGTTTCTTTCATGATTCCTCTTAATGATGTAGTATTTTGGGGGTTTACTTGTATTTCTCTTTATTTCACAATTACACTGTACTTTGCTATCCATGATTTATATTTGAAGGTGTTTTCATTACTACTTAGTTGTTGCTCTTGTCTCTATATGTCACTGCGACCCAGTGGTTTTGCTTTTGCAATAAAAAACACTTTAATGTAACAATTTAACTGTTTTTCATACAATGCTGTATGAAAAGTTTGTAGCCATTATAAACTATTGTTGGCTGTGCAGAAAAGTGTTACTATACAGCTTGCATCATCCAGTAAAATAAACATGGAGATTTTGATTCTTGTCATGCCTTGCAGAGGCTGAAAAAAGACATGGTATTCTTGTTGCTGGGGGTGTGGTGGCGCAGTGGGTTGGACTGGGTCCTGCGCTCTGGTGGGTCTGGGGTTCAAGTCCCACTTGGGGTGCCTTGTGATGGACTGGCGTCCTGTCCTGGGTGTGTCCCCTCCCTCTCTAGCCTTACGCCCTGTGTTGCCGGGTAGGCTCCGGTTCCCCGCGACCCCGTATGGGACAAGTGTGTATTATTGTTGCCAGGTGTTATACAGTAATTAACATTCTTAGCTAAAGCTGCCTTCATTATTTGTAAAATTGAATTTGAACGTTTGTGAAAAGTGGAAAAAAAAAAAAAAACAAAATTCAAAAAGGTTCGGGGACTTCTTGGACCTGTGAGTCCTGAGTTTGGCTTTAACACTGCACATACTGGAGTCAACTATATGCCTTTTAGGAGCGAAAACAAATTTGTTTAAACAAAGGAGAACTGAGATGGGAGTGAGGCCCCCTAAATCGTTTGCTCTGATGCCCGTCCTTTTAACTCACCATGCAGATACAGTAGGACAGAAAGGAAATAGGCAATGTTGAAACAGTGAGCAGCAGCCAGAAAGCGCATTGAAGTATACTGGCTTTTTTCCCATAAACGGTGTGTTGAACACAAGGTTGTTAACACTGAACAAAATCTCTTAACAGTGCATATAAAATATATTGTCCCTTTGATAAAAACAAGTGAACAAGAAAAGAACGGTTATTAATTCCACAAGATAAAGGAAAAACAAAGTAAATCACACTACAGAGCAATTACAAAAAGTGGCATGTCTGGAATTGCTGCCGTATTAAAACATAGGATCTGAGGATCTACTGAATGCTAAAAATTATGACATTCTCATTCACTGGGTCTGTACTGTAAATATCAGTTAGTGATATACAGTAAGTGTGTGTGTCTGTGTGTATTACATTTATTAATTTAACTGACACTTTTCTCCAAAGTAACATAATGTTAAGCTACCTACAGTTATTTACCCATTTGTACAATTGGGTAAGTACCTTGCTTTAGAGTATTACTGCTGGAGGTGATGCTCAAACCTGCAAGCAAAGGCAGGAGCTCTAACACACCTAGCTACCATCCTACCATCTGCCCCATATTTTTTTATAACTATTATTCATTTAGTAATCAATTTGATGACAAAGACCACCAAACATTTTCATTTATTTAACCTCAGTAAAGCATACATACAGATGCAGGTCCAGAGTGAGGCAGAGCATCCAGAGTGAGGAGTCGAACACCGGTATCGATGGTGTCTTATGAAAGAATCGAGTCCCTGTTCGACGTAAGTTCCATCCCGAACGTATTGTCTAATGGCACACCTATGTGTTGTGTATCATGTAATATTATGTATTGCTTAGTTGTACCTGCTGACATTATTGAGCATTTCCTTTGCTCGAAACGCGTGACAAATATTGACTTGGTGCGGAAAGTCTACAGTTTAGAAGAGAGCATTAAGAAATTATTAAGAAGCAGAGAGTTGGCTGGACTCGGTGTGTCCCCATGCCTCTGTAATGTCGAACTCGGCATCGACACGTTCAGGCCCCAGTACAGCTAATGAAAAGCCGGGTACTCCGGACCACTCTCACAGCGACTGAGTTACTGTTAGGAGTAAGTTGAATGAAGCAAAGCCAAAGCCATGGGTTCCAGGTTCTCCTGTCCAAACCCAAAATACTGTAGATATTGGGTTCTAAGCAGTTCACATAATAATAATAAGAAGAATGATAATAACGTGCTTCACTTGCTCATGATGGCGCCGCGGATGGCCGACTCGGTGTGGAGCTCCACAGTTGTTTTACTGTTTTTGTTAGTTTGCCCTGTCTTTAGTTATACTCCGACAATCAGTTTTACCAGGGAAGAACTGCTGAACATTCATTCGGCAGTACACACCACCCGACATTTTACCGGTTTTCGACTTATCTGACGTTTTGCTGGACATTGTAGTCGGAGGTGCAGCGGCGCTACTCAAGCGCTCCAAGACGCGCAAGCGTGGAAAGCGAACCGGCGCGCTTGTCAAGCTCCGAAAGCGCGGCTTTAGAACAGCGCTGCCTAGTATCCATCTGGCGAACCTCCGCTCCTTACCCAACAAAATGGACGAACTTTTCCTCCTGTCCCAAAGAAACAAGGACTTTTTAAACTCTGCTGCTCTGTGCTTCACGGAAACCTGGCTGAATGAAGCCATCCCGGACAGCGCGCTACATCTGCCGGGCTTCCAGCTGTTCAGAGCGGATCGCGACGCGGAATCAGCGGGGAAATCACGTGGCGGTGGGACATGCTTCTACATCAACGAAAGGTGGTGTACAGATGTGACAGCGTTGAAGAAGATGTGCTGTCCAGACCTAGAAGCGCTCTTCATCAACTGCAAGCCTTTCTACTCGCCGCAGGAGTTTCCCTCGTTCATCCTCGTAAGTGTTTACATTCCACCGCAAGCATGTGTGAACGCAGCGCTGCAACAGCTGGGCGACCAGATCACTGACACAGAGCAACAACACCCGGACTCTGTTATAATCATTCTCGGGGACTTTAATAAAGCAAATCTCTCCCGTGAACTGCCAAAATACAGACAGCATATTACATGTCCCACCAGAGACAGTAATATTTTGGACCACTGCTACACCACAGTAAAGGATGCATATCACTCTGTTCCGCGGGCAGCTTTGGGGCTCTCTGATCACTGCCTGGTTCATCTTATACCGACCTACAGGCAGAAACTGAAATCAGCTAAATCTGTAATAAGAACTGTTAAAAGATGGACTGGGGAAGCAGAGCAGGACTTACAAGCCTGCTTCGAGTGCACCGATTGGAGTGTTTTTGAGGCTGCTGCTAGCGATCTAGATGAGCTCACAGACTCTGTAACATCATATGTCAGTTTCTGCGAGGATATGTGCATCCCTACCAGGACTCGTTTAACATACAACAATGACAAACCGTGGTTCACTGCAAAGCTCAAACAGCTTCGTCAAGCCAAAGAAGACGCCTACAAGAACGGGGAGGGAGTCTTGTATAGACAGGCCAAAAATACACTGGCAAAAGAGATCAGAGTGGCTAAGAGAAACTACTCTGAAAAGCTGAAGAAACAGTTTTCAGCCAACGATCCTGCGTCGGTGTGGAAAGGCATGAAAGACATCACAAATTACAAGACACCACCCCCCGGCACCGTGTCAACTCAACAACTAGCCGACGATTTGAATGAGTTTTATTGCAGGTTTGATAAACCCTGTCTCACACCCTACACCCATTCAGACCCTCTCTCCACCAATCACTTAACAACTCAAGTAACCCCCACCTCCCCCCCTCCTGTACCTTTGATCTGCGAAGAGGAGGTGCGTCGGGTCTTCATCAAACAGAAGACAAGGAAAGCACCAGGCCCAGACGGTGTCTCACCGGCCTGCCTAAAAACCTGTGCTGACCAGCTGGCCCCTATCTTCATAAAGATCTTCAACAGATCACTGGAGATGTGCGAAGTTCCTTCCTGCTTCAAACGTTCCACCATCATCCCCATCCCAAAGAAACCCAAAATCACAGGACTTAATGACTACAGACCTGTCGCCCTAACGTCTGTGGTCATGAAGTCACTTGAAAAACTGGTGTTGGACTACCTGAAAGACATCACTGGACCCTTGCTGGACCCCCCCTGCAGTTTGTTTATTGAGCAAACAAGTCTGTAGATGATGTGGTCAACATGGGACTGCACTTCATCCTGCAACATCTGGACAAACCAGGGATTTATGTGAGGATCCTGTTCGTGGACTTCAGCTCAGCCTTCAACACCATCATCCCACACCTCCTCCTGTCCAAATTAACCCAACTCTCTGTGCCCACCTCCATCTGTCAGTGGATCACCAACTTTCTGACAGACAGGCAGCAGATAGTGAGGCTGGGAAAATTCTCATCCGAAACTCGCACAATCAGTACTGGAGCCCCCCAGGGATGTGTGCTCTCCCCACTGCTCTTCTCCCTGTACACCAACGATTGCACCGCAAAACACCCCTCTGTCAAACTCCTGAAGTTTGCAGACGACACCACACTCATCGGCCTCATCCGGAATGGCGACGAGTCTGCTTACAGACAGGAGGTCCAAGAGCTGGCTGTCTGGTGCAGTCATAACAACCTGGAGCTGAACACGCTCAAAACAGTGGAGATGATCGTAGACTTCAGGAGAAACACCTCAGCATTATCCCCACTCACCATCATGAACAGCACTGTGGCAACAGTGGAGTCATTCAGGTTCCTGGGCACCACCATCTCACAGGACCTGAAGTGGGAGCCCCACATAGACTCCATTGTGAAGAAGGCCCAGCAGAGGTTGTACTTCCTTCGTCAGCTGAGGAAGTTCAACCTGCCACAGGAGCTACTGCTGCAATTCTACTCTGCAGTCATTGAGTCCGTCCTCTGCACCTCTATAACTGTCTGGTTCGGCTCAGCTACGAAGTCAGACATCAGAAGACTGCAGCGGATAGTTCGGACTGCTGGAAGAATCATCGGCACATCCCCCCCAGCTCTCCAAGAACTGCACTCGTCCAGAGTCAGTAAAAGAGCTAGCAAAATCATTCTAGACCCCTCGCATCCAGGCCACTTCCTCTTCGAACCCTTGCCATCTGGCCGGCGCTACAGAGCACTGAGCACCAGGACAGCCAGGCATAAGAAAAGTTTCTTTCCTCAGGCCATCTACCTCATGAACACCTAAATCTCTCCCCTAGAGAGTAAACCGTGCAATACATAATGCTATTTTTATTTATATTTATAACTATTTATCACATTTCTCTTACACTCCCTTGCATTTGTATCTAGTGACTATTTTTGTATATTGGGTACTTTATATTTTTAAATATCTTTTATCCCTTGCTCACATACTCTATCTTTTCACCTGTCTTGTCACTGTCATTCTGTCTGTGCTGTGGTAGTTCCTGTCACCAAGACAAATTCCTTGTATGTGCGAACATACTTGGCAATAAAGCTCGTTCTGATTCTGATTCTGATTCTTATTTTGGGAGATTCGGCAATCCAAAATGTTAAGGTTCGGTGGCCTGGGAATCGAAATGTGAAGATGAAGTGTGCATGGGAAACACTTCATCTTCACATTTCGATTCCTAGACCCCCGAACCTTAACATTTTGGACATCAAGGCACGTGTCAGATCTCTGGCCGATAATGCCATGTCGACTATTATGGTGCATGTTGGTGGTAATGATATTCATTACCAGCAGTCTGAGGTGTTGAAAAGCTGCTTTATTTCTATGTGTAATAAATCCAGAAGGAAATGTCATAATCAGTGTCTGGTCCTTTACCTAGACTTTTCATGGGGGTCATTGTGTACAGTAGACTGGTGTCCTTTAACAGGTGGCTGGGGATGTGGTGCTGCTCTAATCACATATCATTTGTTAATAACTGGGATGATTTCTGGGAAAGGCCCAGGTTTTTCACACACGATGGTGTACACCTCAACTGGAGGGATTTGTTTGGTCCCTTCCAGAACTTGACCTGGAAGTTGCAGGACTGACTCAGCCATGGGTTGTCTCCTTTAGCAGCTGTGTGTACTGATGGGTCTGTTACTCGCTCTGGTACCAGAGGTCGTTTCTCATGTGATGGGTTTCCTTGTGCCTTGTCCAACGTGGGCCTCAAAACTTTAAATAAAAGCGTTAAATTGCAGCCAAAACATACAAAGTATTATAAAGCCATGACATTTAACTAGACTTAGTGATAGGATTAACCCTAATCCTAACCCCAACCTTAACCCTAACACTTGTGCCAGAAACATAAAATACATTAAAACAGACATTCTCAACTGAACACCGAGGCCAAACTGTAATATAAAATGCTGTCTGTTAAATATTCATTTACTAACAAGTAAAGCTGTCCTAGTAAACGATTTAATATTGTTTCAAGTCCAATCTATTCTTTCTTATCGAAACCTGGCTCAGTGAGGCTGATATGATTCTTCTAATAAAAGCCGCTCCAGACGGATATAATTATTTCCATAAATCTTGTTCTGTACATCGTGGAGGTGGAGTCGGCATTCTTTTAATCATAGATTACAAATAACACAGAGAAATCGTGATAGTTTTATCTCGTTTGAAGTTCCAGAGCTAGATTTCAAGTCAAAACCCAATATAATTATATTCCTTATCTACCGTCCACCTGGACCATACTCATCTTTTCTGAAGGAATTTAATTAATTTATAACCGATTTAGTCATTACTCATGACAAAATAATCTTGATTGGTGATTTCAATATTCAAATAGACGTGTCGTTGATTACTCTAGTTAATAGTTTTATGTCTCTTTTAAACTCCGTTGGTTTTACTCAAGCTGTTAACAGTCTTACTCATTCCCAATTTTGGAATGAGTGTAGATACTGATCAAATGGTTTTTGAGTATAATCTGGTGGTAAAATTTGCCGTATATTCTGCTGCTCCACTATAAATTAAACTTATTCAAACTATAGGAAACTCGCTGTGGTTCAACTAATCAACTTGTACAATAAAGTTTGAATGTTGGAAATCTGAGCGTAAATGGCGTTCAACTGAACTAAACGTTTTTTATGTAGCCTGGTCCTATTGTGTAAAAAATATACAAAAGCAGTTTTTCATGCCAGATCTGAATACTACGCAAAGTTAATTGATGAAAATTAGAAGAACTCTTGCTTCCTGTTGAATACCATCATTTACTTAACTGATAAACACAAACATAAACAATGTATTTTCGCTTCCATTACTAATGATGAATTTATGTTGTTTTTCAATAATGTCCAAAGCGGGGTCACGGCGAACTGGAGCCCAACCTGGCAATACAGGATACAAGGCTGGAGGGGGAGGGGACACACCCAGGACAGGACGCCAGTCCATCACAAGGCACCCCAAGCAAGACTCAAACCCTAGACATGCCAGAGAGCAGGCCCCGGTCAAACCCACTGCACCACTGTGCCCCTAAAATCATCATAATATGTTTGAAAAATTTCAGTCTGGTTTCTGCACTGGTCCCAGCACTGAAACGGTGCTCACACGTGTTGTTAATGAAATTCTCACCTCTTCTGATGCTGATCAGATCTCTATTCTTATTTTACTGGACTTGAGTGCTGCATTCGATACTGTAGACCGTAGCATCCTCCTGAGCAGACTTGAAAACCTGGTTGGACTTAGGAGTACTGTTCTGAAGTAGTTTGATTCATATTTTGCTAACCGTGAACAATTTGTATTGAAATATGATAATTGCACCCCCGCTACCTCAGCTACAGTTTAGTATCGTGTGCCACATGGCTTAGTGTTGGGTGCATTACTGTTCTCATTGTATATGTTACCATTGGGTGACATTATTTGCAAACACATTGTGAATTTCCATTCGTATGCCAATGACACACAGCTACATTTTTCGTTTAAGCCTGATGATCCATCACATGTGGTGTCTTTAGATAATTGTTTAACCAACATAAAATTATGGATGAGTAAAAAATTATTATTATTTCTTTTTGAGACAGCTGCACAACTCACTGTGCCACCACGGCACCCTATATAATTAGTATTTATGGTCTACACAGCAGCACCTTAATACTTCCAAATAACTACTGCATGCCTGTACAGTTAAATTTTGTAATATAGGGAAAAGGGTTGTACTGAGAAGTGTGTGTGCCTGTGTGGTGGGGGAGGGTTCTATGTGCATTTTCTGCTAGTTCTGACAAGCCCAAGAGTTAGGAATCAGTGCTTGTAGTATCTTCCCCTCGCCTGCAACTGCCTCTATGTGGGTTTACAGATCGGTCAGCCAGCAGAATGCCTTCTCCCTGTGTTTTGGCCTTTCTCACTGTCCTTATTTCATTATCAGGTAAGAGAAACAATTCAGTCATAAATAAAATTATCAATTCTAAAATTACTTGCTGACCAAATTTTTTGAATAACGTATTTTGTGTTAGAGCTATAGAATTCTCTCTTCTTGATGGTGAAAGAATAGTTATTGCACAAAAAGAGGTTTCTAATTCTGTGTGCAGACCTTGTTGTCTTTACCAAAAAAAAAAAATGTTCACATGTAGAAAAGTTAAGTACATTTGTCCCTGGCTTCAGTTTTTACAGAGATGCACCTTTACAGATATATATTCTATAAAGATTTGTCTTCAATAGTTCCATCATTAGCCTTTGCCAGTGTGTATGCATGAATTCTGTGTTATACCAAATTTATCACACATTTATTTAATAACACAAAAAACAATGTAAAGCATATTTTAATTATATTCCTCAGGACATTTAACCCTATTGATGAAATGTTTCTTCCTTTAAAAGTTTTTTCTTTAAAAATATATTGAACCTGCTGATTCCAAATAAAAACTTTTTAAAAGCTTGATACACAATCCAGTGATTCAGAGTACATAGTGTTACTATTATTCATAACACTAGTAGGGCAAAGTATGTTGAAATTGCTTAAAGACAGCTATACAACTTCTGAAAAAGAAAGCTTTAAGCAACAGAAATAATGCAAACCTGTGCAATGTGTTAGATTTCATAATATGAAGTTAGTTTTTGGCAGAGTGTTCAAGATTTGGGGGAGCATAATGGTACAGTGGGTTGGACCAGGTCCTGCTCTCTGGTGGGTCTGGGGTTCAAGTCCTGCTTGGGGTGCCTTGCGATGGACTGGCGTCCTGTCCTGGGTGTATCCCCTCCCCCTCTAGCCTTACACCCTGAGTTGCCAGGTTAGGCTCCAGTTCCCTGCCACCCTGTATGGAACAGGCAGTTCAGAAAGTGTGTGTGTGTGTGTGCGTGCGTGCGTGCGTGCGCGCGTGTTCGATATTTGTTTTGTTATGGTTGGTAGTGTGACAATGTGTTGTTTGTTTGTAGGTAGACCACAATTAATTATAATTAATTGTATTGTTATTTTGCATTGTGAATATCGTATCTTTTAAAAAAGAAGATCTGCTGTTATATGATACGTTTTATGACATTCTGTTCTATTTAGTATATGTTAAATATGATATAAGAAGGGGGCATGGGGGCGCGGGGGTGCTGTGGTGCAGCGGGCTTGACAGGAGCCTTCCTCCTGGTGGGTGCGGAATTTGAGTCCGCTTGGGGTGCCTAGCAGTGGACTTCCATCCCATCCTGGGTGTGTCCCCTGCCTTTCCAACCTTGCACCCGTGTTGCCAGCTTAGGCTCCGGTTTGCTGTGACCCCGTTTGGGACAAGCGTTTTCAGACTGTGTGTGTGTAAATATGATAGAAATTCACATCATGCATTCATGTAGGTGTGTTGCAAAGTGTTCCTTCAGTGTTCCTCTCTGTATTTGGCAGGTCAGTAATAAAATCTACTGTTATATGAGACCATGGCTGATTAGGAATGGGCAGGGGTTCCAGGAGCCCAACAGGGAGCTATGGCAAAACTTTGGCTTGGGTACAAGTTGTACAAGCTATGACAAAGTCGGGTACACATGAACCTGTAGCACAACATGCTGACAAACCCATGAAAGTATCCAAGCTGGTATTCTCCTCATTCCTGTTTTAAATGTCCCTCCAGATTTGACAAAAAATGCTGCATGACAGAGAGTATAAATGTATATTGATTTAGTGCTTCTACTACATACTTCCTTAATTTTATTACACTGCCATGTATTCACCTATACATGGCAGTGTAATAAAAAAGTCACCTGTAATGAATACACTAGTAGTAGTATTTAACTAATACCTTCTTCATCCAAAGCCACTTAGAATGGGAGATATAGTACAGTACTTACAGTCATTCACTCATCTATACACCAGTGCAACACACACACTCTCTCTCATACTTTAGTCAATTTAGTCACCAATTCACTTGAAACACATGTATTTTGATTGTGGGAGAAAACCAGAGCACCAAGAGGAAACGCAAACAAGTCAAGCACATGCAAACTCCACAAAAACTGAGCAGGGATCAAGCCCACATTCCTTCACACCATCCAAGCATTGTGTGACAATAGATTTTGAATACAGGAAAAAGCCAATGGGGGGATGGATTTCCAAAGATACATGCATTCATTCACTGATCTCCACCAGTGACATAATTAGAGGTTTCTTTGGTAAGCACAACTGTCATAATGAGTGATTTTTTTTCCCCCACTTTTTTTCCATAGGCTAATACTGGCAAAAATCATACACCTAAATAAGTAAATGCTACACAAGATAACAATATTGAAGACATATATCCAAAGTAGTAACTACAGGAACCCAAGTCCAAAATCTTTAAAGATCCAAGTTCTCCAAATATCTATTTTAGTTGTCAAAGTTCAACAATCTAAGCAGCTGATTCTGATTTAAGTTAAAGTTCAAGTTTATTGTCATAGATACAAGTACCATGTACATGTATCATGAAAATCTTCCTGAATGCTTCTCCACAGACTATGCAAGGACAATTGAAATACTGCACAAACAAAACAATTACAAACAAAACAGTGTCAATGACAGTTAAATAACAATAGCAGCAATGACCACAATAACAATAAAGAATGGTAACAGTAGTAACAATAATGGTAACAGTCAGAGAACTCAGAACGAAAGAATGAGAATGCTTAAAGTGACAGTGTAATTTACCAATGTGCTTAGGTGGAGCAGTCCAACTCTAGTTACTAAAAGTGGCACATTGGTTAGTGTTGTATAATCTTACAGCAGTGTGGTAAAAGCTGTTCCTCTACCTAGCTGTGCGGGTTCGAATCGACCTAAGCCATTTTGCAGATGGCAGGGAAGAGAAAAGTGCCCGTGCGGGGTGACTATGATCTCTCATGATACGCATCATCTTTCTGAGGCAGCGTGTGGTGTAGGTGTCCTCAACTGCTGGTAGCTGTGTGCCGATGATTTCCTGAGCTGTTTTGACCACCCTCTGTAGGGCTTTCTTGTCCTGTACGGAGCAGCTGCCACACCAGGATGTAATACACCCTGTGACGACAGACTTCACAGCACACCTGTAGAAAGTGGTGAGGACTGTAGTGGACATCCTGGCTTTCTTCAGACACCTGAGGAAGTGGAGGCATTAATGGGCCTTTTTGATGGTCGATGCTGTGTGCTCAGTCCATGTGAGTTTGGCAGTGAGTGTGATCCCCAGGAATTTGAAGCTGTTGACCCTCTCTACCATGTCCCCTCCTACAAAGATGGGTGTATGAACCGTAGCCTGTTTCCTGAAGTCAATCACCAGCTCCTTAGTTTTACTGACATTGAGAGATAGGTTGTTGTCCTGGCACCACTCTGCCAGGAGCCTCACCTCTTTTATATAGGCCATCTCATCGTTGTTGGTGATCAGACCCACAATGGTGGTATCATCAGCAAACTTTATGATGGTGTTGGAGCTGTGACTGGCCACACAGTCATGAGTGAACAAGGAATACAGCACTGGGCTCAGGACGCTTCCCTCTGGAGTGCCAGTGTTGAGGATCAGTGGGGAGGAGGTATTTCTACCAATTCGCACAAGCTGGGGTCTGTTGGTGAGGAAATCCAGGATCCAGTTGCACAATGTGGCACTCAGCCCCAGACCTAGTAGTTTGTGGATCATCTTGGTCGGGATGACAATGTTAAATGCAGAGCTATAGTCTACAAACAATAGCCTTGCATAGCAGTTTTTATTGTCCAGGTGAGACAGAATGGTGTGAAGTGTGTGTGATATTGCATCTTCAGTGGATCTGTTGTGGCGGTAGGCAAACTGCAGTGGGTCCAGAGTGTCTGGGATGGTGTCCTTAATGTGTCCCAGCACCAGCCTCTCAAAGCATTTCATTGCAATGGGGGTCAGTGCCACTGGGCAATAGTCATTAAGGCAGCTCACTTTGTTTTTTCTTAGGAACAGGGATGATGGTGGTGTTTTTGAAACATGCAAAATTTGGGGGAATAACTGACAATTCCTGAAGTTAGATTGTCAGTTCAGCAAAAGAGAGCAAATACACTGTGGATTTGGTATATACTGAAAATCGTAAATGAGCTGCTGAATATTGAATCACAACACGGTTTCTTAATGAAGTAATGATTCATAGAATTCAAGAAAATTCAGTCTGGAAAGGGCTATGGATTAATTACAGAAAATCTGGTATTTTATAAGATGGCTGGATAATAAAGTAACAAATCTTATGATTTTTTTATTTACATTACATTTACAATGGGGCGGGGGGCGAGGTGGCGCAGCAGGCTTGACCAGGTTCCGCTCTCCGGTGGGGCTGGGGCTTGAATTCTGCTTGGGGTGCCACCCGTTCCCTGCATTTCCAGGTTAGGCTCCAGTTCGCCGTGACCCCACTCAGGACAAGCAGTTTCAGATAGTGTGTGTGATTACATTTACATTTATTCATTTAGCAGATGCTTTTCTCCATATCTCATAGAGCTTTACATTAGGAGTAAGAGACAAAGTTGCAGACGTGTGATTCTTAAGTACGGTTAGTTTGTTTCCACCATATGCACCAATGTTCATCACATGAGTAGCTGCATAAAACTTTTAGAATATCGATGATTCCTAATCACCTTTCTACTAATTTTTTTTTTTTTTTTTGATATACGTATAAATGTTTAGATAGATTATACGATCAGCATTATTAAAGTTTTTCCGGGCATAATCTTAAAGTTACATTGCATGAACATTAACACTTCACATGAACTTAAGAGATCAAGGGCAAAGTCTGAGTCTGGAAGAGATAAGTTTTCAGACCCTTTTTAAATGTGGAAAGAGTTTCAGCAGTTCTGAGTGAGAGGGGGAGGTTGTTTCACTACAATGGCACCACAACCGAGAACCTCTGTGTTTTACTTTTTGTGCAGGGGACCACCAAGCGAGCAGATGTGATTGAGTGTAGCAGTCTGGTTGGGGTGTAGTGGTTGATCAAGTCTTGTAAATAGCTGGGAGCAGTTCTATTGATGCTTTTATTGATGTTTGCCAGCAGGAACATGAGTTTGAGAGAACAGGAGAAGGCTTTCACTAAGGCTTGTATTTTGAATTGAAATGCTTATAAAGCAAAGTGAGCTGATAGATCGTTATGCAGATTTCACATTTGCTCATAAGTTCAAATTCTCATAAAAATAGTCTTCATTATTACATTGAAATCTGTACCTGCAAACCGTAACTCCAGTCATTAACTTGAAATTACGTTTCCAAGCAGCCTGATCGGTGACATTATTAATCTTGTATAAGTAGTGTTAACTTCTATAAGCAGAATTAGAAATGCTTCAGTGTCTTTTTATAGACTCTTCCATGGAGCTGTATGCCACCACAGATGTGTGCCCCCTGGGGCAGTTCCCCTGTGGAAACCTGTTGGTTTGTCTGCCTCAGTCACGTCAGTGCAATGGGGTAAAGGACTGTGAAAATGGTGCAGATGAGGAGAACTGTGGTAAGTTTGAAGCATTCATGGAGATAGGCAGGAAGAAATATGTCTTCTAGAATCTGGGGAGTTAATTTTATCTTGAACCTGTAAAAATGAAGTATCAGTAATGTTAACAAGTAAGGCACCAATCATGCAAACTAAATGATTGAATTTATTATTATTTATGATTGACACAAAGTAAATATACTTTATACTTTTAAATATTTGTGTTCCATACACATTTGAAAAAGCGTCAGGATTTTGAAACTTTTACAGTTGACAATACTGGATGGCCTCATCTTTTTGATGCATTTGCAAAGCCAAACATTCTGGAGTCAAATGAATGCTGTGAGTAAAATGATTTCTCTTGTCTTCTTTTCATCAGTATTTGAAATCCATTCTCTGATTCTACTGTACTAGAAATCCACTGAAGACAGCAAACAAAATGTGCTACATTACTGTGTTATTGACAACAGACATATCAAAAAACATATGATACTTGTAAGCTTATGGTATTTGCATGACATATACCAATGCTTATACATCATAACATTCTGAAATAATGTCATGTTTTTTACAACTGTTTTTAGCTCCAAAGCTTTAAACAGTCCATTCCTCTGTCAAACCCTGATAACCTCCACAAGATAAATCAGTTTGAACCAGAAGAATGCCACTGACTCTTGATACTACAAAGGCTAGAACTTAGGATGCCATTAACTTTGTTTGGAACAGATGTTGACTATCACTCGCTCTCATTGTCACCATAGTGCTGGATGTAGTTCCTGAAGTTTGTGATTGTGAAGCCAGGAGAGTGAACTGCAATGGCAGAAATCTTCAGTATATACCTGTTGTATCCTCCAATGTCACTGCATTGTAAGTATAATCAAAGTGAATATCTTTTACTATAAACAACTGATACACATTACTTTGAGCTTCATTTGAAAAAACTGTATATTTCTGGAATATCCATGCTTGCATTTAAAGGTACTTTTTAAGCTTGGTTCCACCCTTGAAACAAAGCCTTCACCAAAATCTGTGCAGAGCTGCATTTTGAGAATGAGGAGAGGGTTAGGTACAGTGCCTTTCAGGAGACAAATACTGACAGATAATTCAGTGTGCATTTTAAAAATGTATGTTACATTATGATGTCATGATACAATAGTACAAAGAATATATGTAGTGGTATCGTATCTGATGTATTTGTTTTTCTTGCTGTATGCCTGTGTCACTGCGTGAGAAGAGCACTCTATAAAAATAAATTGAATTGGTATAACATAAGAGCATGTTCGATTTTAAATTTACATTTATTCATTCAACAGACACTTTTCTCCAAAGCATCGTACATCTCAAATACGAGACAATACAATTTGTGCATTACATTAGGCGAAACATAGTTGCAAGATATAGCTGCAGATGTGTGATTCTTTCCACCCTATGCACCAATGTTCATCATACGAGTAGCTGTATAAGACACAGAATAGACAAATCCCGATCACCCTCCTACATTTTTTATTGAGATACACAAACATTTATTTACAGTACAGCAGCAGCTGTGCAAAGGCTTAGCCAGGCATGATCATAAAGTTATGGTGCATGAACATTTGCACCATACATGAGCTTAAGAGATCATAGGCGAAGGGAGTTTTCAGACCCTTTTGAAATGTGGACGGAGTTTCAGTAGTTCTGAGTGAGAGGGGGAGGTCGTTCCACCACAATGGAGCCAGAACCAAGAACCTCCGTGCTTTAACTTTCATGCGTGGGACCACCAAGCAGGCAGAAGTTGAAGAGCAAAGCAGTCTAGTTGGAGTGTAGGGGTTGACACACACACACACACACACACACACACACACACACACACACACACACAGAACCGCTCGCCCCATACAAGGTCGCGGGGAACCGGAGCCTACCCGGCAACACAGGGCGTAAGGCCGGAGGGGGAGGGGACACACCCGGGACGGGACGCCAGTCCGTTGCAAGGCACCCCAAGCAGGACTCGAACCCCAGACCCACTGGAGAGCAGGACCCTGGTCCAACCCACTGCGCCCCCGCACCCCCCTGGGGTTGATTCAACTCTTGTAAATACCTGGGAGAAGTTCTATTGATGCATTTGTAGGCCAAAACTAGGGTCTGAAATTTGATCCAGGCAGCTACAGGAAGCCAGTGCAAAGAAACAAGAGGAGATATACAGTATGGGGATGCTTCAACAACTCAAACAACTCAGGCAGCAGCATTCTGTATCAGCAGTAGTGGGAAGGCCACACAAAAGAGAGCTGCAGTAGTCCAGATGGGATGTCACCATGGCCTGGACAAGTAGTTGGGCAGGTAAGGACAGATTCTGCGGGTGTTATGCAAGACTAGGATGTGGCTTCGATGTGCTCAGAGAAAGATAGAGTTGAATGAATCATCACTCTCAGACTCTTGGCTGAGAAGGTAGGTAAAGTGAGTGCGTTGTCCAGTTTGATTGAGAAATCATAACAGGAAGACAGGCCAGCTGGGAGGTGTAGAATCTTGTGTTTTGGAGAGGCTGAGTTGGAGATCAGACATCCATGCAGAGATGTCCGACAGGCAGGCAGCGATGCGCGTGGAAATGTCTGATGCCGCAGGTGGAATGGAGAGGAAGAGCTAGGTTTCATCAGCGTAGTAGTGGTACTTGAATTCACGGGAGGCAATGACAGGGCCAAGGGAGGAGGCGTAGACCGAGAAGAGCAGATGACCCAGTATCGAGCCATGCAGGACCCCACCTAAGAGAGGCAGAAGAGAAGAATGGAAGCTCCACCAGACCACTTGGTAGGATCTGTCAGAGAGGTAGGACTCAAACCATCTTAGTGCCATTCCTTTGATCACAAGTTGACTAAGAGAGGAGAGTAGAATCTGGTGGTTGGTAGTGTTGAATTCTGCAGATAGTTTGAGGAGGATGAAGACCAAAGAGAGGGAAGCTGCTCTAGCCGACTCAAGAGCATCAGACACTGCCAGGAGCGCCGTCTCCATGGAGTGACGGACTTTGAAACCAGACTGATATCCGTCAAGGAGATGGTTCCGGGTGAGGAATTCAGATAGTTGATCACAGGTCTCTCCGTTATAGAGTTTTAGAGGGTGGAGTGGTGGGTAGATGGTCTGTAGAAGTGATGATGGAATTGGTTCAGGCAAGCAGAGGGTGGCTCTGTGTGATGTCAGGAGCTTAGAGATTTCAGATTTGTAGAGTGGCTTGAATTTGGAGAGCGTGACTTCAGAAGGAGGTCCTGCATGAACTGGGCAGGGTGATGCTGAGAACTTGTTTGTCATTGCATTGACTTTGTCTCTGTGAAAAACAAAGCAAAGTCATCAGCAGTGAGACAAGGAGGAAGGGGCAGCAGAGGACACAGAAGGAATGAGAACATGGCAAAGAGTCTGTGTGGTTTTTAGTTGCAGAACGTATTTTGTTGTCGAAGAAGGTAGTTTTAGCTGAGGAGACAGTAGAGTGAAAGGTTGTTAAGAGTTATTTGTAGACAGCCAGGTCCATGCAATTCTTGCATTTCTGCCATCATTGTACTGCAGCCCAGAGTTTGGCCCTGTTGGCATATAATGTATGGGGTGACACTGGGGTGTGCTAGTCTGGAAGATAGTAGGTAGAGAGAGTCTAGAGAGGAAGATAGGGCAGAGAGCAAAGTGTTAGCGGCAACGTTGGTTGATAGATCTGAGAACTGTGCAATAGAAGGGAGAGAGAACAGTGTGGCAGAGGCAAGGCAGGAAGATGAGATTTTAAGTTGCGGCAAAAGGTGACAATGGGTGCAGAAAAAGGAGAGGGACTAGGCAGGAAGGAGAGAAAGAAGTGATCACACATACAACAGAGTAACAGAGAGGACAGGACACTAACAGTTATGAGAAATGACAAGGTGAAGGCAATTGTCTGCTTTGTGAGTACCAGGGGACTAGGACAGGAAGAGGTCAAGGGACTGTAGCGGCAACAGAAGGCCACTTCAATTAATATCAACATGCAGGTTGATGTCACCCAGGAAAAACAAAAGGAGTGTTGTCCCCTAGGAGAGAGTGCAACAAGATGTCAAGGTCACCCAAGAAGCAGCTGAGAGGGCCAGGAGGATGATAAAGCATAACCACAACAAGAGTGATTGGGGCAGTGACAGAGACAACATGCAATTCAAAGGAGAATAGGTCAGGCAGGTGAAGAGGGAAAACAGAATATTCCCAGCAGGGAAAGAGAAGAGGGCCTATGCCTCCACCTCTGCCAAAGGGATGAGGGATGTAAGAGAAAGAATAGTTAATGGAGAGAACTACAGGTGTGACTGTGCTGTCTGGGGTGATCCAGGTTTAAGTTAGGGCTAGAAGGTCCAGTGAGAGATGGGAGGCATAGGCTGCTATGAAGTCAGCCTTCCTCACAGCAGATTGGAAGTTCCCGAGTCCCATAGAGAAACTGAAGCAGGATGGAGGGTTTGACAGATGAGGATAAAGCAGGTTACTGTAGTAGTGGGAGCGTCTGAGTCTCTGATGACGGTGGTGTCACACAGTCTGGTTGCCATAGACAACTTTGATGTTAAACATGTTTGACACATGATCCCTCGACAGATTGGCTGATAATGGCAGAATTCACGTATTGGCAGTGGCCTTCCTCGGTGGAATCGGTAAAAATACAACCGACAACTACACAAACACACAACCAATTGTGTCTGTCTATTCTTACAACTACATTAGAAGAATCAATGTCAGGATACAGTAATAGCAACAAGTAAACTTACCAGAAACATGATAAACTGCAGCAACAGATCTCCAATGGAAAATATAATACACCATTTTATTGCAGGTGAGCTCTTAGTTTTGTTTAGTGGAGCTGTTGATTGAATTACAGTTACTCTCCAATCCTTAAGGTAGTAACAGAGGTTTTCATTCATTTGAGCTTTGCAATATTGGTCAATTGGCACATTATTTTAGCAATAGTCAGTTCTCACCAAAATGACAGAGAGTGCTAAACAAAGTGACTAAATTACCAAATACTACAAGGTGTGATAAACAAGCAGTCATGGTTAACTGTGGAATAAGCCATTTGGCAGCTGCAAATGAAAAAACCTTTGCAGGGCCAAGTATCAATGGCCAAATACTATGTAACAGTCCCAACCACTCCTGGGCATTCTACTTAAAAACCTAGATAATGCACTTCTCATTGTCACATCCATGCCCACACTGCCAATCGACAGCACCTGAAGACAATCAAGCACCTGATGACAATTAGAACACTCGGCTTTAAAAGACCCTCCTCGGCTCCTTCACAGTTGTAGAATTTCAATGGGGCAACTGGCCTCCTTAGTGCTCATGGATGGAGTTGTTTCAGTTGCTGTTCTTTGTGCCCCAGCCTCTGATTGTTCACCTTGTTTCCTGACAACATCTAGAGATGTTCACTCCCTCTCTGATAGTTGATTGAGCAATTCTTCACCCAACAACAAAAGCTGGCCTGACCCTTTGGTTTCTGAGAACTTGTCCTGCACTTGGGTCTAGCCGTTCCAATGTCTTTGGTTCCGCATGACACTCGTATAAATGTTTTAAATTATAGCTATAGAATTAGCCAAATTATCACAGTGACAATGGTAATATTATGACAACTGAATTTATGAATAAAAACAGTTGTATCTTAAAAGACAACTTGTTTTACTTTGATCAAGAAAGTTGTGGCTGATTTACTGTGGAATCTGCTCAAAGAGCCAAGAGCGAGAATAAGTAAATAATTTAGAGTAACAAATAAGTTGCCAGTTTAAACAAAGGTTGACCTGGCCCTGTAAGGAGAAAAGATTTTTAAAACAACACATTCTGCCTCTCAGCAGTTTCAAGATGGTTCCATTTTAACTTAATCTGATATTAATTTTAACCTCAGACATTCACATGCAGGGGGGTGCAGTGGTGCAGTGGCTTTGACCGAGTCCTACTCTTCGGGGGGTCTGGGGTTCGAGTCCTGCTTGGGGTGCCTTGTGACGGACTGGCATCCCGTCTTGGGTGTGTCTCCTCCCTCTCTAGCCGTGTTGCCGTGTTAGGCTCCGGTTTGCCGTGACCCCGTTTGGGACAAGCGGTTTCTGTGTGTGTGTGTGTGTGTGCTTACGTACGTTCACACAAGTGGTGCTGGAGCATCGCATTGAAAACAGTCTTACACCTCACTGATTCTGTGTGTGGTGCACAGATATAACAAATAATTGATTCTATACTTCCTAAATAACTAATAAACAATTTGCTCAATTTAGAAATATTTCTGAACACTTCTTTCTTTTTGTAACAAATGTTGCACTAAAACAAACATTTGCATAATGGATCAAGAATACTATATGAACAATATCATTGGTATTTGTTCATTTGGCTGATAACCAAAAAAAAAAAAAAAAAAACTAAAGGCTGCCCCCATTCTGTGATTTCTCTGAAGTGAGCTAAATGGCAATCAGATAACATCTCTTCCACCGGACCAGCTCATCCAATACAAGAATCTGGAAAAGTTGTAAGTGTGTGCTTGCTTGCTATTTTTTTATTTTTTTTTATTTGTGGGGGTTTGGTGGCTCAGTGGGTTGGACTGGGTCCTGCTCTCTGCTGGGTCTGGGGTTCAAGTCCTGCTTGGGGTGCCTTGTGACAGACTGGCATCCTGTCCTGGGTGTGTCCCTTTCACCCTGCATTGCTGAGTTAAGCTCTGGCTCCCTGGGACAAGCGGTTCAGACTGTGTGTGAGTTGCATACAATATGGTTTCAAAGAATTGATTCAGTTAATTGTCAAATTATTTCTTATGGGAAAAAATAATTCAGGAAGGACAAAAAAAACATGTGAGCTAAAATTAATTTTAATTAAAATACCAAATTAAAGCATATTTTTAATGTATGAGAGTGATAACACCACACACTGTCTAAAACTTCTTGTCCTGAGCAGGGTCGCAGCGAACCAGAGCCTAACCAGGCAACGCAGGGCATAAGGGAACACACCCAGGACAGGACACCAGTCCATCACAAGGCACCCCAAGCAGGACTTGCGCCCCAGACCCACCACAGAGCAGGACCCAGCCAAGCCCACTGCGCCACCACACCCCCATGATAACACCTTATCTTGAAATTAAGGCTTTATACTGTATATGCTACTATATGGGTATTTGTGTGATTTAAGCTATCTGACAAATTTATTGACTTAAGAATTACACGTTAGAGTTTATTTCTATAAATATTCAAAGGACCCATTCTCCACTCCATCTGTCGTGCCCTTAATCAATGCATTTTCTAAGGATTGCTTCAATAAAAATTCTTCCGTCTACAAACGTTTGTATAACGGGTAAAACACTGGAAGCAGATTAATACTGTAACTTACTTGGAGAAAAGTGTCGGTTAAATGAATTAGTAGGAGTGATAGTACTGCTATATTATGTGGGGTGTATTACTTAAACTGGTGTTTGGAATTGGTTGAGAGTATTGTTCTAACTGTTGTATTAATCGCTGAACATTTACATTCATTCATTCAGGTAACACTTTTCTCCAAAGCAATCTATAATAGAATAGAATAGAATAGAACAGAACAGAATAGAATAGAATAAAATAGAATAGAATATACTTTATTGTCCCATTTCTGGGAAATTTGTCTTGCACAACCATGACACAGCCAGTGCACAACACTGGGCTCACATAAAACAATACATACCATAACATCCAATAAAATAAGAAATAAAGCAACAATCAAAATATATTAAAAATACACACACACACACACACACATTTTCAGAACCGCTTGTCCCTGACGGGGTCACGGGGAGCTGGAGCCTACCCGGTAACACAGGGCATAAGGGGACACACCCAGGACGGGACGCCAGTCCGCCGCAAGGCACCCCAAGCGGGACTTGAACCCCAGACCCACCGGAGAGCAGGACTGCGGTCCAACCCACTGCGCCACCGCACCCCCTATTAAAAATATATAATGTTAATTTACTTACAATTACTTACCCATTTGGGGATGCAGTGGTGTGCTAGTGGAGCAGGTTTGGGCTGGGCCTGCTCTCTGGCTGGTCTAGGGTTCGAATCCTGTTTGGGGTGCCTTGCAACAGACTGACGTCCTATCCTGAGCGTGTCCCCCCACACCCTGTGTTGCAGGGTTAGGCTCCAATTTAAAGTGGCCCCGCTCAGGACAAGCAATTGTAGACATTGTGTGTGTATTTACCCATCTATACAGCCAGGTAATTTTTACTGGAGCAATTTAGGGTAAGTACCTTTCTCAAGAGTACTACAGTCAGAGCTGAGATTCAAACTTGCAATCTTTGAGTCCAAAGGCAGCAGCTGTAACCACTCTTATTTTTACTGCATAAATGTAACATAAAAGTTATTATTAGACACAGGTGGAACTCTGGGTAGCACTGATTCCTCACAATGTCTACATGGTGCACTTTCAGCTCAGTTTTAAATTTGTGTAAATTTCCTTCAGGTGCTCTGGTTTCCTTCCAAAGTCCAAAAACATGGGTTTTTGGTCAACTGGGGATACTGAATTGCCCATAATGTATGATTCACTCAGCAAATGTGTGTGTGATTCACTGTGATAGGCTGTAACCTTGCTTAAAGACCTAATATTGTTTCATTATGTTGTATTCTGGGTCTATACATCTGCATTTGTTTAAATAAAATACTACATATGCAGTACCTAATTTTTCTGGGACATGCTCCAAACCACCATGACCCTGCATCAGGATTAGCAATATTAATAATTAATAAATGGCTTATTAAATTTGCTCTGGAAAAGTGAAGTGCTTATGTCTTGTGTTTTTCACCTTAAGCTTACAATCTCTTGTTATATCTGGAACAAGCATTAGCTGTGTTCTTGTTATGTCAAGAATCATGACTTTAACCACATAGTGAAGTTTTACCCTTAAAAGATATATTCACATTTCTTCATTTAGCTGATACTTTTCTCTAAAGCAACTTACAATGTTATGCTACTTACAATTATTTACCTATTTACATAGATGGATAATTTTACTACAGCAAATTAAGGTAAGTACCTTGGTCAAGGGTGCTACAGCTAGAGGTGGGATTTGAGCCTGCAAGCTTGGGGTCCAGAAGCAGCAACTCTAACAACCAGCATGAATCAACAACATAAGCAGACATTATTTACAATTATTGTATAGACGCACACACACACAACATACGCACATACATATAAATTCCACAATATTTCAGATGCTTATATATTCATGGTTGCATTTCTGAGCTGTTTTTGTGTCTTTTGCTTTCAAGGCATTTGCAAAATAACAGCATCAGGACAATATCCACCCGAGCCTTTTCAGGACTTTACAAACTCAAGAAACTGTAAGTTGCATGCTGGTAAATTTCTCTTTCAGGCACTTGATAACCTCTGGACAATTTCTAAAGTAAAGAGGGTTCCAAAGTACCTGACAATTTCAAATGTCATTAAATACTCAACTTGACACAGTATTTTTCACATATTATAAAATTGGTTCATCATTCCTCTTAATGTACAGCATCTCTTTTTTTTTCTTCATTTCAAAAATTTAATTTTGTTCAGATTCCTCAGTCAAAACATGATTACTACCCTTAAGGCAGCAGTTTTTAGGGATCTCCATAATCTTCAATGGTTGTAAGTAAAGATGCTTTTTCCATTTAATTACTTTTTATTTAATACTTCATACAAATGGATAGTATATATCCAAGTTATAATTTTTTCCTTCCAGAATTCTAGAAGACAACCATATATCATCAATAAGACAGAAGTCATTCACAGGACTAAAAACATTATTTTTCTTGTAAGTAAATGGTTGCTACCACTGATACCAGCAATTGCTTTAAATGCTAAAATAAGGTAAGTTTCTGGTTGTTCGAAAATGTCTGTCACCCAGCTTAAAATGCCTGAAAGCACAAAACCGCTCAATGTATGATTAATGTGCAATATGATTTTTTAGAGGTTATAGCACTCAATAAAAAGAAAAATGTATTAGCAGGACATGTTAATTTAAACCATTAATGATCCAGACAATGTATAATTGCCACACCCATGCCACAGGAGCAACGAGTCACACCTAGAGCTCGTTTTAGGCAGACGCATAAAAGGCTGAGTCAGAACAAGAACTAGATCGGAACCTTGTTCAGCCTAACTACTAGCTCTACCTTTGCGACTTCCTTATCTCTCCAGCCTCTTCCCACTTCCCTTACCCCACTCCTTTATCCTCTGTGACCACCTTTGGATTATCGACCTCTCGCCTGTTTACTGACCTTGTCTTTTGGATTCCCTGACTAACGACGTCTGCACATCAGAGACCCTCGCCTGTCCACCGACTAGAAGTTTTGGATTGTCAAAATAAATGCTCAGTTCGCTCCACACTTGACTCCGACCACTTCCTTCTGGAACTGAATATAGCAATAATCAACCGTACTGGATGTCTGACTCAGACAGATAAGAAATGAAACACATTTCCACAACCTAATTCTAACTTGTATTAACATTACATAGTTGCTCCAGTATTTATTTCCAGGAGATAATATGTGAAATAGAAATAATTTTTCCTGAAAGAAAATATCAGTTTTAAGAGTTTTTTTTTTTTTTTTTTTTTTAACATGAAATCCCAGGAAGAAAGTATTAAACAACACATGTGAATCCCCAACAGTCAATCACAGTCTAACAGCTACTACTGGAAATATGCTCTATTCCACAGAAGCCAAAAAGCTGCTTTCCCGTGAATTTATTGTAAATATTCTGGATGTGTTGCATTTAAAGAGCAAACCATTTTTTACATTTTTATATATGTTAAGTATTGAGTTGTACAATTTATGCTTTCATTTGTGAAAATTTTCACACTTGTTCATTACTTTTTTTAATACTTTGTCACTTTAGGACTTCAAAAAATTTCTTCACTTTTTTTATTAATTCAAACAAATATCACTTCTAATTGTAAAATGTTTGTGATAAATGCAGTGCTTTTAATAAATTGTTTTATTTTAATGTATTGAGGTCTCTTCTGAATAATTCACTTAACAACATCCCGAAGAAATCTTTCTGCCAGGAAATGCCAAGGCTAAACTGGCTGTGAGTATTACTGATAGAGCAGACATATAAAAACTCTATGAATATCTATAACACATGTTTGTATAAGTAATCAACAATGAAACTAAAGCATAATCAGTCATCTTATGTTACAAAACATGAGGTTACTACATGAATAATTTGATTTTAGCAATGTGGAACTGTTTTGAAATCTTTCTGTTGCAGAGAAATGGAAGGCAACATGATTTCGGAGTTACAGAGCTCCAGTTTTCAGGAGTGCAGTGCCCTGACAGTCCTGTGAGTGACAGCACTGAATTTGTGGTGCAACTCTCTTTTAAAATGCTTTTGTACACACTCACCTCTGTAGCTGTAAACAGATACAAAAATATGATAAAAAGAAAATAAAAATGACAAGTAGTCTATTCTTTTTTCAGAGCTCTTCGAAGAAATCGAATACACATAATTCAGGAGGGAACATTCTCCACAATGCAGAAGCTTATTGATCTGTAAGTTTCTATTTCCCCAATTAAAAAGCAGAAATCTGTATTCTTTGACTCTTCTTGGCTAGTTTACATATGAATTATTGCCTGTATGCATCATTCACTGACCAGAATCTAGTTCTGGACAGGTCAAGTTCAATTTAAAAGATTTTAGTGTAATCAAAAATTTATTTTGAATTTTATTTTTAATATTTTGAGTTCTTTCCTTTTTATTTTGTGTTGTTTATATGATTACACAGATACTTACTGAAACAAAACATCTGATAACCTGTCATGTATTGTACATCACTTTCATGGGTGCAGTGAAACCAGAATCAACTCAAAACTTAATTTTTTTGTATATTTCATTAGTGAAAGTTCCATGTACCCTTAAAATTAAAAAACACACTTAAAATAAGATAAAAATTATCACGCAAGTTTCTGTAAGTACTCATTAATATTCCAATTTTGACATTCTCGAGACTCATGAAGTTGTGTGCTAGGAATAAACTATTGTGTGTAAGTAAGACTTTTCTTTACAAAGTGGAATGTGCACATTATTCTGTGCTAATTATATCCTGAAAAACATTCAATGAAGTAATCAATTTATATTTTTTTCCTATGTTTGTTTGTTTCTTACTATTCAGGGATTTATCCATGAATAGAATTCAAGAATTACCTCCATCTTTATTTAAAAATCTGAAAAACATGAAGCAATTGTAAGTATCACCTTTCATTCACCTTTTTAAGTGAGATTGTGTTAATAAAAATTGTTTTTTGTTAAAAAAATGTGTAAAATAATACTTTTAATGACACAGAGCAAAAAATTAAACCGACAAATGGGTAGAAAATCAGTCATTTATTTACTTTTAAAAAATACTGGATACATCTTTGAAATGTGGCGACAGCATGTAATATTTATTTATTTATATCATTTTATTCATGTTATGCTGTATTGCACACAAGGACTTGTGATCATTCCCATTACTTGCAGATCTCTGTTCTGTAGACATCAGGCTTTCAGAGGCTGAATCCAGAAGAGAAAAGTTCTAAAATAAGTCTGTTATTGATATTCACTTATTTAATTCTAAGGTGCCAAATTAAATAACAGTACCAAATAATGACTGTCCCACTGAAGAAAAAATATCCTATTTAGCTATGAATGTGTCAAACTGTTGTAGCTTCCTGCTCTCTACATAAATAAGAACATGTTGAAGCCATGTGAATTCACTTGATGGATTTCTTTTCTCAGAAACATCTCGTACAATCCTCTCTCTCACATCCACAAAGACCAGTTTGACAGCTTAGTAAGTCTGCAGTCACTGTGAGTACAGTTTTTTTTTTGATGATTTAAGGTCATGTTGCAAGTTGCTATCAAGTATCATCTGTTAATATCTTCATTTAGCCTGCAGAATTTATTTGACCCAATAAAAATTTTGTACTTTGTTTCTGAATTAGACAATTTTTTGTAAAGTTGTCACTGATTTAATTTCCTTTATTTCACAGTATCATGATAATATCAATAATTGAACTCTGACTATCAATAACAATATATTTCATATGTAATTAATTTTATGCAGGAAGTAATAAAAAACAGTACCTTCAGAACAGACATTTTCTCTCTTAGCGAAACAACTCAACTAGGTTCAGGAAAAATAAATTAATAAGCAGTGTGCTTCTTTTATGAAATTGTAAGGGATACATAATGATGCATAATGGTTTCTTTTCCCTAAGTGGTATGGAGGGAATAGAAATCTCAAACATTAGCATCCGGATGTTCCAATCCCTTGTCAACCTTTCTCACATGTAAGTAAGGGTACTGTAATAACGCAGTTGTCTCAGGACAAACTAAGGTTTTTATTTTTTAATTTTTATTATTTATTTTATAAATAATGGGGGTGCGGTGGCGCAGTGGGTTGGACCACAGTCCTCCTCTCTGGTGGGTCTGGGGTTCAAGTCCCGCTTGGGGTGCCTTGCGTCGGACTGGCGTCCCGTCCTGGGTGTGTCCCCTCCCCCTCCGGCCTTGCGCCCTGTGTTACCGGGTTGGCTCCGGTTCCCCGCGACCCCATATGGGACAAGCGGTTCTGAAAATGTGTGTCTGTTATTGTTTTTTATTCATATTTAATTTTTTGTGATGACCATTATTAAGAAGTCTTGCATTGTTTTGCTTTGACGTAAGGAGACGTTATGTTTCAGTGTTCTGTCAATCTGTATTTGATGACTGCTGGCAAACTCAGTCAGGATTCTTCTCTGTCTAGATACTTTAAGAAGTTTGAATACTGTGGCTATTCCCTCAATGTGCGGAGCTGTAAGCCCAATACAGATGGCATATCATCCTTTGAAAATCTGCTGGCTAACATAATCCTGCGAGTCTTTGTGTGGGTGGTAGCATTCGCCATCTGCTTTGGCAATGTCTTTGTTATTTGCCTGCGATCCTGCACTGCATCAGACAACCACCATCACACTATGTCTATTAAGTCACTGTGCTGTAAGTGATTACTACTACATCTTAAAAAGACAGAATATCTATTTTATCATGAACAAAATATCTGAAACTTAGATTAAAGTAAAACATTTGACACAAATATTCAATTCAATGATAATGTGTTCACTGAACAGGTGCAGATTGCCTGATGGGAGTTTACCTGTTCTTCATTGGTGCTTTTGATATCAAATACTGTGGGGAATACAACAGGAATGCCCAGCTGTGGATGGAGAGCCTGCAGTGTCAGCTGATCGGCTCTCTGGCTATGCTTTCCACTGAGGTTTCCATCATGCTGCTCACTTACATGACCCTGGAAAAGTATATCTGTATTGTGTTCCCCTTCCACAACTACCGGGCTGGCCGGAAGCAGACCCTCTCCACCCTCATCGGTATTTGGATCCTGGGGTTCATGATAGCCATCATCCCCTTTTGGGATAAACAGACATTTGGGAACTACTATGGCAGGAATGGAGTGTGCTTCCCTCTTCATTCAGATATAATGGAGAAGCCAGGAGCCAGGAGCTATTCAACTGGAATATTCTTGGGTAAGGGATCTGATAGCTCACATGAGCATATAATTCCTTGAAGCTAAAGAATGACACTTTTTTAATTTGTGAATTATTATTGTTATTATTGTTGTTGTTATTGTTGTTATTGCTATTGTTGTTATTTTTCTTTTTAAAACAAAAATGTGTGACAGAAAATAACAGGTGCATGTTTTGAGACTGATTTCCAGAATAAATGATTAAACTGTCATGTTATCAGCACATCTTTCTAAAAGGAAGTATTCCTTTATTATGATAGCTATGAGGTTGAATTACAACACGATTATTTAGCACCTGGTGAAAAATTAAATCAATTTTGTTTTTCAGGCCTGAATCTATTTGCTTTTATTATCATTGTATTTTCATACATCAGCATGTTTTATTCTGTACGGAGAACTGGATCCAAAACAGCCCGGCATACTGTATTTGATGAGGAGGTGACAATAGCAAAGAGATTCTTCTTCATTGTGTTCACTGATGCTTTGTGCTGGATCCCTATTTTTCTCCTAAAAATTCTTTCTTTGCTAAAAGTGGAAATTACAGGTATGGTAACAGTTTTGCTAAACTGAGATGAATCAATTGATTTTGATCGTATTCAAAATAACCATTTTGTAGACAGTATTTTGTCCTGTAATAACATAAAACAAATTATTTCAAAACTACTTTTTTCTAAGTAACAAGCATATGTAAAACATAAAACAGAAATATTTGAAACTTTGTTTAGCAAAATTTAGCTATATGCATACATACATACATATACAGGCATGCGTCACTGAACGTCCTTCTACAGGATGTCCAACTGCATATACGTCTGACGTCCCATAAGGTTATAATAGAGTTGAGAAAACTCTATTGGCTAATGGGACATAGCAGATGTCAGCGGCCGTAGTGCATCTTCCTTTAACGTGTGTATCCTATGTAAACAAAACAATTGTGCTGCTAAGTGTATAATGGTACAGTACATATTTATACATAATATTCAATAGCAATATTATACATCTATGTTACAGGTCAAGGCACATGAACATCATGATGCTGAGGGGGGTAGACTTCTGGGTCTGGTCCTGAATCCACGTCATTAACAATTTCTCCATATAAGATATAGGCACCTGTATAGTATATATTATGTTGGCACAACGTCCAAATCGCCTAACGTCCTATTGGACAGAACGTATCCCGAACGTTAAGCGACGCATCACTGTATATATGTATATATATATATATATATATATATATATAATATAAAAAATTTATTTATATTTTACCTGAAGTTTATTTTAAAGTCTCCTTGCTATTTCGCTTTGTGAAAGAGATCTTGCACAAACTTTGAATTATTTGGACCATCTTTGATGACAAAGCCCATGTTTTACATTTACATTTACATTTATTCATTTAGCAGATGCTTTTCTCCAAAGCGATATACATCTCAGAGAAAATACAATTTGTGCATTACACCAGAAGAAAGAGTGACATAGTTGCAGACATTTGATTCTTAAGTAAACTTATTTTGTTTCTTTCCACTTTGTGCACCAATTTTCATCGCTCCAGTAGGGGCGTAAAACACACGATAGATGAATCATGATCACCTTTCTAAAAATTTTTTTAAAGGTATACAAACATTTACATATAATACTGGAACAGCGGCTGTGTAAAGGCTTTTCTGGGCATGATCATAAAGTTATGGTGCATGAACGTTTACACGATACATGAGCTTGAGAGATCATGGGCAAAGTGAGTCCAGAAAAGGTGAGTTTTCAGACCCTTTTTGAATGTAGACAGAGTTTCAGAAGTTCTGAGTGAGAGAGGGAGGTCATTCCACCACAACGGAGCCAGAACTGAGAACCTCTGCGCTTTACCTTTTATGTAGCAGTTCATCAAGTCTTGTAAATAGCTGGGAGCAATTATATTGATGCTTTTGTAGGCAATAACCAGGGTCTTGCATTTGATCTGGGCAGCAATATGAAGCTAGTGCAGAGAAATGAGTAGAGGAGATACATGAGAACGCCTTGGCAAGTCAAACGCAACTTATGCAGTGGCAGTAGCGGGAAGGCCACACAAGAGAGAGTTACAGTAGTCCAGATGGGATGTCACCATAGCTGGGCTAAGTTGTTGTTGTTTGTCCGTCGTTGTCGACGGGGACCATCTAGTCAGACTGGGGTAGGGGCGGGAATGCGTTGTGCATGCGCAGATGGCTGATTAGACTGATTTGCACATGAAATGTTCTCTGACACTGCGGATTGTGCCATTTTGTTGGGAATGAGCACTTTGAGATTTCCGTTCCTGTCGTTTTTGCATGGCTAAAGTTGTTTTATTAGCCTCGTACAACACAGCGCCTTTATGAGGTGACCAGAAGACTTGCGCGATAATTTTGATTAAAGTGAAGAAGAGTTGTGCAACGTCAACCTCACTCTCTCGTCTGAAATCATCTAAGTCTAGCAGCAAGGCAAGGTCAAGATAGCTAGAGATGAAATCAGATGCAGTGGATGACCATGATGTTCTATGTGCCCCATCATCCTCAGTACGCTCCACAGCGCGTTGCTGAGTTCGCCTTCCTGCCCGTCGAACCATGAGGTTTCCTCCACGTAGTCCGCCGAGATCAGTCTTTGCATGCATAGGTAGGCAAGCCTGGAATCACTGAGCGTGTAAGACTTGTCAGTTACCCTAATCTGGTTTAGCCGGCCAGTCGAAGCTGGGCTTAGCTGGGCTAAGTAGATGGGCAGAGTCAGCTGTGAGGTCAGGACGGATCCTGTGGGTGTTACACAGGATGTATCTGCAGGTCTGGGTTGTGGCTTTGATGTGCTGAGAGGAAGATTTGAGTCAATTGTCACTCCCAGACTCTTAGTTGAGAAAGTAAGCAAAATAACTGAGTTGTCCAGTTTGATTGAGAGATTATGACAGGAAGACAGACCAGCTGGGAGGTGAAGGAGGTGATCTCTAATTTGGAGAGGTTGAGTTGGAGGTGGTGATCAGACAACCCTGAAGAGGTGTCAGAGAGGCAGCAATGCATGCAGAAATCTCTGATGCTGCAGGTGGAAAGGAGAGGAAGCGCTAGGTATCATCAGCGTAGTAGTGGTATTTGAATCCATGGGAGGCAATGTCAGGGCCGAGGGAGGAGGTGTAGATCGAGAAAAGCAGGGGACCCAGTATCAAGCCCTGCAGGACCCTGGTTGAGAGAGCCAGAGAAGAACGGAAGCTCCACCAGACCACTTGGTAGGATCTGTTAGATAGGTAGGACTCAAACTATCTGAGTGCCACTCATTTGATTCCAAGTTGGTTTTAGTAAACACAACATAGGAACTAAAATAATCCCGCACATTGGCGCAGCGAGTAGCCCTGCTGTCTCACAGCACCTTGGTGGTGTGAGAGGATGTGGGTTCAGTCCCCACTCAGTCTGTGTGGAGTTTGCATGTTTTCCCTGTGTCTGCGTGGGTTTCCTCTGGGTGCTGTTGTATCCTCCCACAGTCCAAATACATGCTGTTCAGGTTCCCCCATTGTGCATGAGTCACAGAGAGTGTGTTCCACTGATGTATGGATGAGTGACCCATTCTAAGTAGTGTATCTGGCAGTGTAAGTCACCTTGATGAATAAGATGTGTGGGCTGATAACACTACACAAAGTTCATTAGAAGCTGCTTTGGAGAAAAGCATCTGCTAAAGAAATAAATGTAAATGTAATCCCAAATGTGAGTACAGAGAACCAACAAAACATACAAGAGACACTGAATTTGTTCTGTCTGACTATTCTTCTCTGCATTTCCAGGCACTGTAATCTTGTGGGTTGTGATCTTCATCCTCCCCATAAACAGTGCTCTCAACCCCATCCTCTACACCATCACCACCACTTCCTTCCAGGAGAGGCTCAAGCTTTGCTTACAAGTGAAGTGGCAGCAACTGGGGCCGAAGGAGACACCCCACACCATATCCATGACCTACATACATAGCAGCACCTTCTGACAGAAGACTATGATATGTGAGCATGCCAAAGTGATGTGGATGGGAAGACATGGCAAGAATTTGCAAACAGCTGCTGATAAAATCAGGCTTGATAGTGGCATACATACTGAATTACTTTTCATAGGATGGAACAGCTCAAAAATATTCAAAACAGTTATTAACTGCATTACACAGCTTTCCACCCTGTTGCAATTTGTGGTTCAAGCCTCTATGTGCCTGCAGTGCTACAAAACAACATGTATGCAAGTGATACAATGTGATCTTGAATATATTCCTTTGAAAAAAGTATTTGTTCCCTTTCTAATTTTTCATTTTTTTGCAGCTTTTTCATATTAAATTTGAAAGGATCTTTTTAAGAGGTTCTTTTTCTAAGTTCTAGCTGTATATGAAGAGAAAATACAATACCAATATTGCTTTCATGTCATTGACTTGGTATAGAAATGTACCGTAGTACTTAAATAATATGAAATGTACAATAATTTTGCTCCTTCACGAGTTGTTTCAACTTTAGCTGTGATGACTGCAACTAAACACTTCCTTTAGTTTTTGACCAGGGTGTCACATTGCTGTGGAGGAATTTAGGCCCACTCTTCCAACCAGAACTGTTTCAGTTCAGCAACATTTGTAGGTTTTAAAGTTGCTCAAAAACTGTTTTCAGGCCTTTCCACAATATCTCAGATTCACATACTTTTTTTAAAAAAAAAAAAAAATCATTGATTATTGTGTGGTGGCACAGTGGGTTGGACCGGGTCCTGCTCTCCAGTGGGTCTGAGGTTCGAGTCTCACTTGGGGTGCCTTGCGACAGACTGGCGTCCCATCCTGGGTGTGTCCCTTCCCCCTCCGGCCTTACGCCCTGAGTTGCTGGGTTAGGCTCTGGTTCCCCGCGACCCTGTATGGGACAAGCGGTTCAGAAAATGTGTGTGTGTGTGTGAGTGTGAGATTATTGTCTTGCTGCACGTGTCACAGACAGAGAACAAACATGCAGGACGGTGAACCCAAGCACAGGATCTTTATTGTGAGCTGGAGGAACAAGGCAAGTATCGTGCTCAGAGAAAGAAGAACAGTCCGGTAGATTCGTACACATTGTTTGGGGAAGCGAATCCAGGGACATGGTCTTGAAGGATGAAACAATAGGTCGATATCGTGGAAGTCTTGGAGCTGGGCAGGGAAACAGGAAGGAAAGGCACAAAGAGTGAGAACAGAGTTCATGATGCTACTGTGCGCAGAGAGCCCGGTTATCTCTAGTGAGATTCCAGAAGGTGGTGGTTCAGTGCCTTACGTTCTCCCGTCCTGATTAGCCTCAGGTGTCCTTGTTAGGGGTGCAGTGGAGGGCGTGACAGCATGTCCTTCAGCTTTAACTGATGGATGGCCTGACATTCTCTTTTGAAATTTTCCGACACAACAAGGAATTTATGATTTCTTTAGTAATAGCAAGACACCATATAGGCACTGTCATGAAGCGGTTCTTCAGGTTACTGAAAGCTCACTGCGCCTGTTCACTCAGAATCAAACGAGTCTCCTTACCTGCCATGAGGGCCGTGAGGTGGACGGCGATGGGGCTGAAACCGCTGATGAATCTCCTATAGAAGATGGTAAACCCAGGAATGTTGTAGGGCCTTCACAGTTCTGGTTGGGTAGCTGTCAGGCACATGGTCATCAGGCACTCCAATGACATACCTATGGCAATAAACAGGCTATGTATGGGCCTGTCTATTATTAATAATACAATTTTCAGATTACTCTTTTTTTAATAAAGTTATCAATGTAATACACAATTAAAAACAGTTAACAACAAATTTGCAACCAAACAAATTTAAAACTACATTTCCTACAGTTGGTCAACAAGGCTTACTAAAAAGCCATTACATAAAATGCATTGTCAATATAATAGCAAAGTCTCTCTCCAATAACATATTCAAAACCCATAAAAAGAAAACAATCCCCTTTCCTGGCTTCAAAATGTACAACTGACTTACGTCCTCCCCACGTCAACATACCTATGAAAGGACTGTCCCCCAATAGCAGCCTAACCTAGGTCATCATATCACATAGATGCATCTTCCAAAACACAGAAAATACTTCTAAATTACAACATAAAACTTTACCATACCATCTAAAACCTAAAATCAGACTAATAAAAAGCAAACACACACATAATAAATTAGTCATCAATATAAAAAACAGTTAAAAGTGCACAAACCTAATAAAACAAGACTACTAAAATCTGTGAATAAAATACTATACAGATAAAATCCACATAAATTAAAAAAATAAATATAACAGGGAAATATTCATGTACAAAGGGGTAGGACAGAAAAAAAGTACAATATGTTTTAAAAAGATGCAGTTCCAAAAAGCAGATGTCCACCCTCAGAGCTTCAAGCACATTTTTCCACGAGGCCTTTCCATCTGTCCCTTGCCTTATGGTAGCACCAGGCGATCACATCCCACTTTGTCCTAAACTTCAGATCAGCTCGAATTTTCAAAAAAAAACACCATACGCTCCCATTTTCAACCCCTTTCGGACAAGGGTAATGCATGCATTCCACAATTCTCTCTTTGTCAAACTCAGAATCAACCATATCCTACCCGAGGCTGCTTTGTTTACCTTTGGGGACAGTCCTTCATGATATCATCAACAGTCAACGCCGTCTCGTCGTCTAACTCCCCGCACAAGGGCTCGACTAGTGTCTAGACTGTCCTGGCATAACCGAAATCCCAAAAAACATATTTAATCGTTTTCGCACCTAAACACTGGGGTCGCGAGCAGTCGGGATGTCCGGTCAACCTGTACCTATAAAATGTATCCATTATGGGTAATCTTTCATGGAGGCACTGACAGTTTAAATCCAGTAGCCTATTGTCGAGCCCCTTTGGCCGAATTCGGGCCCAAATGTCTTCCCCAAGGCCCAACGTCACTCGCGTTCCCCTCCTCTCCAACAAAGGATTATATAACACTTTGTGCTTGAGAAGGGTATTTGCGTCAGTGTCTGTCGGAATGATCTTGCTCCATTTCACCATCTGTTTATAGTGGTCTGGTAGAGACTCGGCCCTTGGTCCAACATTAGACCACGAATTCACCAAATGCCGCAATGGAAAAGACAGCCAGAGGTGAACAAAATGCTGGTGTGGGTGTTCCAGGGGAGCTGCCAGATGGAAGCAGTGGTGCGCAAAAAAAAAAGGCAATCAAATTTTAAGGGGAAGTCAGGAACCCCCCCTTCCGCCCCTGCCCTTCCCTAGATACATCACCTCCCTCCTCAGAAACTCATGCTTCCAACCCCATACCAAGCCAAACACGTCTTTAACAAACCCTTTCCTTAAATTGCGAGGCATGGGGCAGACATGAGCTAAATGGAGTAAGGTCGGGAGGACGTCGACTTTCAAAATCAATACCTTACCCAGGAAGGACAGGGACCTCACCTTCCACAGCCCCATCTTCTGCCTAGCTATCGCAAGACGCTCTTCCTAGTTGACTCGGGCCGCTCCTTCTGAAAGAAAACCCACACCCAGCACTCTGAGGGGACTGCTGCAAAGCGAGAGAACACCAAAGGTGCCTTTTCACGCTCCCTAGAATCCGAAGTACTTTACCTCTGTCTTCCCTTCGTTGAGCCCCGAACCCGAGAACCTACCGAACGCCTGAGTCAGGTACAGTACTTAGGTGAGTGAGTGGTCGGAACACGTGAACAGGACTGTGTCGTCTGTGTTCTGAACCAACTTGACAGTCCTACCCGCCTACCGGAATGAGCAACCCATCTCTTCCTGGGTGTGCCCAAATTGCTGCCCCTGAATTGCTGCCCCAAGCGGTTCCACGTACAAAATGTAGAGAAGGGGAGACAACAGACACCCCTGTCTTACCCCACTCATCTGGGGCACCCACTCCCCAAGAGAGCAGTTAATGGAAACTCGGCTACCAACCTCATTATAGAGTGTTCGAACCCACCTGAGAAAAATGGGGCCCAATCCCAATTTGCCCAAAACAATAAACATAAATTTGTGATCCACCCAATCAAACGCCTTCTCCTGGTCCAGGCTGACCAGCTCTAGGACGACTCTTCGGTCCTCCACCCAGGTGATCACAACTCTCATAAGATGTAAATTCCAGACCGCTGAGCGCCCAGGAACTCCGCACGTCCTCAGACGCTCGATAAGGATTTTGGCTATTAACTTTACGTCAACACAGAGCATACCATGGGGCCTCCAGTTGCTCAGATCAGCTTTATCAACTTTCTTATGCAACAAGGACAAAACCCCTGACCTGATGCTCTCCGTTAGCTTACCTCGGGTCAGCACTTCTTCCACAGCCTCGAGGAAGACAGGGCCCAGGACATTCCAAAATGTGGAATAAACCTTGGTCTTTCCTCCAGTTCATTCTGGATAGCAGCTCAGACAGTTCCCCCAGAGTGATGGGTGCTCTAAGCGGGCCCAGGAATCAGCCAGGAGGGTCGCCTGCAAACGCTGTAAAAAAGGTCCCCTGTGACGAGGTCAGTTTCCCGTACCTTAAAAAGACTTTTATAAAACTCTGTAACAACCTCAAGCATTCGGGCTGTATCCTTAACCAGCTCTCCTTGCCTAGTTCTCAAAGAAGTGAAACCCATATCGCATTGAAAATCCCTCACTTTAATAAAGAAAAAGGAGAAACATTTTTCATCTTCCTCCAATTCTCTTATTCGGGCTCTTGCAAGGAGAGCACTAGTTTGCTGGTCATACAGTCGCCTCAATTCCGCTTTTAGTTCCGCTTCTCTGTCACTATTAAAATCTTTTCCGTTATTATGGTGGGCATAAAGCTTTCCCAACTTTTTCTCCACTTTCCGAATAGTTCTGCAAGATCGGACCTTCCTACAGAAACAATATTGCCCGGTAATAGTTCGCACCTTTGTTTTGGTGGCTTCCCATCAATCCGAAGCAGAGCTGCAGAAGGGTTTGATCTCCTGCCATACCTTAAAATGTTCATAAAAAAGGTCCCTGTACTCTTTCTCCTTCAAAACATCTACATCCAGTTTCTAGTTCCCAGGACCATGCAACAGGGCCTCTATGGAAACCGTAATCTCCACCATCAGATGGTCCGTCGATCAGTAAGGAGAGAGACGAACCCATTTAAAAACAGAGTCGGAAGCTAAAATGTAATCCAGGTGACTTTGTGCTCCTCTACTGTTAGACCAGGTAACGTCCGGACTGGGGTTGCATACTCTAAAACCATCAGAAAGACCACCGCACCCCCCTAAGACCAAATCTGAGCATAAAATTAAGATGTTTGATGCTACCATCCTAGGATCACCTCTATCCCCTCTAAGCTCTGCAGCAGCACCTCGTAGCAAGAAAGCAGAAAACGATCTTAGCCAAAAGGCCGAGAAGCAATCAGATTACTCTTTTACTTCAGGAGGTTGGTCAGAGTATTTTGAACCTTGTATGTCCGTTATTAGCAGAGAGAGGGATATCGTGGTGTGGTGGGTCTGGGGTTGGAGGCCTACTTGGGATGCGCAGTGGCTCCCTGCTTCTCCCTGTATTTGCTTTCCCCAATGTGCAGAGGAAGGACCTGGCAACCCACATTTCTCACTTGAATTCCCTCAAAAACTATGCAAGTGGTCATTATAATAGGTCCAGTTGTAACATAACTACCTACTTGAGATGCACACCAGCTTTACCGCTTCATTCAGTTTCACTTATCCAGTCATTCGGGTGAATGTAGATTTGAGCATCTTCTGTTTTCAAGTTGGGCAATTTTCAGCATCATAATCTTAGTTATGCAACTGGCAGAAGAGGTCCATAACTGCTGTGCTTTGTGTTTTTTTTTTTTTTTTTGGATGATATCTGAAACTCCAGCTCGTTGGCAGATATCTCTGAAGCATTTCTAATACGCAAGAACTTCTTCGTAGTTTTTTGTTGGCATGCTGCCATTTCTCCCCAGTCATTCTTTCTCAGGTGTATATGCCTGTAGCCATTCCTTTTGTTCTTTTATGAGCTACCTTGTTGAATGTTTTCCTAATACAGTAGTCATCCAAGATTGCAGCTCTCAGTCTTCTTACTATCACCATGAATATTTGTAAGTCATGATCTCTGAGTAGGTACAAACTTTTCTAAGTCTTCTTACACCCTTGGTATGTAGCAGCTCTTTGCAAATCTGTTTTCTCAGCCTCAGGATCAACTGGAACACTGAAAATATTTTTTTCATACAGCAACACCATGTCATGTTCATTTGACTGTCTTTGTTTTCACGCAGCGGGGGTGCGGTGGCGCAGTGGGTTGGACCACGGTCCTGCTTTCCGGTGGGTCTGGGGTTCGAGTCCCGCTTGGGGTGCCTTGTGACGGACTGGCGTCCCGTCCTGGGTGTGTCCCCTCCCCCTCCGGCCTTACGCCCTGTGTTACCGGGTAGGCTCCGGTTCCCCGTGACCCCGTATGGGACAAGCGGTTCTGAAAATGTGTGTGTGTGTGTGTTTTCACGCAACGAGGGGCGCGGTGGCGCAGTGGGTTGGACCGCAGTCCTGCTCTCCGGTGGGTCTGGGGTTCAAGTCCCGCTTGGGGTGCCTTGCGACGGACTGGCGTCCCGTCCTGGGTGTGTCCCCTCCCTCTCTCCAGCCTTGCGCCCTGTGTTGCCGGGTAGGCTCCGGTTCCCCGTGACCCTGTATGGGACAAGCGGTTCTGAAAATGTGTGTGTGTGTGTGTTTTCACGCACTGGTTTTCAATGAGAATTGCTTTTATTGTCATTCTGCCCTCGCTAGTAGGATGATGTAGTGATGATTTCTAGCTTGACGATAGCTAAAAACAGGTTCCTCAACAAGCATCCAAGAGACAGCAAGCAAGTACGTTGAAAATGTTTACTGTAAGAAGCGTGAAACTACACAGTACAGAACAAAAATGTTACAACGGCCTATAACATATTTAACTTTCTTTTACACTAACAAACATCGAGTCATTAATTATCTTATACAACACAAAGACACAACGTGCTGCCAATATCGCTCATTAGCCACTGCTGCTAACTACTACTAAGTTAACTTTATGCTAACTTAATATTGAAAATACCATAGACAGGCTAACGCCGTTAGCATCACCTGTTTTTTTTTTTTTTAAGTTTACTACACACTTAGCAACCGTGCTGCAAATAACCACTACACGTAACTTTAAGAATAAGTATTACTTACAGAGTTATGTTCCTAGAGTTCAACAGCACGGGAAAGAAAAGTGAACGAGGAGTGGAAAACAACAGCTCTGCTCCTAACTTTCTTCGGATAACTACGTGAACAAGCAGTACAACACAATCAGCTCTAAACGACTCTCTTAAAGAGACAGCACAGTCATATAATTTTAAACTATTGAAACTCAGAGTGTAACTGAGCGGAGAAAAATGTTTCCAGCAAGGAAGATTGCTAAACACATGGTGGCAGAAGTTTGCAATGCTCATGCAGAAATCACACAGTCATTGGTGAAGCGATCATCTGAGGCAAGTATGATGCCCATCATGCCTGGAAGAAAATATCCACGCAAATTGTTGATTAAAAAGATGGACTGGACGAGTGTGTGGGTGGCAGTGGTTTGTTTGGAAATTATAGCTGCACTGGTTCAATAAAAGGGATAGCCACGCCTCATACTGATGTCTTCTACCATTTATTCAGACACCGTGAAAACTACAAAAAACGAAGACATAAAAATATTCAAGCATACATCTTTCACATAGTTCAAATTCTCTCATGTTCGTTAACACACCAGCACGATCACGTTTTTACAACGCAAGTATAATAACACGATAAATACGCACAAAACAATCACATTTGTTCACATATAAAGCAAATCAACAGACATTATAACACAATTTAAACTAAAGTGACAATTACCGTGTGCGCCCTTTGAACCTTATGCAGAAAATGTCGCTTCAGAAGTCGTGCTTCGCTGCTGCACGTCCTTCTTCTCCATCCATAACACCTTCCACAATTCAACATTCCCTCTCTCAATTGAACTCAGATCACATGACCCATTAAACTCTGCATTTAACAACCGAAAGAGTTACATTCTTAATATCACACGGTATTTATTACATTTTAATGATTTGAAAAAACTGACCAAACTCAAATGAAAGAAATTTCTAACAAAAAAAATGAGCCAGACTCTCAAACCTGTCTTTGAGACAATTACACTCCCAGCAAATTACTACGATTTATGATAACCTTTATGCAACGTTTAATAAATCTAGTAATTTCTTAAACTAAATTTCAGAACTAAATAACTGTCTGTTTACCCTATCTGCAATCTACTGAGTCAAATACTTAAATCCTTGACGCTGATAGGCATTAGAGACCATTTCTATTGAACCCACTTTTTAGTTGCTCTCTATTAATACAACTAATTTATGAATATGATGTTCAAGAATTGAGTTGTTGACCCTCTTTTCCTAGCTTCCTATTTCCTATTTGTATTGTGGCCTTTCTGACTAACCCATTTTCACTGACATCAAGCACTCTTCCAAGTCTCCATTCATTACGAGGAACTCCTTTCTCTTGAACAATGACAACGTCACCAATCCTTACATTTCGTCTTGGAGAGCACCAGCGTTGTCTGATGGTGAGATTTGCGAGATATTCCTTTCTCCATCTACTCCAGAATTGCTCTGTCAGATATTGTACTCTGCGCCACCTTTTCTTAGCATACAAATCTTCTGCCAAAAATTTTCCTGGTGGAGGCAGTGGAACAGAGGCCTTCATGGTGAGTAAATGGTTTGGTGTAAGTGGCTCTAGGCTTTTGGGATCATTGATGGTATTAGTATTGAGTGGGTGGCTATTTATAATTGACATGGCTTCATAAAAGAATGTTCTCAAAGAAGCATCATCTAATCTTCCAGCACTTTGTGAAAGGATCCAGTTTAGGATGTTCCTAACGGTCATGATCTGCCCCTCCCAAACACTTCCCATGTGACTGGCATCAGGTACGTTCATAGTAAAGTCACATTGCTTACTTAGCTCAAAAACAATCAACCTCTCCTTGTCCACTTCCTTTAAAGCCCTGGTCAACTCATTCGTTGCCCCAACGAAATTTGTCCCTTGGTCCGACCTAATCTTTCTCACAGCTCCACGGATAGCTATAAAACACTACAAGGCGTTTATGAAGGCATCAGTTGTTAGATCTTCCAACATCTCTATGTGAATTGCCCTTGAGGAGAGACAGATGAATATCAGACCATATCTTTCATGTTCCTTGCGACCTTGTTTAGAGTGAAACGGTCCAAAACAATCCATTCCACAATAGGAGAATGGTGGAGAGGGGTCGACACGGTTGACAGGGAGATCCGCCATCTTTTGTGTTTCAGTTGGCCTACAAGCTCTCCTGCATGTTACAGATTGTTTAATGTAGTTCGCCACAACTTTGCTGCCACCAACAGTCCAGTAACCATTTGCTCTCAGTTCGTTGAGGGTTTGTCCTCTGCCTTGGTGCTGTGTTCTTTCATGACAGTAATCTAGAATTAGACGTGTGACCACTCCATCTCTCGGTAGAATTACTGAGTGCTTCAAGTCAAGAGGTAAAGAAGCTCTTCTCAATCGCCCTCCTACCCTGAGAACACCATCTTGTAACACTGGGTCAAATTGGAACAAGTGATGACTATGTGGCAGTCGACCATGACTCAATATTCGAATTTCTTCTTTGAAAGCATCCTTTTGTGCCAATTTTACCAGTGCGATACTGGCCTCTTTCCTGTGTTCGACATTTATGGGTTTTGCTCCTTTGCCCCTTTTTGCTAGTTGCTGGATGTGAGCAACAACATTCAGTGCTGTGTGCCATTTTGAGAATTGATTAATTCTCTCCAAAAAATTTGCCTCCTCTCTTACTTTTGTTTGCAGTACTTGTGTTACTTTGACTTCAGGATCTTCCACCAGGAGGTCCGCAGTAAACTTTGGCATTACAATCTCTCTTTCCCATAGAAACTTCGGTCCAGTAAGCCAATTTGAATTAATCAACTCTGATACCTTGAGACCTCTTGAAGCGTGATCTGCTGGGTTTTGATCAGTGTTTACGTAGTGCCATTGTGCAGGGTCTGTTGCTTCTCTGATTCTTTGGACTCTATTTGCTACAAAAACATGGAACCTGTGAAACATCCTCTCTACGTCACAGATAACTGCAATTGGGTGTTTACGAAACCTACAGAGCACTCCTGTCAGCCCATTTGTGAGGTCAGGTCCAGTTAATAAGTGATCATTCAGAGCTGTGCCATCGTACTTGGCAGAACAGTCGAACACAACTCTAATTTTTTCTGGCTTTCTTGGGTGATAAACCCCTTGGTGAGGGATATACCACACTTCTCCTTCCTTAGGTTGATGTTCAGCTCTTTCTGCATCACCATCCTCGAAGACACCTTCCATAAATTTAATGTAGTCATCTTTGAATTTGGGATTCTTCTCCAGTCTCCCTTTCAGGCATTTGAGGCACACCAGAGCCAGCCTCTTAGTTTCTGGCAGTTGGGGGCATCTCTTAAAGGTGAGGAGCATTTCTACAAACCCATCTGCATTCTGGTGTGTCCTTGCATTCAGAAATTGCATGAACCGTATATCATCTTGTGATATGTTCTTTTCCCCTCGGTTTGTATCTCTGAAATCGGATTCAAGGGCTCTAATGACAGCAGCTGGTGTCAATTGTGGAAGTTCCTTGACGGATACATGATGGCACAGACCTGTTACTTCTGTTGACCTTGCAACCCTTGATATGCTGCCAACAATGCTCCAACCCTGGTCTGTCTTGATGGCATACGGCTCATCATCACCTCCTGTGATGACTTGTCGTGGTGCCAGCGCTCTCGAGTAATCATAACCTATTAGGAGTCCAACTTTGCAATCCATAAGCCTTGGTATTTCTTGTGCTATTACATTCAAATGTTTCCTCCTTCTGGCTGCTTTAGGGGTAGGAATGTGGGAACATTCAACTGGAATGAAATCTCTAGTATAGGCAGGCGGCAGGTTAACAAGACTTTGAGATGAAAACTGTGGGGGTATGGACGACGGATGGAGGCGGCAGTGAAGGACTGAAGTAGTTGGACCAAAAAAAAAAAAAAGGTTTATTTTCCTTTACTAAAAGGTATTCTTCAAAACACATTAACTCCAGCCAAATACAAAACAGACATTAAGTTTCAAAGAACATGAGGCCTATGAGCCATGGGCTTAACCCCTTGCATCAACAGCAATGCATAGCTCTCCTATTTACTGCATGAGAGCCTGTCTGCATAAGTTATGCATCAATTGGCAACCTCCTCTAGTGCCCTAATACAAACTTATATAGCAGTAACGCCACCCTTCTGGTTATACCATAACAGCCTCAACTATTCCAAAGCACACCTCCCCAAAAATTACATCCAACATAAGTACTAAAACATACAAACAATACAAAACATTTTCTACTATAAATATCCCTACGTTACAACTTATAAAAACATTTATCACATTACACAATAAAAAAACCCCTGTCTAGTTGGTTGTGCCCAAGGACTCCCACCTAGAAATACCCCAAATGCTTCACTCCATCTGGTTTACAACACAAGGTACCAAACACCACAGAATGCCAGATAGCTGTATGGTAAGCAAAAAGTTTACAAAAATGATTTTCAAAAACAATAAATGCATTTATTTTTCACAATCAATTACATGTACTTGTCATACTTTGATGAAAGAAATGTTATTGATTAATGACAAACAGACAGATACCGGTAGGCCTTTCCCAACACCCAATCTAGTTCAAACAGAAAGTGTTAAATGGAATTCTAGACCAGAACAAGCAATGTAGCAGTACAAAGTGAAATGCATGTGACAGGCAACAACAGCAACAAGGTTCAGCACTTCATTGATGCTATTTTGCCAGCATCTTACTGATTCCTTGCAACCAACTTGCCTGTCACAGCTCAGTCTGTGACAAAAACCCTCTAACTCTAAGTCCACTAACTCTTTCACTCTGAACAATAGAATCTTTTCCCATCATTGTGGTGAGCTTTAATTTGACCGGCTCTAAGACTGCCCCTATTTGTTCACAAACCTCTTGGTTGACAAAGGTGTTGCTGCTCTGTGCATCTAATAGGACATACACTAAAGTCTCTGTTTCAGGAGTGGTGAGTGAAGAAATCCATACTGGCACTATCATAGATATGCTCCCACCATCGCCTTTGTCTACAAAACAAGAAAGGGAAGATGTGTTTTCTTCTGCTTGCTCATCATGGGATGGATCTGCTGCAGCAGAAGTACAGTCTTCGTGAAGTAGTGTTGGATGTCGCTTCTCACATACTCCACAAGTAGCTTTCTTCTTACAGTCCTTTGAGTTGTGCCCTTTCCTAAGGCAACCAAAGCACAGGTTATTGTCCAATATGAACTTTCTTTTGTCCTTACCAGGCTTATCGGCAAACTTCTGATATTTGTGGATAAAGTGGCTTTCTCCACAGCACATACATGTTACTGGGTTTGGACATGAAGATGAAGTGTTCACTTTCTTGGATCCATTTGAATCTTTCTGGCTGTTCTCCACAACTCTATATGTTTCCATGTCTGAGCTTGAATTTTCTGATGCTTTCACATTTGTGATGAACACATTAGCCCTTTGGCGCTTCACATCTCTTGAGGGCCTTTCTTCAGTAGACTTTAAGGCATGCAAGGATGTTACAGGATTGCAGACTACTTCTGCTTCTTCTGCCAAAAATTCAGGAAACTCTTTGAAATTAGGGTATTCCCCTGTTTGTCTCAACTGCTTTGTGACATGACAATTCCACCTAGAGGTTACACAATCAGGGAGTTTTCGTAACATCTTTTGATTCTCTTCACAGTCATTCAACACCTGAAGCCCTTTGATGTATGGCATAGCATTGCTACACACTGTCAGAAAATCACTGAATTGCCTCAGTTTAACTGGCTCTCTTGAGCCAATCTTTGGCCAGTTATTCAATTTTTCTCTAAATGCACACTGAATTATAAAGGGGTGACCATACCTACAGTTCAAAGCTTCCCATGCTTGATTGTAAGCTTCACCATCCTTTCTGTAGAAGCTTCCTTCTAATACAGATCGTGCCTCACCACTGATATATTTTTGTAAGTAGAACAACCTATCGGCTGGAGTTGTGCATCATCGTTCTATCAATGCCTTGAAACTTGCGCTCCACTCTAAGAAATTAAGTGGGTCTCCTGAGAAGACTGAAGGCTCAGGTGCAGGAAGTCTGACATGAGCTAATGTATCTTGTAAGGCTTGTACTAGCGATGCTTCGTGGTTATTGTTCTTGCATGCTTGTTCCTCTTTCATTTCTTTATAAGGTGCTGGAGGACAATTGGCCACTTCACTGTGTGCTACCTTGCTTTCATCTCCAGACTCACCTGAGTCAGTTTCAGAGTACGCTTTAAGCTTTGCTGCTATTACTTGAAGATCCCTCTGATTCTCCAGTCTTTTAAGCTCTTGTCTTTGTGCAGCAATAGCAGCTTCCATTTCTATTTCGACCTCCTTTGCAGCCAGCTGTGTGGCACACTCTACCCTCTTTGCTGTTATACATTGCTGTTCCGATGAACTGCTTGAGTGGTGACTGCTAACAGTAGATTTAGAGATTGTAGTCTCAAATATTGACTGAGCATAATCTTTGTCAAGCACCATACAAAGTCTTGCATTTTCTGCCTTTGCATCAAATTCCTCAAGTCCCACTTCACTCATATGTACTTTCATTAGTCCCATCAAATCTGCTGTTACAGCTGTGCAGGAATCTATTTTTCTTCTAATATCATTGGAGGGTGGCGCTTGAGTCCGTATGCTTTCATACACTTTTCTCACTTGAGTCTCCGACCCTTCAACAGCATCCATCATATCAGCTAAGTCTTGGTCGGAGCACTCAGTCTTAAGTTTGTTGCGTGTAACTCTAAATTGTTCCTTCCAGCTACCATACAGTTTCATGAATTTGCTCTCCCTCTGAGAAGCTTCTTGTTGCTTAAGCACCAGCACTTTGTGGGTTAATTTTCTCTCTCTGGAAGATTTCCTGGATTCAACTCTCCTTGATGTGGCAGAGGTGGACTTTTCTATTCTAGTATTGTTTATCACTTATGAAGGACTCTAGTCTTTCCCTTTCAGCATCATCAGTTAGCAATTTTAGTTGTTCAGTTAACCTAGTCAATTCTGCTTGGAAAGACTCACTTTGTTCTCTGGGTTCACCACTTTGTGATTTTTCTCCCTGAACTGACATTGTATATATTTACAAAAAATGCTGTATCTTTCAAGTTATCAAATATGTATATAACTTTCTGCAACTTAATTGTCAGTGCAATCACAGAACTAGTATTTTAGTAATTATTTACTCAAACTCCTATATACTCCTTTAATTACACAATTAAACTCTCAGGTCAAACCTTATTACAACCATTTATAACAATACCTTGTATACACATAACTTGTATACAGAAACAAGCCAGAATGCTAAATCAGTTAAATCAATGTGTATATTTACCAAACCCCCTTCTGATGTTTTTTGACAAGTATTTTCAACTGTCCTTAAAGTTATAAAAGTAGCACAGTCAAACCTGTTGACCCCTGCTGAACCGCACTCTTCTGCCATGCTTTGTAACTCAGCAAGCCTCTTCTCTAGCGTCTTCTCCAGCCGCTAGTCGCCCAGCGATCATGCTTCCTCTTCTCTTTTCCTCGGACAGGTGCCGTTCCTGAACTCTAGACAACGACCGCGTTGGCGTTTTACTCAACGTGAAACGAGACGTTTTTGGCGCGTGCAGGGCGCACACGTTTTTATAGTCTATAGTTGCACTGGTTCAATGAAAGGGATAGCCACGCCTCATGCTGATGTCTTCTACCATTTATTCAGACACTGTGAAAACTACAAAAAACAAAGACATAAAAAAATATTCAAGCATACATCTTTCACATGATGGTTCAAATTCTCTCATATTAGTGTTCGTTAACACACCAGCACGACCACGTTTTTATAACGCAAGTATAATTAACACGATAAATATGCACAAAACAATCACATTTGTTCACATAAAGCAAATCAACAGACATTATAACACAATTTAAACTAAAGTGACAATTACCGTGTGCGCCCTTTGAACCTTATGCAGAAAATGTCGCTTCAGAAGTCGTGCTTCGCTGCTGCACGTCCTTCCTCTGCATCCGTAACACCTTATCTACAATTCAACAATCCCTCTCTGTTAAACTCAGATCACATGACCCATTAAACTCTGCATTTAACAACCCAAAGTTACATTCTTAATATCACGCGGTATTTATTACATTTTAATGATTTGAAAAAAAGAAAGACCAAACTCAAATGAAATTTCTAACAAAAAAAATGAGCCAGACTCTCAAACCTGTCTTTGAGACAGTTACAGAAGTTTTCAATTAACTTGTTTATTGGAAAGAGGAATTTAGCAACAAAAATCATAATTTCTGTACTCAGTGTTGAAAATCGGGAAAAAAAAAAAAAAATCATGGGAAAACAGGAAGGGCTGGCAGCTACAAAGGTGTATGTCAAATATACTGTAACACCAAAAATTGTTCCTAAATGCGTTTATATATTTTAGATAATGTGTTCCAGTGTCCAAATGTTAACCTAATGATTGTATTTTTTAGTTTTTTTTTTTTGCTGTCTTTTTAGTTTGCCATATTTAAGAAAGTAAAATATTGCTGTCATGGTTTCACAACAGAAGAAAATCATCGGACCCCAGCACAGAGCATCGGCATTCAAAAGGGGAATCCAAAGACGGTGGTCACAAGACAAGTCGAGGGTCACCGATGTACAAACGTTACCAGAGGAACAATCCAAAAGCCATAATCCGTGAGACAAGCAGGAGTTCGTGAACGCCATGAGGTCCAGGGGGTTGGGGGGAACAGCAAGGATTCAAGGAGCACACCAAAGCAGTGCTCAAAGGCCAAACAAGGCTCCACGGTTGAGTGTGCTCCAAACCGCCATTTCATGCGATTGCTCCCCGATCTGTCACAGGTGATCCTTGTTGCGCCGAAGAGGTTGTGACAATTGCAGTGAAGGAACCAGGAGTTTATTGCTTAGAATGTAACTTGAAGAGAAGATAAAAGAAACAAACAGGTACAGAGGACAAACAAACTAACACCTGCTAAATCTAGCTAAGACTTTCAGAGAATGAGCAGAGATGTCATGTAAAAGTTTAAAAAATAAGTAAATAGAAACACTTCCCAAAGAATCAACTAAATTCAGGTCTGTTTAGCTATGTATAATAGTATAAGTGGTAGCAGGTGTACATGATTCTCTGAGAGTTCTGGTGGTTGTTTGAAATAAATAAGTGAAGGGTAAAGCTGTGAAACTATGAAATCTATTAACTAAGTTCTGTAATGTAAGTCTTTAACCTCAGTGTGTATCTTTGTGTTCAGGGCCTTTAAAATTGTATCTCAACACCTCTTCTTCATATTTCTTTCTGTGTTTTCTCTTTTTAGCATTTCAAATATATCTTTTTCATACCCAAACCCAGAACATATATATTTGATTAGAGAATTTCAAAATAGGAACACATGCAGATGCAATGGAAAATACTGTACTTTATTAGGAAAACTTAAGACTTTACCAGTGCAAGAAACCTTCCAAAAATGTCCATAAGCATTTATTTTGTACCAACAGGTAAATTAATTTACCATATTTTTCCACTTACGCTACCCTGCGATGTACTGGCATCATATTCAGGGTCAACTTTGCGCCCAATGCTTCCAGGATAGGCTTCAGTTCACCACAACCTTGCTCAGAACAAGCAGTTAATAAAACAAGATGGATGGGCAATACTTAACTGTCCTTGTGTACTTACAAACTTCTGCCCGTGTGACCCACACGCTGTGGAATGAACTGTCCTTAACTTTGATCCAACAGTCTCTCTGGTTCTCCTTAGACACCAGCTCCTTTGGGATTAATTCAGTGGCAGGTCACTGACAGTAAAAGTTAAACCATGCCAGAAGAGTCCCCAGATCTCTGTAAGAAATTTTCTTTTCTCTCCCCAGAACCGATCAGCTGCAGGAAATCTATACAAAACACTCAGACACATAGAGACTTTTCACAACAACATTAGCTGATGGGAGAGCCTCAGAAGTTGGGTGTCTCCCCAATCAGTCCTAACTGTCTGCTTTTATTTGCAAAGCTCATACATAATTCATTACAGGACATTACAACAGATGTGTCAATGCTTTCCTGCTTCTCTGCTTTCAGTAAATTTCTACTTCTTTGTTCTCAAAACCCCTCGCCCTAAAGCTGAACCATCCAACCCCCATCATCAAGTTTTTCTTAAACTAACCTTGCATAAAGCAAGGCAGGACCACCTGACTAGGATGACATGCTCTTGCTATGTACATCCTCTGACTTGGTGCCTGGTACAGCCTTCTCCACAGTGGTCTTCCATTTCATAGCACAGTGCACAGCCTTAGAACCCAGTACAAAAATATTACCAGACACCGTGCTTAACAATTTCTATAATAATTTTTATGACTACTAAATTTTAAAACCATAAGATATATGACAAAATGATAAATTAAAAATGCAATAGATATACATTCGTTTTTTTTCCCAATAAAAACTACTTTGAGCTTGTATTGATGAAAAGTAAACATACACATCTCCTTTGCGTATTAATTTCTACCACAAATTATTTAGAAATGATGTAAATGCAATTGTTAGTTTAAAAATAAAACACAAACACAAACACACACTTTCAGAACCGCTTGTCCCATACAGGGTCACGGGGAACCGGAGCCTACCCGGTAACACAGGGCGGAAGGCTGGAGGGGGAGGGGACACACCCAGGACAGGACGCCAGTCCATCGCAAGGCACCCCAAGCGGGACTTGAACCCCAGACCCACCAGAGAGCAGGACTGTGGTCCAACCCACTGCACCACTGCACCCCCTTTAAAAATAAAACATTTTATTCATTATTTCACAGCCATATGAAGTGTTATGCATTTACTTTATGAAGAAAAATATTTTTTGAAGTAACAAAGTTTATTTAGAAACAGAGCAAAGTCAGATTACAAAAGACACTGTTATTGCGAACTCAGGAATCCAGCTGACGGCAGATTCAATCGCAGATGTTTCTTGATTCAAAGGGACAGGCAAGCGGATGGTCAGAGACAAGCACGGGTCAGTCGATTTGCAAACATCATTCCGAAGGATCGGCAGAGGAAGAAACCAGTCGGACAGAAGCAGAAGGTCAAAAGGCCAAACAGGATAACCACAAGGGCTAGGGGAGGGGCACAAGAAGAACCTGTGGTTTGCTTAGACAAGGTTCCACACTTAGGAACGAGTGGGCTATCTCTTTATCCATTAGCTCCAAATCAGCTGCAGGTGTGGTCAATTGGGAAGGTGGGTGGGGGTGTGGCAGTACCCCCTGCCCCCCACGGTTGACCCTGGGGACGAGGAGCTGACCAGTCTGGGTGGTCCTTCTGGAAGTCCAAAATGAGAACAGGGTCCAAAATGTCCCATGCGGGCACCCAACACTGCTCCTCTGTCCCATAACCCTTCAAGTCAACCAGGCACTGGAGGCCCCCACGCTGCCGTCATAAATCTAGCAGCACTCGTGCTGTATAGGTGGGTCCCCCATCCTCCTGTACCAGAGGAGGTAGAGGAGAGCTGACAGGGGTCTGGAGAACTGATGTTCCATGGGGCTTGAGCAGGGAAACGTGAAACGTAAAATGAATGCACAATCCAGGTGGCAACAGTAATTTTCATGTGACAGGGGTCACTCTGAGGAGTACCTTGAAGGGCCCGATGCAGCGGGGACTGAGTTTTCCGGATGGGAGGTGTACCTTGAGGTCCCCGTTGGAGAGCCAGACCCTCTGGCCAGGCACGAAGGAGAGGTAATATTGGTGTTGATCTGCTTGTTGCGTGTTTCATTGAGTGCACTGCTGCAGATGTTCTCAAACAGTTTGCAAGGTTTCACCACTTTCTCTGTGCCAGTCATCCACGGCCGGTATATGGCTGTAGCTGGGGTGCCATGGGAAGAGGGTAGACTGGTAGCTCAATACACACTGGAAGGGGGACATGCCTGTCGATGTATGAGTCAGGAGGTTGTGCACATATCCTGCCCAGGGCAGAAACCGTGTCCACTGGTGCTGCTTCTGGGAGCAATAACTGTGCAGGTACCTGGCAATGTCGGCGGGCTGGTGTGGGCTTATTAATAGCCCCCCAGTTCAGCCGCCATGTGTTGGAGTCTACCCCAGTGAATGAGAGGGTCGTCTCCCTACGCCTTCGGGTCAGGGAATGGTCTCTCACTGTCGTTTGTGCTTATGCGCCTAGCGGCAGTGTAGAGTGTAGAGTACCCAGCCTTTTTAGAGTCCCTGGGGGGCGTGCTGGAAAGCGCTCCCACTGGGGACTCTGTCGTTCTACTGGGGGACTTTAACGCCCACGTGGGCAGCGACAATGACACCTGGAGGGGCATGATTGGGAGCAACGGCCCCCCTGATCTGAACTCGAGTGGTGAGTTGTAACTGGATTTCTGTGCTAGTCACGGTTTGTCCATAACGAACACCATGTTCATGCATAAGGGTGTCCACCAGTGCACTTGGCACCAGGACACCCTAGGTCGGAGGTCAATGATCGACTTTGTAGTCGTTTCTTCTGATCTTTGGCCATATGTCTTGGACACTCAGGTGAAGAGAGGGGCTGAGCTGTCAACTGATCACCACCTGGTGGTGAGTTGGATTCGATGGCGGGGGAAAAAGCTGGACAGACCTGGCAGGCCCAAACGCATAGTGAGGGTCTGTTGGGAACATTTGGCGGAGGCCCCTGTCAGAGAGGTCTTCAACTCCCACCTCCGACAGAGCTTCAACCAGGTCCCGAGGGAGACTGGGGACATTGAGTCTGAATGGACTATGTTCCACACTTCCATTGTCGGGGTGGCAGTTCGGAACTGCGGCCATAAAGTCTCCGGCGCCTGTCGCGGCGGCAATCCCCGAACACGGTGGTGGACACTGGAAGTAAGGGATGCCGTCAAGCTGAAGAAGGAGTTCTATCAGGCCTGGCTAGCTCATGGGACTCCTGAAGCAGCTGACGGGTACCGGCGGGCCAGACGGAGCGCGGCTCTTGCAGTCGCCGCGGCAAAAACTTGGGCCTGGGAGGAGTTCGGTGAGGCCATGGAGGAAGACTTTTGGTCGGCCTCAAAGAGATTCTGGAAAACCGTCCGGCGACTCAGAGGGGGGAAGCAGTGTTCCGCCAACACTGTTTACAGCGGAAGTGGTGCGCTGCTGATCTCAACTGAGGATGTCCTCGGGCGGTGGAAGGAGTACTTTGAGGATCTCCTCAATCCCTCCGACACGCCTTCCGTAGAGGAAGCTGAGGCTGGGGACTCGGAGGGGGACTCGTCCAGTACCCTGGCTGAAGTTGCTGAGGTAGTCAAAAAACTCCTCGGTGGCAAGGCTCCAGGGGTGGATGAGATCCGCCCCGAGTTTCTCAAGTCTCTGGATGTTGTGGGGCTGTCTTGGCTGACACGCCTCTGCAGCATCGCGTGGAGTTCGGGGACGGTGCCTCTGGACTGGCAGACCGGGGTGGTGGTCCCTCTTTTTAAGAAGGGGGACCGGAGATTGTGTTCCAACTATAGGAGGATCACACTCCTTAGCCTCCCTGGGAAAGTCTATGCCGGGGTACTGGAGAGGAGAATCCGACCGATAGTCGAACCTCGGATCCAGGAGGAGCAATGCGGTTTCCGCCCTGGCCGTGGAACACTGGATCAGCTCTATACCCTCACTAGGGTGTTGGAGGGTTCATGGGAGTTTGCCCAACAGTCCATATGTGTTTTGTGGACCTGGAGAAGGCATTCAACCGTGTCCCTTGTGGCATCCTGTGGGGGGTACTTCGGGATTATGGGGTTCAGGGCTCGTTGCTACTGGCTGTTTGTTCCCTGTATGACCGGAGCAGGAGCTTGGTTCGCATTGCCAGCAGTAAGTCAGGCCTGTTCCCGGTGCATGTTGGACTCCGCCAGGGCTGCCCTTTGTCACCGATTCTGTTCATTATCTTTATGGACAGAATTTCTAGGCGCAGCCAGGGAACGGAGGGTGTCTGTTTTGGTGGCCGCAGGATCTCGTCTCTGCTTTTTGCGGATGATGTGGTCCTGTTGGCTTCATCAAATCAAGACTTACAGCGTGCACTGGAGAGGTTTGCAGCCGAGCGCGAAGCGGCGGGGATGAGAATCAGCACCTCCAAATCCGAGACCATGGTCCTCAGTTGGAAAAAGGTGGATTGCCCCCTCCGGGTTAGGGGGGAGCTCCTCCCTCAAGTGGAGGAGTTTAAGTATCTCGGGGTCTTGTTCACGAGTGAGGGAAAAATGGAGCGGCAGGTTGACAGACGGATTGGTGCGGTATCCACAGTAATGCAGTCATTGTACCGGTCTGTTGTGGTGAAGAGGGAGCTGAGCGTAAGGCGAAGCTCTCAATTTACCGGTCGATCTACGTTCCTACCCTCACCTATGGCCATGAACTCTGGATCATGACCGAAAGAATGAGATCACGGATACAAGCGGCAGAAATGAGTTTTCTCTGCAGAGTGGCTGGGCGCACCCTTAGGGATAGGGTGAGGACCTCAGTCACCCGGGAGGAGCTCGGAGTAGAGCCGCTGCTCCTCCGCATCGAGAGGAGCCAGTTGAGGTGGCTCGGGCATCTGTTCCGGATGCCTCCTGGATGCCTCCCTGGGGAGGTATTCCGGGCATGTCCCACTGGGAGGAGGCCTCGGGGCAGACCCAGGACATGTTGGAGAGACTACGTCTTCCGGCTGGCCTGGGAACGCCTTGGGGTTCCCCCAGAGGAGCTGGAGGAGGTGTGCGGGGAGAGGGAAGTCTGTGGGGCTCTGCTTAGACTACTGCCCCCGCGACCCGGTCCCGGATAAGTGGAGGAAGATGGATGGATGGATGGATGGATGGATGGATGGATGGATGGATGGATGGATGGATGTTTGAACAAGATTGGGTGTCAGGAAAGTCCTACTGGTATCTGTTTGTTTGTCATTAATTCATAACATTTCTTTCATCAAAATATGACAAGTACATGTAATTGATTATGAAAAATAAATGCATTTATTGTTTTTGAAAATCATTTTTGAAAACTTTTTGCTTATCATACAGCTATCTGGCATTCTGTGGTGTTTGGTACCTTGTGTTGTAAACCAGATGGAGTGAACCGTTTAGGGTATATCTAGGTGGGAGTCCTTGGGCACAACCAACTAGACAGAGGTTTTTTTATTGTGTAATGTGATAAATGTTTTTATAAGTTGTAACGTAGGGATATTTATAGTAGAAAATGTTTTGTATTGTTTGTATGTTTTAGTATTTATATTGGATGTAATTTTTGGGGAGGTGTGCTTTGGAATAGTTGAGGCTGTTATGGTATAACCAGAAGGGTGGCGTTACTGCTATATAAGTTTGTATTAGGGCACTAGAGGAGGTTTCCAATTGATGCAAACTTATGCAGACAGGCTCTCATGCTGCAAACAGGAGAGCTATGCATTGCTATTGATGTAAGCGGTTAAGCCCATGGCTCATAGACCTCATGTTCTTTGTAACTTAATGTTTGTTTTTGTATTTGGCTAGAGTTAATGTGCTTTGAAGAATACCGTTTAGTAAGAAAAATAAACCTTTTTTTTTTTGGTCCAACTACTCCAATTCTCCACTGCTGCCTCCATCCGTCGTCCATACCCTCACAATAGCCTAATACAGGCCAAAATTTTTTTAAATGGCCAAGAAGCTTTGCATTGGATTTTAGGAGCCTTGCATGGTGTACCACAACACATATATAATTTTAATTGCTACAAATGATTCATATTTAATCACATGATGTGTTGTATTAGTTTTAAATAACCTGGCGATTATGTTATACAACAGAAATATTTTATGTACTGTCTCCATACCTGTTAAGAAAAACACAATCTGCATCTCTAAGAGCATAATACGTATGTATAGCTTTCAAATTATTGCTAATTTCTAATCTACAGCCAGATGTGATACATATATAAATAACTAATCTAGGATTACATATGTAAAATATTTATGAGTTGTACAACTGAAAATTCATTTGGCTGCATAGAGAGTGGTCTGCCACATTAGTTTTGTCTTTGTATGTTTTAATTCATAAGTAAAAACATTAAAAGGAACATGCTTTCAGAGATATACACACATATAGAAAAAAACATTATTGTTTCTTACTTAGCTTTGGGATTTGGCTGAAAGACAGTCTTCAGAGCCTACAGCTCTCTGAAGTGACCATGAATGAAGTAAAAATGTAAAGCCATTTGTATTTTTCTCCATCTTTCTGTCATCAGTAATAATGGACCTGTCAAAATGTTAAGGCATGAGATATTCCTCCTTGTTTGCAATGTGTCCAAAATGTTAGACACACAGCCAAGAAATGCAAAAATAAAAAGAGGTGTGCTGCTGCATTGCCCCTGGAGCCCTCAACAACATTAGAACTCATGAGATAATTATGTTAAAGCCAGACTATCAGGATTTTGTCGAAAGAAGAAACTTGAACCCTTCCTGGATTGGGGCCTTGGCATGGCGGAAAGGCTTGCGTGATCTAGGGATCTCCAAAGCTATGTCGCCGGGAGCATTATGCTCCTGGTAGGGTCTCCCAAGGTGAACAGGTCTGGAGTGAAGATCCAGACTAACACGATCCAAAAACCTTCATGAAAAATAGAAACAGAAAAACGTTTACCCTGCCTGGAATAGGGTCACCGGGACCCACCCCTGGAGCCAGGCATGGGGGTAGTGTTCCTAGGAGAGCGCCTGGTGGCCAAGCAGCCCACGTAGCCCGGCCGGGCTCAGTCCGAAAAGGCATCGTGGGGGGGGGCATGTGGGCCCACCACCTGCAAGGTCCAGCATGGGGGTCTGGTGCTATGTATACCTGGCGGCGGGAGGCGGCAGGAGGGGGCAGGGTGGCGCATGGCAACACGGCTCCTCACGACGAAAACTGGCTCTTGGCACGTGGAATGTCACCTCACTTGGGGGGAAGGAGCTGGAACTGGTGTGGGAGGTTGAGAAATACCAACTAGATATAGTTGGGCTCACCTCCACTCACAGTGTTGGCTCTGGAACCAAACTCCTCGATAAGGGGTGGTCCCTCTCCTACTCAGGAGTTGCACAAGGTGAGAGGCGCCGGGAGGGGGTGGGGATACTCACAAGTACCCGGCTGGCTGCCATCCAGTTGGAGTTTGCCCCAGTGGACGAGAAGGTCGCCTCGATGCAACTTAGGGTCGCAGAGAGGAAAACTTTGACTGTTGTGTGTGCTTATGCACCAAACGGCAGTTCAGAATATTCGGCCTTCTTGGAGAAGGTGGGAGGGGTTCTGGACGGGGCCCCACCTACAGACTCCATTGTCCTGTTGGGGGACTTCAGCACTCACGTTGGCAATGACTGGGAAATCTGGTGGGGGGTGATTGGGAAGAACGGCCTGCCCGATCTAAATCGAAATGGTGAAATGTTATTGGACTTCTGTGCTAGTCATGGTTTGTCTATAACAAACACCATGTTCGAACACAAGGATGCTCATAAGTGTACTTGGTACCAGAACTCCTTAGGCCAAAGGTCAATGATCGACTTTGTAGTTGTTTCTTCTGACTTGAGGCCACATGTTTTGGACACTCAGGTGAAGAAAGGTGCTGAGCTGTCAACAGATCACCATCTGGTGGTGAGTTGGATCAGACGGCGGGGAAAACTGATGGACAGATTCGGTAGGCCTAGACGTTTAATGAAGGTGTGCTGGGAACAACTGTCAGAGGACCTTTTCCGGAATGATTTTAACTCACATCTCCGGGAGAACTTCTCCCATGTCCCGGAGGAGGTAGGGAACATGGAGTCTGAATGGACTCTGTTCAAAATCTCCATTGTGGAAGCAGCCAGGCACAGCTGTGGCCAAAAGCTTGTTGGTGCCAGTCAGGGCAGCAACCCAAGAACCCGCTGGTGGACATCGGTGGTGAGGGAAGCCGTCAAGCTGAAGAAGGAGGCCTTTAGGGCCTGGTTGGCTCTGGGGACTCCTGACTCAGCAGACAAGTACCGGCAGGCGAAAAAGGCAGCAGCAGCTGCGGTTGCAGAAGCAAAATCCCGGGCATGGGAGGAGTTTGGAGAGGTCATAAAAAACAACTATCGGTCGGCTTCAAAGAGGTTCTGGAGAACTATCTGGCAGCTCAGAATGGGTCGGAGAAGTTTCGCTCAGACTGTGTTTAGCAGGAGTGGAGAAACTCTGACCTCTGATGAGGACGTTGTCGGGAGGTAGAAGGAGCACTTTGAAGAACTCTTAAACTCGAGTGATATGCTTCCCTTACAGGAATCAGGGCCAGAGGCTTTCGGGTTCTCAGAGTCCATTTCCCTGGTGGAAGTCACTGAGGTAGTTGGTAAGCTCGACAGTGGCAAAGCACTGGGGGTGGATGAGATCCACCCAGAAATGCTTAAGGCCCTGGATGTTGCAGGGCTGTCATGGTTGACACGTCTCTGCGATGTTGCATGGACCTCGGGGACAATGCCCTTGGATTGGAAAACTAGGGTGGTGGTCCCTATCTTTAAGAAAGGGGACCAGAGAGTGTGTGCTAACTATCAGGGCATCACACTTCTCAGCCTCCCTGGGAAAGTCTATGCCGGGGTGCTGGAAAGGAGGCTCCGGCCAATAGTTGAACCTCAGATTGAAGAGGAACAATGCTGATTCTTCCCTGGCCGTGGAACAGGGGACCAGCTTTTTGCCCTCTCACAGATCAGAGAAGGCATATGACCGTGTTCCCCGGGAACTTCTGTGGGAGGTGCTTCGGGAGTATGGGGTACCGGGGCCGCTACTGCGGGCCATTCGGTCCTTGTACATACGGAGCGAAAGCTGTGTCTGCATACTCGGCATTAAGTCAGGCCTGTTCAGTGTGGGTGTTGGACTCCACCAAGGTTGTGCCTTGTCTCCACTTCTGTTTGTGGTTTTCATGGACAGGATATCAAGGCGCAGTCGAGGTCAGGAGGGCATTCTGTGTGGGAGTCGGAAGGTGACGTCTCTGCTTTTTGCAGACGATGTTGTCCATTTGGCACGTCACATGGCTGTCTCCAGCACGCACTGGAACGGTTTACAGCCGAGTGTGAAGCGGTGGGGATGAGGATCAGCACCTCGAAGTCTGAGTCCATGGTTCTCTCACGGAAAAGGATGGTATGCCCCCTCCAGGTAAGGGGAGAGTTTTTGCCCCAGGTGGAGGAGTTCAAGTATCTTCTGGTCTTGTTCACAACTGAGGGGAGAAGGGAGCGTGAGATCGGCCACAGACTGGGAGCAGTGGCAGCAGTAATGTGGTCGCTGTGCTGGACTGTAGTGGTGAAGGGGAAGCTGAGCCATAAGGCAAAGCTCTCCATTTAATGGTTGATTTATGTCCCTACTCTCACCTATGGTCATGAACTCTGCGTAATGACTTAAAGTATAAGATTGCGGATACAAGTGGCTGAAATGAGTTTTCTCTGCAGGGTGGTGGGTGAGGAGTTCGGACATCTGGGACGAACTCAGAGTAGAGCTGCTACTACTCCACATTGAGAGGAGCCAGTTGAGGTGGTACGGGCATCTGATAAGGATGCCCCCTGGGCGCCTCCCTTTGGAGGTATAGCAGGCATGGCTACCCGGAACGAGGCCCCGAGGTCGGCCCGGGACCCGCTGGAGGGATTATATCTCACAGTTGGCCTGGGAACGGCTGGGGATCTGGGGATCCCCCAAGTTGAGCTGGAGGAAGTTGCGGGGGGCAGGGGCGTCTGGGCCTCTCTGCCCTCCCTGTTGCCACCATGACCCTTTTAGGACAAACGGGACAGAAGATGGATGGATGGATGGATGGAAGAAAGAAACTTTTCCTCCAAATATCACATGCTGAAACTTAACTGAAAAAAGTTCAGTCAGAATGCTTTAACTCAGGTCCCTAAACCAAAATAATTTGAAATAAAGAGCTTGACAGCTCACTACACAAATTTTTGTGTTACAGATTATATTTCCTCAGAACTCAGAATTCTCACATAAGAATTTGAGCATTCTTCAAATAAATCTTTAGCTGTGGTATGTAATTACAAACCCCATTTCCAGAAAAGTTGGGATATATTCTAAAATGCAATAAAAACAAGGATATGAGATTTGTTAATTCTCTTGAACCTTTATTAACTGACAAAAAGCACAAAGAAAATATTTTCAGTGTTTTCACTGACCAACTTATTTGTTTTTTGCATAGAATTTGTCGAGAATTTTCAAGAGAATTTACAAATTGCAGATTTTTGTTTTTGTCACAGTGAGTGCAGGGGCGCAGTGGGTTTGGCTGGGGTCCACTGTGTGGCAGGTCTGGGGTTTGAGTCCTGCTTGGGGTGCATTGTGGCGGACTGGTGTCCTGTCTGGGGTGTGCCCCTGCGCCCTGTGCCCTGCGCTGCTGAGCTTGCTCTGGTTCATCGTCACTCCGCTCAGGACAAGCGGTTGTAGTGTTTGTGTTTTTATTGGATTTTAGAAAATATTCCATCTTTTGCGGAAAGGAGGTTTGTAAAACAAGAAATAATTCTCTTTCTATATCTTCTAAATTTCAATGGTTAACATTTATGATGTTAGCAAATATGGTGATTTTAAATACCTTCAAACAGGACGCTGGCATTGTTTCCACCTCTAAAGACAATTAATTCTTGCTTACTGAAAAGTCCTTTTAACACTATAGATAAGGAAATATCATTTGTCTTATTTTGTAACATGTCACTATATACATGGAAACATAGCGTACAGTGATCCATTTTCATACATATACACAGGCACAGGCTTGCTTGGCTCTTCCTAGTGGGAATGTTCACTTCTCCCTGTCTACCATCCTTGTCTATTGTCGTTCCAATTCCGCACTGTCCCGTGCATGTCTTTTTGAACAACAACATCTGCTAAAGAAATAAATGTACATGTCGTTTACTGTGATATTTGTGAAATGCTTAAACAGTACCTTACTCAGAAATGCCCTAGCTGTAAAGCTGCACAAAGGCACTGAATAATGTTGCTGTGAACTGAGCTAAAAAAACAAAGTCAGGTTTGTTTTAGGTAAGGACAATGTTAGAGTTTCAGGCTACTCCAAAAGAATCCTTCTGGTGAACTCTTGAGTGAGGACACATTTTTTGAAGATCTCATTCTTTCCTGGGTGACATCCAAACTCTTGCTCTTTCCTATTGCCCAAGATTAAAGCATCTGCTACAGAGCTGTTTACAGGCACCGAGTGGCAATGATGACATCTCTAACTCCTGGTTCACACTTTAGTCACTGTGCTCAAACAGGAGAAACCTGAATTTTACCTGTTCCTTTGAAGGTTCCAAAATTTCTTGAGTATCATACACTGCCAGTTTTTGTGATTATGATTTCTTAAAAACTACTTTATGTATGAGGGGCGCGGTGGTGCAGTGGGTTGGACCGCAGTCCTGCTCTCTGGTGGGTCTGGGGTTCGAGTCCTGCTTGGGGTGCCTTGCGGCGGACTGGCGTCCCGTCCTGGGTGTGTCCCCTCCCCCTCCAGCCTTACGCCCTGTGTTGCCGGGTTAGGCTCCGGTTCCCCGTGACCCCGGGTGGGACAAGCGGTTCTGAAAGTGTGTGTGTACTTTATGTATCACAGATGTGAAAGTTCCTCTAAAAATGTATGGATAATCAGCAAATGTATGAATAAAAGCTGGTTATTCCTCAAATGTAAGATTTCTGTTTCACTATAATCACTGTCCTAGATATAAAAAATTATATATAATAGGCAATTAAATTATCTTGATATTAAATGCCATTCAGACAGGCAGCAGCTAGTGAGGCTGGGAAAGTTTTCATCCAATACTTGCACGATCAGTACTGGCACCCCCCAGGGATGTGTGCTCTCCCCACTACTTTTCTCCCTGTACACCAACGACTGCACCGTAAAAGATCCCTCTGTCAAGCTCCTGAAGTTCGCAGACGACACCACACTCATCGGCCTCATCCGGAATGGCGACGAGTCTGCTTACAGACAGGAGGCTAAAGAGCAGGCTGTCTGGTGCAGTCACAACAACCTGGAGCTGAACACGCTCAAAACGGTGGAGATGATTGTGGACTTTAGAAGAAACACTGCAGCATTATCCCCACTCACCATCATGAACAGCACTGTGGCAACAGTGGAGTCGATCAGGTTCCTGGGCACCACCATCTCACAGGACTTGAAGGGGAGCTCCAGGTAGACTCCATTGTGAAAAACGCCCAGCAGAAGTTGTACTTCCTTCGTTAGCTGAGGAAGTTCAACCTACCAGAAGAGCTACTGATGCAATTCTACTCTGCAGTCATCGAGTCTGTCCTCTGTACCTCTATAACGGTCTGATTCTGTTCAGCTACAAAATCAGACCTCAGAAAATTACAGAGGATAGTCCGGACGACTGGAAGAATCATCGGCACACTCCCCCAGCTTTCCAAGAACTCTACTCGTCCAGAGTCAGTAAAAGGGCTAGCAAAATCATTCTAGACCCCTCACATCCAGGCCACTTCCTCTTTGAACCTTTGCCAGCTGGCCGGCTCTACAGAGCAGAGCACCAGGACAGCCAGGCAGAAGAAAAGTTTCTTTCCTCAGGCCATCTACCTCATGAACAGCTAAATCCCCACAGAGAGTAAACCAGTGCAATACACAACGCTATTTATATTTATAATTATATCACATCGTATCTCTTACTCACATTCCTTTGCATTTGTATAGAAAATACCTGTACATACATATAATGTCTAGTGACTATTCTTGTATATTGTGTACTTTATATTTTTTCTATATTTTTATCCTTTATTCACATATTCTATCTTCTCATCTGCGTCTTGTCACTGTCATTCTGTCTGTGCTGTGGAAGTTTCTGTCACCAAGACAAATTCCTTGTATGTGTGAACATACTTCGCAGTAAAGCTCATTCTGATTCTGATAGTATGTATAATGTGCGGGGGGCGCGGTGGGTTTGACCAGGTCCTGCTCTCCGGTGGGTCTGAGGTTCGAGTCCCTCTTGGGGTACCTTGCGATGGACTGGCGTCCCGTCCTCAGTGTGTCCGCTCCCTTTCCAGACGTATGCCCTGTGCTGCCAGGTTACGCTTCGGCTCCCTGCGACCCCGCATGGAACAAGTGGTTTCAGATAGTGTGTGTGTGTGTGTGTGTGTGTGTGTGTATAATGTAAAACTCCCTTAAAATATAGTATGTAATGTTAACCATATTACAGATTTCAGCTCAAGCGGTATTTCCACCTATATTCAAGTACATATGTGCATGATTTTCTTATCCTCTGAAAGCATTTATGAATATATCTTATTATAATAATCTTGGCATTACTCATTCTGTGCTGCAGTAAATCTGTTCTGAACAATGATGCAGAGACTGGGAAAATATTTTTTCATTATCAGGAATTTTTTATCGCAGTTACAAATCTAAACAAAGTGGCATGAAAAGGTTTCTCTTTTTTATATTTTAATAAAAGAATATGTGATCATCATTTTAAGAATACTGATTGGTAAAAGTAATCTAATTTAACAAATAACAATAAAAGTAATTTTTGTTTTTGGTCATTGTCTTTTTCCAAAGTCAATGGTTCAGCTTCAGCATTTTGACAGTTTCCCATTCTCTTCAAATACTCTGATACAATGTGGAATTCATGGTTGATTATTGTGGCCAGTTGTGGGACAAAGGTGGCCACAGGGTAGGACAACTGGACTTTCAAACAGAAATAGGTCTGGAGGCAAAGCGTGCAGAGCGAGGCAGAGCGTGAAGAGTGAGGCAGAGTGTGGAGAGCAAGGCAGAGCATGGAGTCACACACCGGTTGCTGAGACAGCATCTTTAGAAAGAATGGAGTCCCTATTCGACGTAAGTTCTATCCTGAATGTATCGTCTGACGGCATACCTGTGTGTTGTATATCATGTAACATGTTTTGTTTGGTTGCACCTGCTGACATTTTAGAACACTTCATTTGCTCGAAATGCGTAACAAATAATGACTTGGTGTGGAAGGTCAGCGATTTAGAAGAGTGCATTAAGAATTTGATTTCTATACGAGAGACAGAGAGTTGGTTGGACTCGATGTGTCCCATTGCCTCCGTAGTGTCGAACTCGGCGTCAACACTTAGAGGCCCCAGTACAAGTAACGAGAAGCCGGGTACACCAGAGCGCTCTCACGGCGACTGGGTTACGGTTCGGAGTAAGAAGTCGAATAAAGCGAAGCCTAAGCGGGTTCCTGGTTCAGATTCTCCCGTCCAAACCCAAAATAGATTCTCGGCTCTAAGCAGTTCACCTAATAATAATAATAATAATAATAACGTGCTAATTTTGGGGGATTCGGCTGTCCAAAATGTTAAGGTTTCGGGGGCCTGGGAATCGAAATGTAAATGTAAAGGTAAAGTGTTACCCACGTGCATGTGTGGCCGACATGGCGGCTCGTGTCAATTCTTTGGCCGATAATGACGTGTCGCCTGTGATGGTGCATGTTGGTGGTAATGATATTCGTTATCAGCAGTCTGAGGTGTTAAAGAGCCGTTTTATTTCTATGTGTAACAAGGCCAGAAGAAAATATTGTAATCTAATAGTGTCTGGTCCTTTACCTGGACTCTTCATGGGGGACATAGTGTACAGTAGATTGGTATCTTTTAACAGGTGGTTGGAGATGTGGTGCCGCTCCAATCGTATATCATTTGTAAGTAACTGGGATGATTTCTGGGAAAGGCCCAGGTTTTTCACGCGTGATGGTATATACCTCAACTGGAGGGGTTCATTTGTTTTGTCCCAGAACTTGGCCTGCAAGTTGCAGGACTGACTCATGGTCCATGGATCATTTCCTTTAGCAGCTTTGTGTATTGATGGGTCTGTTTCTTGTTCTGATATCAGTAGTCATTTCTCATGTGATGGGGTTTCTTGTGCCTTGTCCAGTGTGGGCCTAAGAACTTTAAATAAAAGCGTTAAGTCCAACCAAAACATTCTATTATAAGGCCACGGCGTTTAACTAGACATAGTGACAGAAGCATTTGCACCAGAAACCTAAAATACATTAATACAAACATTCTCAACTTACCACGGAGGCCAAACTGTAATATAAAATGCTGTCTGTTAAATATTCCTTCACTAACAAGTAAAGCTGTCCTAGTAAATGACTTAATATTATTAAGTTACAAGTCCAATCTATTCTTTCTTACCGAAACCTGGCTCGGTGAGTCCGACACTAGTATTCTACTAGAAGCCGCTCCGGACGGATATGATTATTTCCATAAATCTCGTTCTGTGCGTCGTGGAGGTGGAGTCGGCGTTCTTTTCAATAATAGATTACAAATAACACAGAGAAATCGTGATAATATCACCTCGTTTGAAGTTCTACAATTAGATTTCAACTCAAACCCCGATATAATTATATTCCTTATCTACCGTCCACCTGGACTGTACTCCTCTTTTCCCGAGGAATTTAGCAACTTCATAACCGGTGGCGCAGTGGGTTGGACCGCAGTCCTACTCTCCAGTGGGTCTGGGGTTCGAATCCCGCTTGGGGTGCCTTGCGGCGGACTGGCGTCCCGTCCTGGGTGTGTCCCCTCCCCCTCCGGCCTTACGCCCTGTGTTGCCGGGTTAGGCTCCGGTTCCCCGTGACCCCGTAAGGGACAAGCGGTTCTGAAAATGTGTGATAACCGATTTAGTCATTAACCATGACAAAATTATCCTGCTGGGTGATTTCAGTATTCATGTAGACGTGTTGTCGGATACTCTCACTAAAAGTTTTCCGTCTCTCTTAAACTCCGTCGGTTTTACTAGTCAAGTTGTTACCGGTCCTACTCATTGCCGTAACCATACGCTCGATCTCGTCATAACCTACGGCGTAGAAGTTCATCATGTTAATATTATTCCTTTAAACAAGGCTATTTCTGATCATCATTTAGTAACCTTTGATCTATACCTGCCCGTGCCGTCGGACAATAGTAAGACCAAAATCGTGCAGCACATTGATGACACTACTACTGCTAAAATTATCAATAATATTAGAAGCTCCGATTTTGGAATGAGTGTAGATATTGATCAGATGGCTTTAGATTATCATTCGGTGGTAAAATTCGCCCTAGGCTAGACTCTACGGCTCCACCAAAAACTAAACTTATTTGAACTGTAAGTAACTCGCCAGGGTTCAACGAATCAACTCGTGCAATAAAGTTAGAATGTCGTAAATGGCGTTCAACTAAACTAAACGTTTATTATGTAGCTTGGTCCGATTATCTAAATAAATTGTGTGCCATAGGCCTCTGTCTGTGTTGGGTCCATTACTGTTCTCACTTTATATGTTACCACTGGGTGATATTATTCGCAAGCACAATGTTAATTTCCATTCGTATGCCGATGACACACAGCTTTATGTATCGTTCAAGCCTGATGATCCATCACATGTGGTGTCGTTAGCTAACTGTTTTACCAGTAGAAAATTATGGATGAGTAATAATTTTTTATCTCTAAATGCCAGTAAAACAGAGGTACTTGTGGTGGGTGGTGATGCTAAAACTCTCAACATAATCACACCAATCTTTACAACAAATGGTGATACCTTCAAGCGTCCGGACTGTGTCAAGGATTTGGGTGTCCTGCTGGATGGAAAGCTGTCATTTGTATCGCATGTAAATGCTTTGACTAAGTCGTGCTTCCTTCAATTAAGAAGCATAGCTAAAATGCGACAATTCCTTTGTAGACGGGATTCCGAGAAACTGGTTCATGCTTTTGTTTACAGCAGGCTGGATTACTTTATTGCTTTATTGTTGGGTTGTCCGTACCAGACTGTATCCAGGCTACAGTTGGTACAAAATGCTGCTGCGAGAATTGTTACTAGAACTAGGAAGTATGACCATTTAACACCGGTACTTAAATGGTTGCGTTGGCTCCCGGTCGCTTACAGAGTTGATTATAAAATCCTACTTTTGACCTATAAGGCAATACATGGCATTACTCCGGCTTAACTTTGTGAAATCATTAATTTTTATATCCCAGGACGATATCTCCGTTCATTAGATGCAGGTTACCTTAAAGTACCTGTGATCAATAAGACCTCAGTAGGAGGTTGCGCCTTTGTTATAGACCACCTAAACTGTGGAATAGCCTACCAGTTACTGTCAAAAATGCCCCATCTGTTTCTTTTTTCAAATCCCGACTTAAGACTTACATGTTCACTCAGACATTCCACCTCGTAATGTAATTCGACCTACCTTGGTTGTTTATTTTATCACCTTTACAAAAATGCATTTTAAATTTACTTAAGTAACAAATTACTAACTCTGTCCTATCTTCTCGTTGAGCACTACCTCTCTACATAAGACCTGAGGAGGCCGGCCAGCGGTGACAGACGAATCCCATGCTGACAGAGGATGATGTCCATCTGCCATGACGATCAAGACGTTCCATGCCGAGCTGGGGATTCAAGATACCATTTACCAACATTATAATTACTTGTTAAACACTGGCTTACAAATTGTTATTTTCTAGAATGCCCAGGAGTGGTGGACAACCACTGGCCCATGGATCCCCAGAAGTTTTTTTTCTCCCTCAACCTTCAGTTGGGAGTTTTTGTTCCTTCCTTCGGTGGCCAGTAGGTATATAGTGGTGTAGCTCTATAATACGTTCTTCATTATGGTAGCCATTAGTTGACGGTCTTCTTTGTTTGTATCAGTTTTTTTTGCTGTATGCCTGTGTTAATGCGTTCTGTGTCACTGCGTGAGAAGAGCGCTCTATAAAAAATAATAATAATAATAATAATAATAATAATAATAAATAGGTTTACTTTAAACCAAAACACAACTAACAAACAAGACAGATTCCTCTGACCCTCACATGGGTCCAGCTGGTCCTCATCATTCACTTAGGGCAGAGGCAGGTCCTTGAAAACTGTCGATTTTCCATCTCCACCTCCTACCCTGGGCTGAACCACCCACCAGCTCACATTGCCCTCCTCACCTCCAGGTTCATCAGAGCCCCAAGCAATGCAATTCTGACCTGGGGGGAGACTAAATGACTGCCACCCTCCCAGGTCAAACACAGCTGTGACAGGTAGCCATTTTTGCTCTGGTGCCTCTGGCCAATAGTCTTCTTCTAACTCTTGTGGTGAAAGGGCACCCACCAGTTCCTCCTTAAGCTGCTGCTGCAAGGAGTGCTCATTGGTACCCCCTCTTCCTCCTGCTGCTGTGGTAGAGGTGCTCCTTAAGGCAGGTAACATGCAGACCTCACCAACCTGTACTCACAAATCTGTACTGTGTTTTTTGCCAAAAAAAGAACAACATTATGTTTAACAATATCACTCATTCCCCTGGCATTAAGAGAGACAACAGACTAGAACATATTAAAATTCAAAAGAAAAGTTGCTTCACTGGAAGAAAAAGGTTACTGAGTCTGTTAGCAGCTCTAAATTCCTTCATATTTATGGGATCTCTCACAGAGCCAAAGAAAGTACTAAACGTCTGTCCCACATTATATTAGGAAGTATAGGTAATATAATGTATATGACTACCCATATTCACATTATCTGTCATTAAATGATATCCACATTTCTGACAAATACCATTTCATGATCTAAGTGGTGGTGGTGCTCAAAATACGACTACTCAAAAGCACTACTATCTACATAGGAAATATAATGTCTCACTAATAAAATAGAACAGGTTTCCTCTACAATGTTTCATCAGATATACCCAGCAAAGCAAGTGTAACCTAGATGTATTTGAAAGGATATAGCCAATTTATGTGAATTTTGTGTCCTATAAAAAGAAAACAGGGCACATGATCATTCACTGCATTCAGAGTACGCTAACTGAATTCGATCTTCAATTATTATGTTAAGACTTCGTTACATATACAGATAAGAAAGCAAGATGCACATATTTTTTTTTTTTTTTCCAAGTGGATCAGATCAGAATCACCCGCCTGCGCACACTCAGTGTCTAACTCGACAAGAATAAATTTCTCCATTCATCATTTCCGATAATTAAAATCTTTATTCAGTAAATAAATTAATCCTAAAAACTGCCATGCAATTAAATTTAAAATAAAAAATAATATAATTTTTTTTTTTATAAACTTTCTTTAATAAAGTTATCAATAATACACAACCAAAAACAACACATTAAAATCCACAATCCAACAAACCCAATACCATTTTCCTACAGTTGGTCAACAAAGTTGCTAAGCAACCATTACATAAAACACATTGTCAAGACAAAGTCTTTCCCATAACAATCCCTTTCTGGCATCAAAAAATATAACTGACCCATGTCTTCCCCACACCAACATACCCAAAAGGACTGTCCCCCAGTAGCAGCTCAGCTGAAGTCTTCATCTTAATACATGCTTCCTTCAAAACACATAAAATACTTCTAAATTATTACAAAAACTTGGTCATACCCTAAACCAGACAAATAAATACAAAACAAACATACACATAAGTAATCAGTATAAAACTCAGTGCACAAAAACACATAATAAAACAAAGCCATTAAAATCTATAAATAACACTTGTAAAAATAACCCACACAACCCACCAAAAAATAATATAATTACGATGGATGCTAGGGGGCGCGACGGACGGGTAGTGTTCCGTCTTGCGTGTCACCGCTCCCCCTCCAACCTTGTGCCCTGTGTGTGTTGCCTGGTTAGGCTCCGGTTCATCGCGACCCCATTCGGGACAAGCGTTGTAGACACTGTTAGTTTACAATGTTATATATTGCTGTTATAATTGTTTATAACTTTGGCGCTAGAAGTAAGATAGGGAGCTCGTCGCCTTATGATGACGTTTTGTTTGCTTCCACGTAGTTGATAAAAATGGCGGAAGCAGATGAATCCAACAAACCCTTGGTAAGATTTTAAGAAATTATTTTAAATTATTTTCTTAGATGTAAGGCTACATATTGATTGGTGATGCATGCGTATTTTTTTGTCTAATGGGTTGATTGTGCTATTTTAATCATTAATGTATTGTATAAATACGTGAAATTCGGGCATGTCTGAGAGACAGTTTACACGTGTCACGTTGTTGTTGTGTATTCTAATGTCGAATAGATTTCGCAACCATTAAATGGCTCGAGCAGGACTATTTTAAAATAGTGCCCATATTGAACTGGCAAAAGCTGTAGTACGAAAATATCTGAATTGCAGTCTCACAGTCTCTTAGCGGTTTTAATTTCCTGCCCATTCGGATGGATTTGTTAGTAAGAATTTCACACTTCTTTTATTTTCTTAATCATGACATAAGACTCAATAATAGAAAGGAACAGTACCTTAACAATGCAATAGTGTATGCATAAACAAATTTTACATGTATTCAATAGGGTCTGTGGTTGTAGAAAGTAATACTTTTTAAATTATCCAAAAGGCAGCAGGTGGTGTAAATGTAATGGTTAAAGCTCTCACCTTCCACTGTAAAGATGCAAGTATGCATTCCTGTTCCTGCTAAGGAACTCTTGGTCAATCTACCTGTCCTGAATTGCTTCAGTAAAAATTACCCTGCTGTGTAAATCATCTCAAGTAATTTGTTATATAAACCTAGCATTGTAAGTTGCTTGGACACCAGCAACCTAGGGGGGAGCAGGTAATTCAGAAATTAGAGTAACTGCTTATGGAGTCAGTGGTTGGAGGAACAAATCCCATCTCCTGCTGCAGTACCCTTGATCAAGGTACTTGCCCCAAATTACTCTAGTAAAAATTACCCTGCTATATTAATGGATAAATAACTAATAAATAATTGTAAATAGATTAACATTGTAATTCATTTTGGAGAAAAGCATCAGCTAAATAAAAGTAATTCGACAAAGGTGTCAACTCAATAAAACTTAATGATAAGAAGAACAGCAACTGCAGTAATACATCTGAGTTCACAGTTTGCAGGATTGGCAGATGTGTCAATTTCTGAAGATATTCCTGTTGAGGGACAGATCACAGTTCCGGTCGGCCCTCCAGCTCAAGATGATGAGTACTCTACACTTGATGAGCCTGTTAAGGACACAATTGTAAGAAATTACGTGTTAAACCTGAAGCAAGAGCTGTTCTCATTTAATTAATTCCCCAAATCTTGTGATATTTTTATTACTAAAATTGGTTTATTTAAAGAGCATATGTATATTTTTATACGAATATGCGAGTATTGAAATGATTTTTAAGCAGAGTAATTGGTTGTTTTGTTTCCAAAAGCTTGATTTTGGTCTTTTTCTGTGTAAACTGGGTTTTTTTTTTTGCAGCTGAGAGACCTGAAAGCAGTTGGGAAAAAGTTTGTTCATGTGATGTATCCCAAGAAAAGTTCAGCATTATTAAGAGATTGTGAGTAAGAGTTCAAACCATCATTTGTTCATGTATTCACTTTTTATTGTGTTTTCTTAAAAGCATCACACTCTTGACATATTGTCTATTTATTATGATACAAGTAAACTTTTACAGATGCAATTTTAGTTCATTTCATCATGCCTAAAATTTGTACAGAATGGAATAAATTAGTATTGGAACCACAGTGGCCCAGCAGGTTCAGACAGGTCTCGCTGTGTGGCGGGTCTGGGGTTCAAGCCCTGCTTGCAGTGCCTTACAGCAGACTGGCATCCCGTCCAGGGTCTATCCCCTCCCCCTCCGGCCTTGCCCCCTGTGTTGCCAGGTTTGGCTCCAGCTTGTCACAACCCCACTTGGGGCAAGTGGTTTCAGACTGTGTGTGTGTGTGTGTGTGTGTGTGTGTGTGTGTGTGTGTGTGTGTGTGTGTGTGTGTGTGGGGAACCACAGTTGGATAATAGGTTTCCCTTGCATAACATACAGTATATTTGTTTCTGAAGATCTGGTTGCAAAGTAAATTCTAAAAATAACTCTTCATTATGATTAATTTAAGTGGGGAAAAATAAATGTTCCTGAGCCACAAAAGCTGCGCAGTTCCTGCCTTTTAAACACGAAGAATTGAAACTCAGGTCCATAATATCAGAACTACGGAGGACACCGTAAGTCCAGGCTAAATATCCACGTGCCCAAAATCGCTTATACATAATTTATCTGCATGCATTTTTGTCTTTCCGTTCCCTCTGATTATTTGCTGTATTGTTGTTTTTTTTTTTTTTTTTTCTCTGTTTTGTTGTTTTATTGTGTTGTTCTTCAGTGGCACATTGGCACAACTGATGCCTCACAGCTCCTGGGTTGTGAGTTGAAATCCATTTCAGTCTGTGGTCTGTTTACTCACACAGTCCAAAGACATGTTTTAATTGAAATGGTGATTCTAAATTGCCCATTGCGTGTGTGTGTCTGTGTGTGTATGGATACTGGCAGTATTGTGCCTTAGAGCTGTTGCCTTTGAACTGACAGGTCGCAGGTTTGAATCCCACCTTGAACAACCTACTTAAACTAAAATTGCTACAGTAAAATTACCCATGTGTGTAATTGGGTAAATAAGTGTAATAATACATAACTTAACATTACAAGTTGCTTTGGAGAAAACCATCAGCTGAGTGAATAAATGTAAGCACATAATTTTTAATTGAAGATTACTGAATTATTTACAAGGGAAAATTTTAAATGTTTTTGCTGAATTAGTTTCACGAGTGTTCTTCAGATGGTTTAGCAAGAAAAAAGTTTTAACAAAAAGTGTTAGTGAGACCTTCATTACTGTATTTGACTTAATATTTTGTCAATTGTTGCTTTTAACTGACAACTCATTCAAATGTCATTCACAGGTCTGTTAGAACAAGGGGTCAAAATCTGTGGTTCACAGTGATTCAATATACATTTACATTTTTTTCGTTTAGCAGATGCTTTTCTCCAAAGTGATGTACATCTCAGAGAAAAATACAATGTCTGCATTACATTAGCAGAAAGAGAACGATTACAGACCAGAAAAAGAGAAAATATTTCTAATTTTAGAGAAGTACAGTTAAACAGGAATGCACTGTATACACCTATAGTTTGAAATGCAGTTTACCAGGCTGTGTTTTCTGCTTTGTTTTAGGGGATCTTTGGGGCCCTTTGCTCCTTTGTGTCACTCTGGCTCTGTAAGTTTGGTTATGTCTTATGTTCAAAGGTCTTTCTAAAGATAAATGACCTACAGCCCTAACTTTTTACAACTGTGTTTATGGAAACTTTTTTTTTTTTATGACTTGACGTTTAAAATAAGCTATGCTTCTTAAGATGTGCGAGACTGCTTTCTTGTTAACACAGTTCTGGTTTATATCTACAGAGTTGTAGGCTTATTTACTGTATTTACAGAGCAAATTGTGACCCTTAGACATGACTAACGGGATGCTGTTTTTTCAGCATGCTGCAGGGTGGCGCCGCAGACAAAAAGGATGATGGAGGTCCACAGTTTGCCGAGGTGTTTGTGATCATCTGGTTTGGCTCAGTCGTTATCACTCTGAATTCCAAACTTCTCGGAGGCACAATGTGAGTTCCCTTGGAGAGCCAGCTGCTGCCGTCTGTCTGCTTAATGCATGTCTGTGACAAGAGCTGTCAGTCACCAAGTCCTGCTTTTCCTTGCTGTTATTCATTTAGTCGTCTTTATCATTATAACACAGACCAGGGCAGGGTGCCTGTGTAATGTCTGTTTTGTCTCTTCAAAGCATGAGTAACTATCTCACATTAGGATCTCATCAGATAAAATGGCATGGGAAAAACTTAATTGGTTCTTTTGTGTAGGGTGGGGAAGGGTCTTGCAAATGTAGAGAAAAGACTGAGTATTCATTTTTAAAAAACTGTCTGAAGTTAGAAAAGTACATGGTAGCTATGAAAAAAATAAGAATATAGTGTTACAGGAATGCTGCAGGATTAATTATCGGGCAGCACGCTGGCACAGCGAGTAGTGCTGCTGTCTCACATTGCCTGGGTGGTCTGAGAGGGCATAGGTTCAATCAAACTACATAGTATCCATTAGAAGTTGCTTTGGAGAAAAGAGTCTGCTAAATAAATGTAAATGTAATTACAACATTCCTGATCAGTAAATGTTAAGAAAGGTGGATAACCCAAAATGTAGTATTTTTTTATATATATTATTCGTTATTAGATACGGGTATATTAGATATAGATTAGATTATTATATATATATATTATTAGTTTTATTTTTATATATATATATATATATATATAGTTTTGGGCGGCACGGTGGCACAGCGAGTACTGCTGCTGTCTCACAGCGCCTGGGCGTTGCGAGAGGACGTGGGTTCGATCCCTGCTCAGTCTGTGTGGAGTTTGCATGTTCTTCCTGTGTCTGTGTGGGTTTCCTCCAGGTACTGCGGTTTCCTTCCACAGTCCAAAGACATGCTTTTCAGGTTCCCCCATAGTGTGTGAGTGACAGAGAGAGAGTATGTTTCACTGATGTATGGATGAGTAACCCATTGTAAATAGTGTATCTAGCAGTGTAAGTCATCTTGGTGAAAAAGGTGGGTGGGCTGGTAACACTACATAGTATCCATTGGAAGTCGTTTTGAAGAAAAATGTCTGCTAAATAAATAAATCTATGTATGTGTGTGTATATAAGGCAAAGGGGAGTAAATGCTAGCATAGTACAGGTGGTTGAAAGCAGAATAATCCATTTTATATGCCAGTTTAATTTGTTTACAAATGCTAGTTCACAAACATCTAAACACTTTCAGGATGAATCCACATGGGTGATGCAGTTTCATGCATATCCATTTTTTTTAAGCCTGGTGAACAAAAAGCATCAGAGAGCCTTTGCAAAAGAAAAGGTGACAACAAAGCCCTTGTGTCTGTTTCTTTCTGCAGTTCTTTCTTCCAGAGCCTCTGTGTGCTTGGATACTGCATCCTGCCCCTCACAGTGGCAATGATAATCTGCCGGCTGGTTCTTCTTGGAGGGACTGGCACCGTTAGCTTCATAGTCAGGCTCATTATGGTGGTTGCCTCATTCAGTTGGTCTACCTTTGGTGAGTAGGTCTGCTTTGATTACAGCATCTAAATGTAATGAATGTAAATTGTGGGGAGCAGATAATAGTAGCATGTTTCTCCTAGTAGATGAGTCTGTTTTGCCTTTTCCTGGCTAACCTCCGTAGCAAATGTGGATGAATGGAAAGGGTCTTTAAGGGATGTCTTTCAAAAGTGTGTAAAGGGAGAAAGTAACGATTGTATTTTGTCTGATGTTTCATAATAGTATTGTTACATTCTTCTCCCCTTGTCTGTTTTTGTTACAGCCTCCACAGCATTTCTGGCAGATAGCCAGCCACCGAATCGAAAAGCTCTGGTGGTCTACCCCATCTTCCTCTTTTACTTTGTCATTGGCTGGATGGTTCTTACATTTTCGCCATCTCCCACCGCTGGACCTTGAAATATTAACCTGATTAAACACAGAAGATGGGTCCTTTGTGCATGGCAAGAAAACAGTGGATTCTAGAACTCACTTTTTTCCTGTAATGGAACTGCAGAACTGTTAATGCAGGCTCACTTGAAGAAAAAAATATTTTGTGATGTTAGCAAATGAAGGTGATTATGTTTTGGTTAAAAAAAAAAAATGGCTAGCATTTCTTTTTTTCCTGTTTAAATCAATTGAATATTTTGAGTAATTTCAGTGCCATTATGGACAATACGAAACTGGCTATTGCCCTGGGTTTACTGCAAGAAACACTTTGATTTTCTGTATTTAATAAAAGAGCTTATGTACAGTATGTGGAAAACAAGATGCTTTCTTTAATGATAAAAGCAAAATACTAATTTCCCACTTGTTTCATGTTTGTAAGCTCCAGTCTTTCAATTCAGCCAGTAATTTAATTAGTTTCTTCCTCATTTTTGTTTCATAGCAGGTCATTACTATCTTGGGGTAAAAGAAAGGGGAATTTTTTTTTTTTTTTTTAAATTTCTAGCAGATAAATGTACCTTGTCTGTGTTAGTGGTACCAAACTCCTCTCAAATTCCTTTGAAAAAGAACAGAACTAGAGTTATCCCAGAAACACCAAGTAAATCATCTTTCTGTTCTATACTTAATTTAACTAATTTTATTTGTAACAATTTAGTAAAGAAACTAAATGTGAAACTAAGGGTGGAAAACATCTTTCCTTGCACCTTCCTAAGACTGATACTTCTGGTCTGTGTGTCATAAATTTGTTTTTTTTTTTTTGTACTTATAAATGAGAGTACTACTGTATGGGAACAGTTGGTAGTATAGTGGCTGCTGGCTTTGGGTCCAAAGGTTGCAGGTTCAATCACTACTTTTGGTTGTAGTGCCCTTGAGCAAGGTACTTACCCTCAATTGCACCAGTAAAATTACCCAGCTGTGTAAATAGGTAAATAATTGTAAGCTTGTAATAACTATAACCTTAACATTGTAAGTTGCTTTGGAGAAACATGTAAGGTGAATATGGTTATTTTACTCATAGAGGTTGTCATATGTATGAGTCATCTTCAACTGCTGTAATGATGATAATGTTTTATTTATTTTGTGTAAAATACCATAAAGGTTTTTCTCTTTTGTAGCTTTTTAGCATGGAAAATTATGCATAGTTCTAATAATAGTTAATGCTTACAGTTTTAATCAATTTTTCCAGCAGCTTTACAACAGGCGAAGGCACAGATGTGTTTTTGCACAGACAATAAAATTAGATGTCATCCCTGCCTAGATATACACATTGTTCGTGTTTTCTTTTTTCTTGTGGGTTTTGCTTTAAAGAAAGCCAATTGTTTTTCCACCTACTTCTAATCACCATTCCAAGCTCAAAAGTAGTCCCTCTAAAATGGTTCCCAAATTGCTTGCTGTAGAGGTGGCTGTCTACATTTTTCTAATTTTAATAGCCTTTAAATACTATGGGAATTCCATTGTTACATGATAGCTAATATTGTCTGCAGATTTATTGCATCTAGTGAATATTTTCCCTGTCTGAATTTAAAAAATAATAATTTACATTTTACTGGGAACCACAAAGGGGAGTTCAGTTAGTGGACAATGTATATCTGAACTGCTGAGAGACATAATGAATCAAATTGAAATGAATTCTGTAATATACAGTGTACTGTTTTGTGACATTTTCTTGATGTATGCTTTTAAGCACATGTGGTGTGGACTTTACAACGGGGCTGAAGTATGTACTTAGTTTGAATGGTATTAGACATAATATTGCTGTCTCCTGTAATGACTAAGGATACTTCTGCTTTATTGATATGTTTTTGTATCCCAGAACTTTTAAAACTGCAAGAATGGATGATTAAATAAATTGAACATATTCTGAACGACATGTTTTATACCATACCTCAAGAAGACTAGTAGTAAAAAATAATTAATAGGTCATTCAGTGCACTTATGAATCAATTTTGCACGCACTGAATATGAGATATGAATTTATCTTTAAAATGAAAATGGACATTATGAAGGTGATGGTCACACTAAGAAATGATATTTGAACAAATGATGAGGAGCAATCTGCTCATCCATCATTGCAGTAATGACAAGTATTATTGCTCCCTTTGTAATAGGAAACCCTTTTATGTGGCCTGTCCACATTAATTTTTAAATTTATATCCATGCATTTTTCTCCAAAACTGTGTACAAAACAGCATTAACAAAACATGAGTTTTCCAGCATAACACTGCTTGTTTGTCTGATGCCACTGGTTTTTCTTTTGCTACTCATTACTTAAGTGGCTTCCCATATAAGTGAGATTGAAATACCAAATATATAGATAGAAATGCCAGATTTGGTTGAACAAATTGATGTAATTTTTTTTTACAAAAATCATGAAAGGATTGGGAAAGAAAAAGTTGGTTTTATTGCAGTTCTTGAATGTTAGGAAGCATTCAGCAGTTCTGAGACAGAGGGAGTTCATTTCATAACATCAGGGCCAGAACCTAGAAGCAATAGGCTTTTGGTTTGAAGACCTCATGAGACAAGTGGTTGGGTGTAATTGGATCTAAATGAGACTGGCTGGGTGTAAATCTGACCCTATGGGTATTTGTGGTAGGATATTACAGTACATACATTTACTTATTTAGCAGACACTTTTCTCCAAAGCAACTTGCATTGAATAACACGAGTGATTAACTTCATATGGCCTGCCAAAGGAAGCAAATAGCAAGAGACCCTCATCTATATCTCAATTTAAGAAAGCATACCAAAAAATTATAATAAAAATGCATTCATTTGAAAAAATTACAAAAGCAAGTTACAACACAGAACATATCAGTTAAAATATTGAAATACAATACAATGTAATATGATTAAACTTTGTCAGATTTTTCTAAAATTTGTTTTGTCTCATAAGTACAGAAGGAATTAGTTGTGTTTTTGTGCAATTCTCGGTGGTATTTGTATTAATTTGTTTGTTGAATTGTATTTTGCAGTTTGTTAGGGCACATGTAAAGCTAAACTATTCTGTGTCCCGTAGTGTAAAGTGGGTGTGACTCCATCAATTATCCATCCATCCATCTTCCTCCGCTTATCCGGGACCGGGTCGCGGGGGCAGTAGTCTAAACAGAGCCCCCCAGACTTCCCTCTCCCCGCAAACCTCCTCCAGCTCCTCTGGGGGAACCCCAAGGCGTTCCCAGGCCAGCCGGGAGACATAGTCTCTCCAACGTGTCCTGGGTCTGCCCCGAGGCCTCCTCCCAGTGGGACATGCCCGGAACACCTCCCCAGGGAGACGTCTAGGAGGCCTCCGGAACAGATGCCCGAGCCACCTCAACTGGCTCCTCTCGATGCGGAGGAGCAGCGGCTCTACTCCGAGCTCCTCCCGGGTGACTGAGCTCCTCACCCTGTCCCTAAGGGTGCACACAGCCACCCTGCGGAGGAAACTCATTTCTGCCGCTTGTATCCGTGATCTCATTCTTTCGGTCATGATCCAGAGTTCATGACCATAGGTGAGGGTAGGAACGTAGATCGACCGGTAAATTGAGAGCTTCGCCTATGACTCAGCTCCTTCTTCACCACAACAGACTGGTACAATGACCGCATTACTGTGGACGCCGCACTGATCCGTCTGTCAACCTGCCGCTCCATTTTTCCCTCACTTGTGAACAAGACCCCGAGATACTTAAACTCCTCCACTTGAGGGAGGAGCTCCCCCCTAACCCGGAGGGGGCAATCCACCTTTTTCCGACTGAGGACCATGGTCTCGGATTTGGAGGTGCTGATTCTCATCCCCGCCGCTTCGCGCTCGGCTGCAAACCTCTCCAGTGCACGCTGTAAGTCTTGATTCGATGAAGCCAACATGACCACATCGTCCGCAAAAAGCAGAGACGAGATCCTGCGGCCACCAAAACAGACACCCTCCATTACCTGGCTGCGCCTAGAAATTCTGTCCATAAAGATAATGAACAGAATCGGTGACAAAGGGCAGCCCTGGCGGAGTCCAACATGCACCGGGAACAGGTCTGACTTACTGCCGGCAATGCCAACCAAGCTCCTGCTCCGGTCATACAGGGAACGAACAGCCCGTAGCAATGAGCCCTGAACCCCATAATCCCGAAGTATCCCCCACAGGATGCCATGAGGGACAAGGTCGAATGCCTTCTCCAGGTCCACAAAACACATATGGACTGGTTGGGCAAACTCCCATGAACCCTCCAACACCCTAGTGAGGGTATAGAGCTGGTCCAGTGTTCCTCGGTCAGGGCGAAAACCGCATTGCTCCTCCTGGATCCGAGGTTCGACTATCGGTCGGATTCTCCTCTCCAGTACCCCGGCATAGACTTTCCCAGGGAGGATAAGGAGTGTGATCCCCCTATAGTTGGATCACAATCTCCGGTCCCCCTTCTTAAAAAGAGGGACCACCACCCCGGTCTGCCAGTCCAGAGGCACCGTCCCCGAACTCCACGCGATGCTGCAGAGGTGTGTCAGCCAAGACAGCCCCACAACATCCAGAGACTTGAGAAACTCGGGGCGGATCTCATCCACCCCCGGAGCCTTGCCACCGAGGAGTTTTTTGACTACCTCAGCAACTTCAGCCAGGGTACTGGACGAGTTCCCCCTCTGAGTCCCCGGCCTCAGCTTCCTCTACGGAAGGCGTGTCGGAGGGATTGAGGAGATCCTCAAAGTACTCCTTCCACCGCCCGAGGACATCCTCAGTTGAGATCAGCAGCGCACCACTTCCACTGTAAACAGTGTTGGCGGAACACTGCTTCCCCCCTCTGAGTCGTCGGACGGTTTTCCAGAATCTCTTTGAGGCCGACCGAAAGTCTTCCTCCATGGCCTCACCGAACTCCTCCCAGGCCCAAGTTTTTGCCGCGGCGACTGCCAGAACCGCGCTCCGTCTGGCCCGCCGGTACCCGTCAGCTGCTTCAGGAGTCCCATGAGCCAGCCAGGCTCGATAGAACTCCTTCTTCAGCTTGACGGCATCCCTTACTTCCAGTGTCCACCACCGTGTTCGGGGATTGCTGCCGCGACAGGCGCCGGACACTTTATGGCCTCAGCTCCGAACAGCCGCCCCGACAATGGAGGTGTGGAACATAGTCCATTCGGACTCAGTGTCCCCAGTCTCCCTCGGGACCTGGTTGAAGCTCTGTCGGAGGTGGGAGTTGAAGACCTCTCTGACAGGGGCCTCCGCCAAACGTTCCCAACAGACTCTCACTATCCATTTGGGCCTGCCAGGTCTGTCCAGCTTTTTCCCCCGCCATCGAATCCAACTCACCACCAGGTGGTGATCAGTTGATAGCTCAGCCCCTCTCTTCACCCGAGTGTCCAAGACATATGGCCGAAGATCAGAAGAAACGACTACAAAGCCGATCATCGACCTCCAACCTAGGGTGTCCTGGTGCCAAGTGCACTGATGGACACCCTTATGCATGAACATGACTAGCACAGAAATCCAATAACAACTCACCGCTCGGGTTCAGATCAGCGTGGCCATTCCTCCCAATCACGCCCCTCCAGGTGTCACTGTCGCTGCCCACGTCGGCGTTAAAGTCCCCCAGTAGAACGACAGAGTCCCCAGTGGGAGCGCTTTCCAGCATGCCCCCCAAGAACTCTAAAAAGGCTGGGTACTCTACACTGCCGCTAGGTGCATAAGCACAACCGACAGTGAGAGACCGTTCCCTGACCCGAAGGCGTAGGGAGACGACCGTCTCATTCACTGGGGTAGACTCCAACACATGGCGGCTGAACTGGGGGGCTTTTAATAAGCCCACACCTGCCCGCCGCCTCTCACCCTGGGCAACGCCAGAATAGTGGAGAGTCCACCCTTGGTTGAGAGGAGTGGTTCCAGAACCCAAGCTGTGAGTGGAAGTGAGCCCGACTATATCTAGACGGTATCTCTCAATCTCCTGCACTAGCTCAGGCTCCTTCCCCGCCAGTGAGGTGACATTCCAAGTCCCAAAAGCCAGAGTTGGCGTACGAGGTTTGGGTCGGCTGGGCACTTGGCCCCGACCACCGCCCAAATCACAATGCACCAGCCCCTTATGTCCTCTCTGGCAGGTGGTGAGCCCACCGAAGAGTGGCTCCACGTCTTGGTTTCGGGCTAAGCCCGGCCAGGCCCCATGGGCATTGACCTGGCCACCAGGCGCTCGCATGCGAGCCCCCCCCCGAGGCCTGGCTCCAGGGTGGGGCCCCAGTGACCCCATACCGGGCGGGGTGAACGAGATCTTTGATTTAATAGTCATAAGGGGATTTTTGAACCGCGCTTTGTCTCGTCTGTCACCCAGGACCTGTTTGCCTTGGGAGACCCTACCAGGGGCATATAGCCCCAGGCAACATAGCTCCTGAGATCATTCAGGCACTCAAACCCCTCCACCTCGGTAAGGTGGCGGTTCGCGGAGGGGACAATTAATTTAAATTAATTGTCTCTGTTTGTTTGTCGGGGGGCACAGTGGCGCAGTGGGTTGGACCGGGTTCTGCTCTTCAGTGGGTCTGGGGTTCGTGTCCCGCTCGGGGAGCCTTGTGACGGACTGGCGTCCTGTCCTGGGTGTGTCCCCTCCCCCTCTGGCCTTACGCCCTGTGTTGCTGGGTAGGCTCTGGTTCCCCGCGACCCCATATGGGACAAGCGGTTCTGAAAATGTGTGTGTGTGTGTGTGTGTGTGTGTGTGTGTGTGTTTGTTTTGGTTGCCATTGTTGGAGTAGTTTTGATTTTGATTAGGAATGTCAGCTGACAGGAAGTAGCCTGGTTTAAACAGCAGCTGGTGACCTATAGCGGCAGCCTCTTGGTGTGAAGACTCGGGGTGTAAAGACAAGGGAGTCTGCCTATGGGAGTCCACCAAGGTAGGCCACCGGCAGCGAGTTCCATGAAGGATGTTGCTTCTAACTTGTTGTCCATTAAAGTTGTCTACGGCAACCAAGCTGTCCGATGTCACCCCCCCGAGACCTGGACACTCCCACTGCTCCAGTAACCTGATTTATCCTCCTCTTTCAAACTCTCCATCCTGCTTTAATTTCTCCATGGGACTCTGGAACTGCCAGTCCACAGTGAGAAACGCTGACTTCAGACCAGGCTATGCCTCCCATTTCTCACTGGACCTCCTGGTTCTAACTGAAACTTGGATCACCCCAGACAACACAGCTGCATCTGCAGCTCTCTCCTAACTATTCCTTTTCTCACACCTCTCGTCCTACAGGCTTGGGTGGAGGCACAGATCTGCTCATCTGTTCCTGGTGGGAATATCCTGTTCTCCCTCTCCACCTGCATGATCTGTCTTCCTTTGAATGGCATGCTATCTCTATCACTGCCCCAATCATTCTTGTTGTGGTTGCTCTTTATCACTCTCCTGGCCCTCTTGGCTGCTTCTTGGATGACCTTGACATCTTGTTGAGCTCTCTCCCAGGGAACATCGTTCCGTTGATTCTTGTGGATGACTTCAACCTGCTTGTTGACTGCCCTCTGTTGCTCCTGCAGTCCTTTGATATCTCCCTGACCCATTCCCCTGCTACTCACAAAGCAGGCAATTGCCTTGACCTATTATTTTCTCATAACTGTGGCTGTCCTGTTCTTTTTGTTACTCTGCTGCATGTCTCTGATCACTTCTTTATTTCCTTCCAACCCTGCCTCGCCACTAAACCCTCTCCTTTTTCCACACCCATTGTCACCTTCGGCCTCAACTTAAAATCTCTCTCACCTTCCTGCTTTGCCTCTGCCACGCTGTCTGCTTTCTTTTTTGCTGCACAATTCTCAGATCTATCAACAGACGATTCCACTAATATTTTCCTCTCTGCCCTATTTCCTCCCTTGACTCTCTCCGTCCACTATCTTCCAGACCAGCATGCACCAGTGCCACCCCATGGCTGACTGATACGTTACGTGCTAACAGGATCAAACTCTGGGCTGCAGAGCAAAGATGGGGAAAATCCAAGACTTGCTCAGACCTGGATGCCTACACACAAGTTGTAGCTACTTTTCACTCTGCTGTCTCTAGCGAAAACTACCTTCTGCCACAACAAAATACAGTCTGCAATGAAAAAACCAGAGAGACTCACCTTCTCATCCCTTCTGTGTCCTCTGTGCCCACTCTTCGTTCTTCTCTCACTGTTGATGACTTTGCTTTATTTTTCAGAGACAATGTCAATGCGATCTCGGAGAAGTTCTCAGTATCACCCTGCTCAGGTCGCGCTGGATCTCCCCTGTGAAGTCATGCTCACCAAATTCAAACCACTCTCTGAATCTTAAATCTCCGTCCAGCTGCCTTCGAAAACACTCTCATTTCACCTCTGTTAAAGAAACCCTCCCCGGATCCCAACTCAGTTCAAAATTACAGACTAGCCTTCCTTCTTTCCTTCCTGACTAAAACTCTAGAGTGGGCGGCCTGTGATCAACTATCTGAATTTCTCACCCGGAAGCAACTCCTTGATGGAAATCAGTCTGGTTTCAGAATTGCTCACTCCACGGAAACGACGCTTCTGGTGGCGTCTGATTCTCTCCAGTCAGCTAGAGCCGCCTCCCTCTCCTCGGTCCTCATCCCCCAAGATCTGTCTGCAGCATTTGGCACTGTAAACCACTGGATTCTACTCTCCTCTCTTGGTCAGCTTGGGATCAAAGGAGCAGCACTAAGATGGTTTGAATCCTACCTGACAGATCCGATCAAGTGGTCTGGTGGAGCTCCTGTTCTTCTCCTCTGCCTCTCTTAACCGGTGTCCTGCAGGGCTCGATACTGGCTTCTCTTCTTTTCTCGAGCTAAACCTCCTCCCTCGGCCCAGTCATAGTCTCCCATGGATTCAAATACCACTGCTATGCTGATGATTTCCATCTCTTCCTCTCATTTTTACCTGAAGCATCAGACATTCCTGCACACATTGCTGCCTGCCTGCGAGACATCTTGGCTTGGATGTCTGATCATCACCTCCATCTCAACCTCTCCAAAACAGAGATCCTTAACCTCTCAGCTGGCCTGTCCTCTCATCATGATCTATCAATCAATCTGAACAACTCACTCATTTTGCCTACTTCCTTAGCTAGAAGTGATGATTGACTCATCTTTCTTTCTTTCTTTCTTTCTTTCTTTCTTTCTTTCTTTCTTTCTTTCTTTCAGCCCATCAAAGCCACAACCCAGACCTGCAGATACATCTTGCATAGCATCCACAGGATCCGTTCTTACCTCACAACTGACTCTGCCCAACTACTTGTCCAGGCCATGGTGACATCCCGTCTGGACTACTGCAACTCTCTCGTGTGGCTTTCTCCCTACTGCCATCAGACCTCTGCAGCTGATACAGAATGTTGCTGCACGAGTTGTTTTTGACTTGCCAAAGCATTCTCATGTATCTTCCCTACTCATTTCTCTGCACTGGCTTCCTATTGCTGCCCTGATCAAATTCAAGACCCTGGTTGTTGCCTACAATTGCATCAATAGAACTCTCTCTCACACACACACACACACACACACACACACACACACACACACACACACACACACACACACACTGACTGAACTACTTGTCCCATACAGGATCACAGGGAGTCGGAGCCTAATCTGGCAACACAGGGCGTAAGACTGGAGGGGCTGGGGACACACCCAGGACGGGATGCCAGTTCAGAGCTTCTCAGTTCTGGCTCCATTTTGGTGGAATGACCACCCCCTCTCACTCAGAACTGCAGAAACTTTCTATATTCAAGAAGAGTCTGAAAACTCACCTTTCCCGGACTCACTTTGACCATATCTCTCAAGCTCATGTGTGATGTTAATGTTCATGCACCGTGACTTTATGATCATGCCCAGATAAGGCATACACTGCTGTTACTCCTGTGTTGTATGTAAATGTTTGTCTCCTTTTTTAAATTTAAAATTAAAAAATTTTCTATAATTTAAATATATATATATATATATTAAAATATACAAATTTAAAAATTAATTTTAAAAAAATGCAAACAAAAAATTTTATAGGAAGGTGATCGGGATTAGTCTATCTTGAGTTTTCTGCACCTACTCGTGCGATGAACATCGGTGCATAAAGTGGAAAGGAACAAACCTAGTTTGTTCCTTACTTAAGAATCAGATGTATGCAGCTACGTCTCTCTTTCTCCTAATGCAGCGGTGGGCAAACTTTTTGACTCAAGAGCCACACTGGGTTTTAAAATTTGACAGACAGGCTGGGCCAATAGCAGATGGGGGGATGAACAAATATAAATTACATGTGAAACCCATTACCTAAAAATTAAAGAAAACTTTTATTCAATTTCAGTGGGAACAGTGTTGTTAGTGAACAGCGCCATCTAGTGGAATCAACTGAAACGCAGGGTATTGCAGAAAAAAGGTGAAATGAATGCGGTCTTATTGGGGACGCAGTGGGTTGGACCAGGTCCTGCTCTCTGGTGGGTCTGGGGTTCGAGTCCCGCTTGGGGTGCCTTGCGGCGGACTGGCGTCCCGTCCTGGGTGTGTCCCCTCACCCTCTGGCCTTACGCCCTGTGTTGTCGGGTGTGCTCCAGTTCCCTGAGACCCTGTATGGGACAAGTGGTTCAGATGATGATGATGAATGCAGTCTTTAGGAAAATTTTGTAAATACTTCAGGGGCCAGATTAAACAGCCCAACGGGCCGTAGTTTGCCCACCACTGTCCTAATACAATGCACAAATTGTATTTTCTTTGGGACGTACGTCGCTAAAGAAAAGCGTCTGCTAAATGAATAGTCGGTCCATACTTCAAGGGAATATGGTGTGCCTCAAGGTTCTGTGCTGGTTGCGTATTGTATTGTTTTCACTCATCTGTTTCCATTTGGTGATTTTCAATCAATTCAATTCAGCCAAGTTACATTTAGAATTGTTTATAAAATCTTTCTTCTGACTTATAAGGCAGTAAATGGCGTTTCCCTGGCTTACCTTTGTGAGATTATTGACTCATATTCTATATTCGTATATTTTATATTTAGTGCCTTCAGTCATTGGATGCAGGTTATCTTAAAGTACCTGTGATCAGTAAGATCTCAGAAGGTGATGCCTGTCTCCTACTTTAGCTACAGAGCACCCAAACTGTGCAATAGTCTGCCAGTTACTGGCAGGAATGCATTGTCTATGTCAGCCCTTAAATCCGGGCTAAAGGCTTACAAGTTCACTCTGCCATATCAGTAACCAGTTTTGTTGGCTGTGCTTTTTTTTCTTCTGTATTAACCTCTCTAATTTCATTAAGTGCAGGGGGCACGGGGGTATGCCGGTGCAACGGACTTGGCCAGGTTCCCCTTTCTGGTAGGTCTGGGGTTTGTGTCCTGCTTGGGGTGCCCTCAGCGAACTGGTGCCCTGTCCTGGGGGTGTCCCCTCCCCCTCCCCCTCCAGCCTTGTGATTTGTGTTGCCAGGTTAGGCTTTGGCTTGCCGCAACCCTGCTCAGGGCAGGTAGTTTCTGACTGTGTGTGAGTTTCATTAAGTCATTAATTTACTAACAATTTCTTTCTTGTTGAGCATTTTTTTCCTGTGATAAGACCTCAGGAGGCTGGCCAGCCGTGAAACCAGGACCCCATGCCGATTGAAGCTAATGACCGCCTGCCTTTATGGACAAGACGTGCCTATGAACTGGGACATCAAGTTAAGTCTCATCTACAATGTTATTATTAGTTGTAAAATGGCTTTAAATCTAGAATGTCCACAGGGGGTGGACAGCCAATGGCACTTGAACCCCCCCAGAGGTTTATTTCTTTCCCTTCGGGAATTTTTTGTTTTCCTTTCCTCCGTGGCCAGTTGTCACACTTATAGCTTTAAGAACTGCGTGGATGAACAAATAGTGTGAGAACAATACAATACGAACGCAGCACAGAACCTTGAGACACATGATATTCAATCATAGTGAGATAAGTAGTTTTACTTTTACTTATTAAATGTCTCCTGATCATTTGTTCAGCACTCTGTGTCACTGAAAAATGAGCGCTCTATGAAAATTAACTGGATTGAATTGAATTGCATGTAGGGGGTGCGGTGGTGCAGTGGGTTGGACCACAGTCCTGCTCTCCGGTGGGTCTGCGGTTCGAGTCCTGCTTGGGGTGCCTTGCGACGGACTGGCGTCCCGTCCTGGGTGTGTCCCCTCCCCCTCCGGCCTTACGCCCTGTGTTACTGGGTAGGCTCCGGTTCCCCGTGACCCCGTATGGGACAAGCGGTTCAGAAAATGTGTGTGTGTAATGCATAGTACTCTCCAAATGAACATACACACTAATACTGACCGTAAGGCAATCTATATCACTTTAGATCTGAGTTCTGTTTCAGTTCTCCAAAGACAGCCATTGATGAATGTGAAGATACTAACCAATAGGAGGTACTGTGATGGTATTGGTGCTAGGGAACTTTATGTAGAGACAAAAATAATTCCCTTCAAATTTAATTTGAAGTTTAAAGAAAACTGAAATCTCCGACCCCCTACTGTCACACAGAGCCACGATCTGCTCTCTCCAACCAATCCCATCAACACTCTTACACACCATCTCTCCACTTTCATCTCCAAGATCATCAATTCTTCGTACTTCTCTGGCTGCTTTCAAAAGTGTCCTCATTTCACTTCTGGTAAAGAAACCCTCTCTGGATCCTAACTCAGTCCAAAGTTACAGGCCAGTCTCCCTCCTCCCTTTTCTGTCTAAAACTATAGGACAGGCAGCCTGTGATTAACTATCTGAATTCCTCACCCGGAACCATCTCCTCAACGGATGTCAGCCTGGGTTCAAAGTTGGTCACGCTACCAAGATAGCGCTCCTGGCAGAGTCTGATGCTTTCCAGTCGGCTACAGCCACCTCCCTCACCTCAGTCCTCATCTTCCTCAACCTCTCTGCAGCATTCGATGCTGTCCACCACTAGATTCTACCCTCCTCTCTTGGAAAGTTTGGGGTCAAAGGAACAACACTAAGATGGTTTGAGTCCTACCTATCAGACAGATCCTATTAAATGATCTGGTGGAGCTCCTGTTCATCTCCTCTACCTCTCTCAATCAGTGTCCCACAGGGCTCAGTACTGCACTCCCTGCTGAATCTACATCTCCTCCCTCAGCCATGTCATCTCCTCCCATAGATTCAACTACCACTGCTACAGCAATCCTCCTGGAACATCAGACATTTCTGCACATAACACTGCCTGCTTGTCAGATATCTCTGCATGGATGTCCAATCACATTTATTTATTTAGCAGATACTTTTCTCCAGAAAACTCTGTATAGTGTTATCAGCCCACACACCTTATCAATGGGTCACTCATCTATACATCAGTGGAACACACTCTCTCTGTGTCACTCACACACAGTGGGGGAACCTGAAAAGCATGTTTTTGGAGAGTGGGAGGAAACTGGAGCACCTAGATAAAACTCACGCAGACACGGGGAGAACATGCAAACTCCACACAGACTCAGCAGGAATTCAACCCATATCCTCTTGCAACACGCAGGCACTGTGAGACAGCAGCACTACTCGCTATGCCACCCTGCTGCCCATCTACAACTCACCCTCTCCAAAACTGAGATCCTACACCTCCCAGTTGATCTGTCTTCCTATAATGATCTTTCAGTCAAACTGGACAACTCACTCATTTTGCATATCTCCTCAGCTAAACTGGACTACTGCAACTCTCTCTTGTCTGGCCTTCCTGCTAATGCCATCATACCTCTAGAGCTGATACAGAACAATGCTTCCCGAGTTGTGTTTGACTTGCCGAAGCTTTCTCTGTATCTCCTCTCATCGTTTCTCTGCACTGGCTTCGTATAGCTGCACAGATGAAATTTCAGACCCTGGTTTTACCTTACAAATCCATCAATAGAACTGCTCCAGCTATCTAGAAGACTTGAACATCCACTACAACCCAACCAGACTGTTTTGCTTTTCCACCTTGGCCTGCTTTGTGGCCCCATGCATGAAAGGCAAAGCACATAGGTTCTTGGTTCTGGTTGCGTTGAGGTGGAACGACAACCACCTCTCACTCAGAATCGCTGAATCTCTGTCTACATTTAAAAAGGGTCTTAAAACTCACTTCTTCCAGACTCACTTCGCCCATGATCAACGACATTGCAGGGTAAGAAAGGAAATTCAACATAAGGCTTTGGGTGTTTCTCTTCGGGGGTTGTCTGTCTTGTTGTCCGGTTTTCATTTAAGCACTTGTAAAGTTTTCTTGTTTTAAGGCCCCTGCTCTCTGTTCCCCATGTCCTTTTTTATACTTGTAGCTCCTACGCAATTTGTTCCCATGTGTAGTTGGATATTTGGGGTTGAAAATAGTTATATAAATATGCAGAGGGTTATGGTTTTGTAACGCAACGTTTTTGTTATTCCTATATTGTACGTTTTTTTGGTGTTTATTGGTGGGAGAAATGTAATTTAGGGACTGCCCAATCAGTGCTGGTGGGGAAAGTGCTCGCGACCTTGTGGGGCGGGATGTTCCGGGAGAGAAGGGGAAGAAGACGGAGTAGGAAAGGGAGTTGGAACACGGCGTGGGGAGAAAGGGAGTTTTTTTTTGAGAACGGGTGAGGAGAATGAGCTGGTTTGGGTTCGTTCTCGCTCAGGGTGTTTGGAAAAACTGCGCGAGCATCACAACCAGCCGACGTGCAGTCAGTTGGTGTTGAGTAGTTTAAGGGAAAGAAGGGGAATGGAGCACGTGTGTGGGAGACACCCCGTCGCACCTAGTTTTTCTCAGAGTTGTGGGGCAGTGGAAGTGTTAGGGTTTGGCCAGCGCAACTGGACCGCGGAGAGAGTGTCGCCAGGACTCGCCATCATCGCTCCACCCTCGCTGGAGAGAGGGTGGATGTGAGGACAGGTTGCTGTCGGTTTCCTGCACCGCACAAAAACCGTGAGTAACAGTGGGGAATTTCCCTCGGTGGTGGACAAGGAGCTCCAGACTAGAGCGCGCCAACGAGACGACGGTACCAGAGACTGAGTCATATAAAAAAAAAAGAAAAAACCCGAGCACAAAAAAAGTGTTTGGTTTCTTTGTTGGTGTGAATACTGTAATGTTTATTTGTGGACTAGTAGTTTTATATTAAATGTTCGTTGGGTTTATTTCACCTGAATGTTGTGACAGTCCCTGCGTGGGTGTGAATGTTTTTTTGGGGAAAGGAAAAGGGGCTGAGGTTGCTAAGTGTGATGCATGAGAGGTTTGTACTCACAGTATAACGGTATAGCTGCACGACACTAACTGGGCCTCTCCTCACCTTAGTGAGAGTCATACCCCGCAATTGGGGAAGCAACAGTACACGCATCCCAAAGTTGTGATGTAGACACCACCGATTCACCTCCCATGCTAGTAATGTTAAAAAATATCAGAATTGAGTGGGTGGGCTACACTTGGGGGCTCGTCCGGGATCTGTTTACTGTTTTCTGTAATTATGAGTATGTTTTTGTATGATTTGATGTCTGTTTGATATGATTTTGTGATTTGATGTCTGGAAAGTTGTTGTAACATGGAGTCAAAGCAGATAGTCCAATGGTATAATGACAAGGGTATTGATGTAAGAAAAGCTATCGTGCTTAGTGGGGTTTCTGTTGACATTACTGATGAGACTGTGTACAAGGTGCTGGATGGGGTGGGAGTATTTGCTCACTGTAAAGTAAGGGGACGGTGTTTAGAACAGGCTGGAAAAAACCAACTAGTGTTAGTTGAAACCAAAAGTGACATGACAAAGGTTACCACACCTGAACAGTTAGCCGTTGGAGGTGAGTTGGGGCCCTCGGTAGTTAATGTCAGTGAGAACTGAGAATGTCCGATACTTGGTGAAAGAGGCAGTTTCCAGGCAAAATTCCTGTCATTCCAAGCGAGTGAAGGGAAGACTTTAGCTGATGTCTCAGGCTGGTTTGGGCCTACTCCAGCACCATCTGTCGCTCCAGACTTGAAAACCAAACTCATGAATGCCATCTCTTCACTTGTGGAGAAATGTCAAGCCACACCTATGCCTCGGCTATGGTAAACATTGCTTATTCTCATTGGAGTCTCGTGATGTCTTTTGCAGTACTGACACTGCGTACTTGTGTTTTGGAACGTTTCATTTCTGGAGATCTCGGCTGTCTGACGATGACCGTGTTGAACTCGAGTACAGTCGTCATGATGTCTGCCTGTCGTTTTAAGTGCTGCGCAGTGTTTCTTTTTCAGTCTTTATTAAACAAACTTTGTTGACATGGTCTTGTTCTTTTGACTACATCTGTCGGTACTGTGTGGTTCTTTTACTTGGAAATGTTCACTTGTATATTCGCAAAGTGTCTCTCTTTCTAAGTGCAGTGAATAAACTCGGACAGTTTTGTTTTGGAGAAGCTCTTGCATTGTCAACACGTTTCAATGGCTTTTCACATGCACTGATGTTTTGTAAACGTGTGTTTGTGCTGTTGTACCAATGTGTTCCGTGTTTACGTGTCATTCGTGAATCATGACGGAATGACATTGCAGGGTAAGAAAGGAAATTCAACATAAGGCTTTGGGTGTTTCTCTTCGGGGGTTGTCTGTCTTGTTGTCCGGTTTTTCATTTAAGCACTTGTAAAGTTTTCTCGTTTTAACGCCCCTGCTCTCTGTTGCCCATCTCCTTCTTTATACTTGTTTGAACCTCTGCTGTTTTTGCGTTCTGCCCTTGAAAACAAGGAGTTGACGTGTGTTGGGTTCAGACGAAGGAATCATCTCTCTCGTGCCATGACGTAATGACTGAGCAAGGATTCCACCTAAGTGGGAGGCGCAGTGTTAGCTGAAGGCTCCGAAACTTTTGGAGTCTCCTTTCTTTGCACCTGTCATGCAAGAAAGATTTCACACGCTCACATTAATTTTCTTCCTTAGCAGACGCTTTTCCGTGCCAAATTTTCTATTTCTCTTGCTTGGTTTCGTTGCATACATTTGCTTGTACGTCGTAGTGTAGTGGAATCGTGGAGGATTTGAATTGTTGGTGGAAGGAAATAAATATTTTAACTGAGCAGAAATGATGACTGGAGAGATTTTCGTGTGCTCGGGAAAAGAAGGGCACGGGGATGGCGGCGGGCAGGCTGAGGCACCGCTCGGAAGGTGACAACCGTCAGTCACGGGGCAGAGGCTTTTGGGGACGCCGCGTTGTGAAAGGCGCACGCTTCATACTTACCTGGCAGGGGGGATACCGTGATCAGAAAGGCGGTTCGCCCAGGGCGAGGCTCAGCCATTGCACGAGGGCTTGCGCTGACCTCTGCGAATTCCCCAAACGCGGGAATCTCGACTGCACAATTTCTGGTAGTGGGGGACTGCGTTCGCGCTCTCCCCTGCACGTACTGCTGGTTTCAAGAAAAGCCCAAGGTAAAGCGCGCTGCGCTGCACTGCGCTGCGCTGCGTTTCGCCTAGTCGAAGCCCGCGTACTTGCCGCTTGCTCAAGCGCTCTTTTCGCGGGGCAGCAGCTGCAGTGAAAGCGCACAGGGGCGCTCGCACGCGCTTACGGCCGTACCAGCGTGAACATGGCCGCTCTTGTCCCATCCAGGAAACGAGCAAGCTCGGCATTGCTTACTACGCAGATCGAAGACCGCTTGGGAATGCCAGGTGCGCTAAGTCTTTTTTTTTTTTTTTTTTTTTGTTTTTTTTTTTTGTTTTTTCTTTCGCACGCCAGGAGCCGCCCTTTCGCAGCCCGCCCCTGTCCGCCTGCCCTCCCTCACTTTTTCAGCCTTCAGGCAGGGGTCCCGAGCTGGGGAGAAAGGCAATTATTCTGTGGAAGCTCTCTTCAATATTTCACTTCTATAGGATTTCATCGGATTTTAATTATTCCTTTTTCTGCTTCTTCTTTTTCTCTGACTCGCGGAGCTTATTTACAATTGTATATTCTCTTCAGTTTTTTCTTTTTTTTTTTTTTTTCGTGATATATGACATCGATGGCAGATACTGAAAGTCATGACCGCACTTTTCCTTGGAGTCTCGTGATTTCTTTTGCAGTACTGACACTGCGTACTTGTGTTTTGGAACGTTTCATTTCTGGAGATCTCGGCTGTCTGACGATGACCGTGTTGAACTCGAGTACAGTCGTCATGATGTCTGCCTGTCGTTTTAAGTGCTGCGCAGTGTTTCTTTTTCAGTCTTTATTAAACAAACTTTGTTGACATGGTCTTGTTCTTTTGACTACATCTGTCGGTACTGTGTGGTTCTTTTACTTGGAAATGTTCACTTGTATATTCGCAAAGTGTCTCTCTTTCTAAGTGCAGTGAATAAACTCGGACAGTTTTGTTTTGGAGAAGCTCTTGCATTGTCAACACGTTTCAATGGCTTTTCACATGCACTGATGTTTTGTAAACGTGTGTTTGTGCTGTTGTACCAATGTGTTCCGTGTTTACGTGTCATTCGTGAATCATGACGGAATGACATTGCAGGGTAAGAAAGGAAATTCAACATAAGGCTTTGGGTGTTTCTCTTCGGGGGTTGTCTGTCTTGTTGTCCGGTTTTTCATTTAAGCACTTGTAAAGTTTTCTCGTTTTAACGCCCCTGCTCTCTGTTGCCCATCTCCTTCTTTATACTTGTTTGAACCTCTGCTGTTTTTGCGTTCTGCCCTTGAAAACAAGGAGTTGACGTGTGTTGGGTTCAGACGAAGGAATCATCTCTCTCGTGCCATGACGTAATGACTGAGCAAGGATTCCACCTAAGTGGGAGGCGCAGTGTTAGCTGAAGGCTCCGAAACTTTTGGAGTCTCCTTTCTTTGCACCTGTCATGCAAGAAAGATTTCACACGCTCACATTAATTTTCTTCCTTAGCAGACGCTTTTCCGTGCCAAATTTTCTATTTCTCTTGCTTGGTTTCGTTGCATACATTTGCTTGTACGTCGTAGTGTAGTGGAATCGTGGAGGATTTGAATTGTTGGTGGAAGGAAATAAATATTTTAACTGAGCAGAAATGATGACTGGAGAGATTTTCGTGTGCTCGGGAAAAGAAGGGCACGGGGATGGCGGCGGGCAGGCTGAGGCACCGCTCGGAAGGTGACAACCGTCAGTCACGGGGCAGAGGCTTTTGGGGACGCCGCGTTGTGAAAGGCGCACGCTTCATACTTACCTGGCAGGGGGGATACCGTGATCAGAAAGGCGGTTCGCCCAGGGCGAGGCTCAGCCATTGCACGAGGGCTTGCGCTGACCTCTGCGAATTCCCCAAACGCGGGAATCTCGACTGCACAATTTCTGGTAGTGGGGGACTGCGTTCGCGCTCTCCCCTGCACGTACTGCTGGTTTCAAGAAAAGCCCAAGGTAAAGCGCGCTGCGCTGCACTGCGCTGCGCTGCGTTTCGCCTAGTCGAAGCCCGCGTACTTGCCGCTTGCTCAAGCGCTCTTTTCGCGGGGCAGCAGCTGCAGTGAAAAGCGCACAGGGGCGCTCGCACGCGCTTACGGCCGTACCAGCGTGAACATGGCCGCTCTTGTCCCATCCAGGAAACGAGCAAGCTCGGCATTGCTTACTACGCAGATCGAAGACCGCTTGGGAATGCCAGGTGCGCTAAGTCTTTTTTTTTTTTTTTTCGTTTTGTTTTTTCTTTCGCACGCCAGGAGCCGCCCTTTCGCAGCCCGCCCCTGTCCGCCTGCCCTCCCTCACTTTTTCAGCCTTCAGGCAGGGGTCCCGAGCTGGGGAGAAAGGCAATTATTCTGTGGAAGCTCTCTTCAATATTTCACTTCTATAGGATTTCATCGGATTTTAATTATTCCTTTTTCTGCTTCTTCTTTTTCTCTGACTCGCGGAGCTTATTTACAATTGTATATTCTCTTCAGTTTTTTCTTCTTTTTTTTTTTTTCGTGATATATGACATCGATGGCAGATACTGAAAGTCATGACCGCACTTTTCCTTGGAGTCTCGTGATTTCTTTTGCAGTACTGACACTGCGTACTTGTGTTTTGGAACGTTTCATTTCTGGAGATCTCGGCTGTCTGACGATGACCGTGTTGAACTCGAGTACAGTCGTCATGATGTCTGCCTGTCGTTTTAAGTGCTGCGCAGTGTTTCTTTTTCAGTCTTTATTAAACAAACTTTGTTGACATGGTCTTGTTCTTTTGACTACATCTGTCGGTACTGTGTGGTTCTTTTACTTGGAAATGTTCACTTGTATATTCGCAAAGTGTCTCTCTTTCTAAGTGCAGTGAATAAACTCGGACAGTTTTGTTTTGGAGAAGCTCTTGCGTTGTCAACACGTTTCAATGGCTTTTCACATGCACTGATGTTTTGTAAACGTGTGTTTGTGCTGTTGTACCAATGTGTTCCGTGTTTACGTGTCATTCGTGAATCATGACGGAATGACATTGCAGGGTAAGAAAGGAAATTCAACATAAGGCTTTGGGTGTTTCTCTTCGGGGGTTGTCTGTCTTGTTGTCCGGTTTTTCATTTAAGCACTTGTAAAGTTTTCTCGTTTTAACGCCCCTGCTCTCTGTTGCCCATCTCCTTCTTTATACTTGTTTGAACCTCTGCTGTTTTTGCGTTCTGCCCTTGAAAACAAGGAGTTGACGTGTGTTGGGTTCAGACGAAGGAATCATCTCTCTCGTGCCATGACGTAATGACTGAGCAAGGATTCCACCTAAGTGGGAGGCGCAGTGTTAGCTGAAGGCTCCGAAACTTTTGGAGTCTCCTTTCTTTGCACCTGTCATGCAAGAAAGATTTCACACGCTCACATTAATTTTCTTCCTTAGCAGACGCTTTTCCGTGCCAAATTTTCTATTTCTCTTGCTTGGTTTCGTTGCATACATTTGCTTGTACGTCGTAGTGTAGTGGAATCGTGGAGGATTTGAATTGTTGGTGGAAGGAAATAAATATTTTAACTGAGCAGAAATGATGACTGGAGAGATTTTCGTGTGCTCGGGAAAAGAAGGGCACGGGGATGGCGGCGGGCAGGCTGAGGCACCGCTCGGAAGGTGACAACCGTCAGTCACGGGGCAGAGGCTTTTGGGGACGCCGCGTTGTGAAAGGCGCACGCTTCATACTTACCTGGCAGGGGGGATACCGTGATCAGAAAGGCGGTTCGCCCAGGGCGAGGCTCAGCCATTGCACGAGGGCTTGCGCTGACCTCTGCGAATTCCCCAAACGCGGGAATCTCGACTGCACAATTTCTGGTAGTGGGGGACTGCGTTCGCGCTCTCCCCTGCACATACTGCTGGTTTTAAGAAAAGCCCAAGGTAAAGCGCGCTGCGCTGCGCTGCGTTTCGCCTAGTCGAAGCCCGCGTACTTGCCGCTTGCTCAAGCGCTCTTTTCGCGGGGCAGCAGCTGCAGTGAAAACGCACAGGGGCGCTCGCACGCGCTTACGGCCGTACCAGCGTGAACATGGCCGCTCTTGTCCCATCCAGGAAACGAGCAAGCTCGGCATTGCTTACTACGCAGATCGAAGACCGCTTGGGAATGCCAGGTGCGCTAAGTCTTTTTTTTTTTTTTTTCGTTTTGTTTTTTCTTTCGCACGCCAGGAGCCGCCCTTTCGCAGCCCGCCCCTGTCCGCCTGCCCTCCCTCACTTTTTCAGCCTTCAGGCAGGGGTCCCGAGCTGGGGAGAAAGGCAATTATTCTGTGGAAGCTCTCTTCAATATTTCACTTCTATAGGATTTCATCGGATTTTAATTATTCCTTTTTCTGCTTCTTCTTTTTCTCTGACTCGCGGAGCTTATTTACAATTGTATATTCTCTTCAGTTTTTTCTTTTTTTTTTTTTTTTCGTGATATATGACATCGATGGCAGATACTGAAAGTCATGACCGCACTTTTCCTTGGAGTCTCGTGATTTCTTTTGCGGTACTGACACTGCGTACTTGTGTTTTGGAACGTTTCATTTCTGGAGATCTCGGCTGTCTGACGATGACCGTGTTGAACTCGAGTACAGTCGTCATGATGTCTGCCTGTCGTTTTAAGTGCTGCGCAGTGTTTCTTTTTCAGTCTTTATTAAACAAACTTTGTTGACATGGTCTTGTTCTTTTGACTACATCTGTCGGTACTGTGTGGTTCTTTTACTTGGAAATGTTCACTTGTATATTCGCAAAGTGTCTCTCTTTCTAAGTGCAGTGAATAAACTCGGACAGTTTTGTTTTGGAGAAGCTCTTGCATTGTCAACACGTTTCAATGGCTTTTCACATGCACTGATGTTTTGTAAACGTGTGTTTGTGCTGTTGTACCAATGTGTTCCGTGTTTACGTGTCATTCGTGAATCATGACGGAATGACATTGCAGGGTAAGAAAGGAAATTCAACATAAGGCTTTGGGTGTTTCTCTTCGGGGGTTGTCTGTCTTGTTGTCCGGTTTTTCATTTAAGCACTTGTAAAGTTTTCTCGTTTTAACGCCCCTGCTCTCTGTTGCCCATCTCCTTCTTTATACTTGTTTGAACCTCTGCTGTTTTTGCGTTCTGCCCTTGAAAACAAGGAGTTGACGTGTGTTGGGTTCAGACGAAGGAATCATCTCTCTCGTGCCATGACGTAATGACTGAGCAAGGATTCCACCTAAGTGGGAGGCGCAGTGTTAGCTGAAGGCTCCGAAACTTTTGGAGTCTCCTTTCTTTGCACCTGTCATGCAAGAAAGATTTCACACGCTCACATTAATTTTCTTCCTTAGCAGACGCTTTTCCGTGCCAAATTTTCTATTTCTCTTGCTTGGTTTCGTTGCATACATTTGCTTGTACGTCGTAGTGTAGTGGAATCGTGGAGGATTTGAATTGTTGGTGGAAGGAAATAAATATTTTAACTGAGCAGAAATGATGACTGGAGAGATTTTCGTGTGCTCGGGAAAAGAAGGGCACGGGGATGGCGGCGGGCAGGCTGAGGCACCGCTCGGAAGGTGACAACCGTCAGTCACGGGGCAGAGGCTTTTGGGGACGCCGCGTTGTGAAAGGCGCACGCTTCATACTTACCTGGCAGGGGGGATACCGTGATCAGAAAGGCGGTTCGCCCAGGGCGAGGCTCAGCCATTGCACGAGGGCTTGCGCTGACCTCTGCGAATTCCCCAAACGCGGGAATCTCGACTGCACAATTTCTGGTAGTGGGGGACTGCGTTCGCGCTCTCCCCTGCACGTACTGCTGGTTTCAAGAAAAGCCCAAGGTAAAGCGCGCTGCGCTGCGCTGCGTTTCGCCTAGTCGAAGCCCGCGTACTTGCCGCTTGCTCAAGCGCTCTTTTCGCGGGGCAGCAGCTGCAGTGAAAACGCACAGGGGCGCTCGCACGCGCTTACGGCCGTACCAGCGTGAACATGGCCGCTCTTGTCCCATCCAGGAAACGAGCAAGCTCGGCATTGCTTACTACGCAGATCGAAGACCGCTTGGGAATGCCAGGTGCGCTAAGTCTTTTTTTTTTTTTTTCGTTTTGTTTTTTCTTTCGCACGCCAGGAGCCGCCCTTTCGCAGCCCGCCCCTGTCCGCCTGCCCTCCCTCACTTTTTCAGCCTTCAGGCAGGGGTCCCGAGCTGGGGAGAAAGGCAATTATTCTGTGGAAGCTCTCTTCAATATTTCACTTCTATAGGATTTCATCGGATTTTAATTATTCCTTTTTCTGCTTCTTCTTTTTCTCTGACTCGCGGAGCTTATTTACAATTGTATATTCTCTTCAGTTTTTTCTTCTTTTTTTTTTTTTCGTGATATATGACATCGATGGCAGATACTGAAAGTCATGACCGCACTTTTCCTTGGAGTCTCGTGATTTCTTTTGCAGTACTGACACTGCGTACTTGTGTTTTGGAACGTTTCATTTCTGGAGATCTCGGCTGTCTGACGATGACCGTGTTGAACTCGAGTACAGTCGTCATGATGTCTGCCTGTCGTTTTAAGTGCTGCGCAGTGTTTCTTTTTCAGTCTTTATTAAACAAACTTTGTTGACATGGTCTTGTTCTTTTGACTACATCTGTCGGTACTGTGTGGTTCTTTTACTTGGAAATGTTCACTTGTATATTCGCAAAGTGTCTCTCTTTCTAAGTGCAGTGAATAAACTCGGACAGTTTTGTTTTGGAGAAGCTCTTGCATTGTCAACACGTTTCAATGGCTTTTCACATGCACTGATGTTTTGTAAACGTGTGTTTGTGCTGTTGTACCAATGTGTTCCGTGTTTACGTGTCATTCGTGAATCATGACGGAATGACATTGCAGGGTAAGAAAGGAAATTCAACATAAGGCTTTGGGTGTTTCTCTTCGGGGGTTGTCTGTCTTGTTGTCCGGTTTTTCATTTAAGCACTTGTAAAGTTTTCTCGTTTTAACGCCCCTGCTCTCTGTTGCCCATCTCCTTCTTTATACTTGTTTGAACCTCTGCTGTTTTTGCGTTCTGCCCTTGAAAACAAGGAGTTGACGTGTGTTGGGTTCAGACGAAGGAATCATCTCTCTCGTGCCATGACGTAATGACTGAGCAAGGATTCCACCTAAGTGGGAGGCGCAGTGTTAGCTGAAGGCTCCGAAACTTTTGGAGTCTCCTTTCTTTGCACCTGTCATGCAAGAAAGATTTCACACGCTCACATTAATTTTCTTCCTTAGCAGACGCTTTTCCGTGCCAAATTTTCTATTTCTCTTGCTTGGTTTCGTTGCATACATTTGCTTGTACGTCGTAGTGTAGTGGAATCGTGGAGGATTTGAATTGTTGGTGGAAGGAAATAAATATTTTAACTGAGCAGAAATGATGACTGGAGAGATTTTCGTGTGCTCGGGAAAAGAAGGGCACGGGGATGGCGGCGGGCAGGCTGAGGCACCGCTCGGAAGGTGACAACCGTCAGTCACGGGGCAGAGGCTTTTGGGGACGCCGCGTTGTGAAAGGCGCACGCTTCATACTTACCTGGCAGGGGGGATACCGTGATCAGAAAGGCGGTTCGCCCAGGGCGAGGCTCAGCCATTGCACGAGGGCTTGCGCTGACCTCTGCGAATTCCCCAAACGCGGGAATCTCGACTGCACAATTTCTGGTAGTGGGGGACTGCGTTCGCGCTCTCCCCTGCACATACTGCTGGTTTTAAGAAAAGCCCAAGGTAAAGCGCGCTGCGCTGCGCTGCGTTTCGCCTAGTCGAAGCCCGCGTACTTGCCGCTTGCTCAAGCGCTCTTTTCGCGGGGCAGCAGCTGCAGTGAAAACGCACAGGGGCGCTCGCACGCGCTTACGGCCGTACCAGCGTGAACATGGCCGCTCTTGTCCCATCCAGGAAACGAGCAAGCTCGGCATTGCTTACTACGCAGATCGAAGACCGCTTGGGAATGCCAGGTGCGCTAAGTCTTTTTTTTTTTTTTTTCGTTTTGTTTTTTCTTTCGCACGCCAGGAGCCGCCCTTTCGCAGCCCGCCCCTGTCCGCCTGCCCTCCCTCACTTTTTCAGCCTTCAGGCAGGGGTCCCGAGCTGGGGAGAAAGGCAATTATTCTGTGGAAGCTCTCTTCAATATTTCACTTCTATAGGATTTCATCGGATTTTAATTATTCCTTTTTCTGCTTCTTCTTTTTCTCTGACTCGCGGAGCTTATTTACAATTGTATATTCTCTTCAGTTTTTTCTTCTTTTTTTTTTTTTTCGTGATATATGACATCGATGGCAGATACTGAAAGTCATGACCGCACTTTTCCTTGGAGTCTCGTGATTTCTTTTGCAGTACTGACACTGCGTACTTGTGTTTTGGAACGTTTCATTTCTGGAGATCTCGGCTGTCTGACGATGACCGTGTTGAACTCGAGTACAGTCGTCATGATGTCTGCCTGTCGTTTTAAGTGCTGCGCAGTGTTTCTTTTTCAGTCTTTATTAAACAAACTTTGTTGACATGGTCTTGTTCTTTTGACTACATCTGTCGGTACTGTGTGGTTCTTTTACTTGGAAATGTTCACTTGTATATTCGCAAAGTGTCTCTCTTTCTAAGTGCAGTGAATAAACTCGGACAGTTTTGTTTTGGAGAAGCTCTTGCATTGTCAACACGTTTCAATGGCTTTTCACATGCACTGATGTTTTGTAAACGTGTGTTTGTGCTGTTGTACCAATGTGTTCCGTGTTTACGTGTCATTCGTGAATCATGACGGAATGACATTGCAGGGTAAGAAAGGAAATTCAACATAAGGCTTTGGGTGTTTCTCTTCGGGGGTTGTCTGTCTTGTTGTCCGGTTTTTCATTTAAGCACTTGTAAAGTTTTCTCGTTTTAACGCCCCTGCTCTCTGTTGCCCATCTCCTTCTTTATACTTGTTTGAACCTCTGCTGTTTTTGCGTTCTGCCCTTGAAAACAAGGAGTTGACGTGTGTTGGGTTCAGACGAAGGAATCATCTCTCTCGTGCCATGACGTAATGACTGAGCAAGGATTCCACCTAAGTGGGAGGCGCAGTGTTAGCTGAAGGCTCCGAAACTTTTGGAGTCTCCTTTCTTTGCACCTGTCATGCAAGAAAGATTTCACACGCTCACATTAATTTTCTTCCTTAGCAGACGCTTTTCCGTGCCAAATTTTCTATTTCTCTTGCTTGGTTTCGTTGCATACATTTGCTTGTACGTCGTAGTGTAGTGGAATCGTGGAGGATTTGAATTGTTGGTGGAAGGAAATAAATATTTTAACTGAGCAGAAATGATGACTGGAGAGATTTTCGTGTGCTCGGGAAAAGAAGGGCACGGGGATGGCGGCGGGCAGGCTGAGGCACCGCTCGGAAGGTGACAACCGTCAGTCACGGGGCAGAGGCTTTTGGGGACGCCGCGTTGTGAAAGGCGCACGCTTCATACTTACCTGGCAGGGGGGATACCGTGATCAGAAAGGCGGTTCGCCCAGGGCGAGGCTCAGCCATTGCACGAGGGCTTGCGCTGACCTCTGCGAATTCCCCAAACGCGGGAATCTCGACTGCACAATTTCTGGTAGTGGGGGACTGCGTTCGCGCTCTCCCCTGCACGTACTGCTGGTTTCAAGAAAAGCCCAAGGTAAAGCGCGCTGCGCTGCGCTGCGTTTCGCCTAGTCGAAGCCCGCGTACTTGCCGTTTGCTCAAGCGCTCTTTTCGCGGGGCAGCAGCTGCAGTGAAAAGCGCACAGGGGCGCTCGCACGCGCTTACGGCCGTACCAGCGTGAACATGGCCGCTCTTGTCCCATCCAGGAAACGAGCAAGCTCGGCATTGCTTACTACGCAGATCGAAGACCGCTTGGGAATGCCAGGTGCGCTAAGTTTTTTTTTTTTTTCGTTTTGTTTTTTCTTTCGCACGCCAGGAGCCGCCCTTTCGCAGCCCGCCCCTGTCCGCCTGCCCTCCCTCACTTTTTCAGCCTTCAGGCAGGGGTCCCGAGCTGGGGAGAAAGGCAATTATTCTGTGGAAGCTCTCTTCAATATTTCACTTCTATAGGATTTCATCGGATTTTAATTATTCCTTTTTCTGCTTCTTCTTTTTCTCTGACTCGCGGAGCTTATTTACAATTGTATATTCTCTTCAGTTTTTTCTTCTTTTTTTTTTTTTTCGTGATATATGACATCGATGGCAGATACTGAAAGTCATGACCGCACTTTTCCTTGGAGTCTCGTGATTTCTTTTGCAGTACTGACACTGCGTACTTGTGTTTTGGAACGTTTCATTTCTGGAGATCTCGGCTGTCTGACGATGACCGTGTTGAACTCGAGTACAGTCGTCATGATGTCTGCCTGTCGTTTTAAGTGCTGCGCAGTGTTTCTTTTTCAGTCTTTATTAAACAAACTTTGTTGACATGGTCTTGTTCTTTTGACTACATCTGTCGGTACTGTGTGGTTCTTTTACTTGGAAATGTTCACTTGTATATTCGCAAAGTGTCTCTCTTTCTAAGTGCAGTGAATAAACTCGGACAGTTTTGTTTTGGAGAAGCTCTTGCATTGTCAACACGTTTCAATGGCTTTTCACATGCACTGATGTTTTGTAAACGTGTGTTTGTGCTGTTGTACCAATGTGTTCCGTGTTTACGTGTCATTCGTGAATCATGACGGAATGACATTGCAGGGTAAGAAAGGAAATTCAACATAAGGCTTTGGGTGTTTCTCTTCGGGGGTTGTCTGTCTTGTTGTCCGGTTTTTCATTTAAGCACTTGTAAAGTTTTCTCGTTTTAACGCCCCTGCTCTCTGTTGCCCATCTCCTTCTTTATACTTGTTTGAACCTCTGCTGTTTTTGCGTTCTGCCCTTGAAAACAAGGAGTTGACGTGTGTTGGGTTCAGACGAAGGAATCATCTCTCTCGTGCCATGACGTAATGACTGAGCAAGGATTCCACCTAAGTGGGAGGCGCAGTGTTAGCTGAAGGCTCCGAAACTTTTGGAGTCTCCTTTCTTTGCACCTGTCATGCAAGAAAGATTTCACACGCTCACATTAATTTTCTTCCTTAGCAGACGCTTTTCCGTGCCAAATTTTCTATTTCTCTTGCTTGGTTTCGTTGCATACATTTGCTTGTACGTCGTAGTGTAGTGGAATCGTGGAGGATTTGAATTGTTGGTGGAAGGAAATAAATATTTTAACTGAGCAGAAATGATGACTGGAGAGATTTTCGTGTGCTCGGGAAAAGAAGGGCACGGGGATGGCGGCGGGCAGGCTGAGGCACCGCTCGGAAGGTGACAACCGTCAGTCACGGGGCAGAGGCTTTTGGGGACGCCGCGTTGTGAAAGGCGCACGCTTCATACTTACCTGGCAGGGGGGATACCGTGATCAGAAAGGCGGTTCGCCCAGGGCGAGGCTCAGCCATTGCACGAGGGCTTGCGCTGACCTCTGCGAATTCCCCAAACGCGGGAATCTCGACTGCACAATTTCTGGTAGTGGGGGACTGCGTTCGCGCTCTCCCCTGCACAGTACTGCTGGTTTTAAGAAAAGCCCAAGGTAAAGCGCGCTGCGCTGCGCTGCGTTTCGCCTAGTCGAAGCCCGCGTACTTGCCGCTTGCTCAAGCGCTCTTTTCGCGGGGCAGCAGCTGCAGTGAAAAGCGCACAGGGGCGCTCGCACGCGCTTACGGCCGTACCAGCGTGAACATGGCCGCTCTTGTCCCATCCAGGAAACGAGCAAGCTCGGCATTGCTTACTACGCAGATCGAAGACCGCTTGGGAATGCCAGGTGCGCTAAGTCTTTTTTTTTTTTTTTTCGTTTTGTTTTTTCTTTCGCACGCCAGGAGCCGCCCTTTCGCAGCCCGCCCCTGTCCGCCTGCCCTCCCTCACTTTTTCAGCCTTCAGGCAGGGGTCCCGAGCTGGGGAGAAAGGCAATTATTCTGTGGAAGCTCTCTTCAATATTTCACTTCTATAGGATTTCATCGGATTTTAATTATTCCTTTTTCTGCTTCTTCTTTTTCTCTGACTCGCGGAGCTTATTTACAATTGTATATTCTCTTCAGTTTTTTCTTCTTTTTTTTTTTTTTCGTGATATATGACATCGATGGCAGATACTGAAAGTCATGACCGCACTTTTCCTTGGAGTCTCGTGATTTCTTTTGCAGTACTGACACTGCGTACTTGTGTTTTGGAACGTTTCATTTCTGGAGATCTCGGCTGTCTGACGATGACCGTGTTGAACTCGAGTACAGTCGTCATGATGTCTGCCTGTCGTTTTAAGTGCTGCGCAGTGTTTCTTTTTCAGTCTTTATTAAACAAACTTTGTTGACATGGTCTTGTTCTTTTGACTACATCTGTCGGTACTGTGTGGTTCTTTTACTTGGAAATGTTCACTTGTATATTCGCAAAGTGTCTCTCTTTCTAAGTGCAGTGAATAAACTCGGACAGTTTTGTTTTGGAGAAGCTCTTGCATTGTCAACACGTTTCAATGGCTTTTCACATGCACTGATGTTTTGTAAACGTGTGTTTGTGCTGTTGTACCAATGTGTTCCGTGTTTACGTGTCATTCGTGAATCATGACGGAATGACATTGCAGGGTAAGAAAGGAAATTCAACATAAGGCTTTGGGTGTTTCTCTTCGGGGGTTGTCTGTCTTGTTGTCCGGTTTTTCATTTAAGCACTTGTAAAGTTTTCTCGTTTTAACGCCCCTGCTCTCTGTTGCCCATCTCCTTCTTTATACTTGTTTGAACCTCTGCTGTTTTTGCGTTCTGCCCTTGAAAACAAGGAGTTGACGTGTGTTGGGTTCAGACGAAGGAATCATCTCTCTCGTGCCATGACGTAATGACTGAGCAAGGATTCCACCTAAGTGGGAGGCGCAGTGTTAGCTGAAGGCTCCGAAACTTTTGGAGTCTCCTTTCTTTGCACCTGTCATGCAAGAAAGATTTCACACGCTCACATTAATTTTCTTCCTTAGCAGACGCTTTTCCGTGCCAAATTTTCTATTTCTCTTGCTTGGTTTCGTTGCATACATTTGCTTGTACGTCGTAGTGTAGTGGAATCGTGGAGGATTTGAATTGTTGGTGGAAGGAAATAAATATTTTAACTGAGCAGAAATGATGACTGGAGAGATTTTCGTGTGCTCGGGAAAAGAAGGGCACGGGGATGGCGGCGGGCAGGCTGAGGCACCGCTCGGAAGGTGACAACCGTCAGTCACGGGGCAGAGGCTTTTGGGGACGCCGCGTTGTGAAAGGCGCACGCTTCATACTTACCTGGCAGGGGGGATACCGTGATCAGAAAGGCGGTTCGCCCAGGGCGAGGCTCAGCCATTGCACGAGGGCTTGCGCTGACCTCTGCGAATTCCCCAAACGCGGGAATCTCGACTGCACAATTTCTGGTAGTGGGGGACTGCGTTCGCGCTCTCCCCTGCACGTACTGCTGGTTTCAAGAAAAGCCCAAGGTAAAGCGCGCTGCGCTGCGCTGCGTTTCGCCTAGTCGAAGCCCGCGTACTTGCCGCTTGCTCAAGCGCTCTTTTCGCGGGGCAGCAGCTGCAGTGAAAAGCGCACAGGGGCGCTCGCACGCGCTTACGGCCGTACCAGCGTGAACATGGCCGCTCTTGTCCCATCCAGGAAACGAGCAAGCTCGGCATTGCTTACTACGCAGATCGAAGACCGCTTGGGAATGCCAGGTGCGCTAAGTCTTTTTTTTTTTTTTTTCGTTTTGTTTTTTCTTTCGCACGCCAGGAGCCGCCCTTTCGCAGCCCGCCCCTGTCCGCCTGCCCTCCCTCACTTTTTCAGCCTTCAGGCAGGGGTCCCGAGCTGGGGAGAAAGGCAATTATTCTGTGGAAGCTCTCTTCAATATTTCACTTCTATAGGATTTCATCGGATTTTAATTATTCCTTTTTCTGCTTCTTCTTTTTCTCTGACTCGCGGAGCTTATTTACAATTGTATATTCTCTTCAGTTTTTTCTTTTTTTTTTTTTTTTCGTGATATATGACATCGATGGCAGATACTGAAGTCATGACCGCACTT